>NC_135541.1:16002022-16309022 GCF_045843805.1 Urocitellus parryii
GTAAGTGGCGGTCATTCAAGGCCCTTGGTGCTCTGTGAGATTTCAAGGTAAAGCTGTGACCCCTGGCACAAGTAATTTACAGTCAGGTGAGTAAATGAAAGAGCTAAGGACAGAAATAATTCTGACCCAGAAAGAGTGAACAGTGATTTGACCAGAGTGTCATGGGAAGGCTAAAGGCCTCAGATCAGCAACTGATCTGGCAAGTTTAAGCAGAGATGTGTCCGTCATGTGCACCTGTGAGGAAATGGGTTTCAACTCAGATGAGAGTATTTACAGGACAAAGAGCAAGGGAATGAGAAGGCAAAGGAATAAACTTTTTTTTGACTAGGCAGTTGGGAGATTAGACTTGACCATATCTCTCAATTTTTTCCACTAGTCCCACTAACTGGACTCATTTGGTTAGTTAGGCAACAGATACATGCCAGGCACTGTGCCTGGCCTTGGGGATTCAGTAAACATAGTCCACAAAGTTTGCTTTCTTAGGGCTGGTGGAAGAAAATAACCACATCACCACAGAGCCATAACACAGTATGACATTAGGAGCCCTTAGGAACATACTTTCTCCCTCTAAAAGACGGGGAAGAAACTACCTATAAACAGAGACTTGAAGAATGAGTTGGTTAAGATGCTTTGGGTCAAAGAAACTACCTATAAACAGAGACTTGAAGAATGAGTTGGTTAAGATGCTTTGGGTCACAAATGACAGCCCAGCTCAAATCACTTTTAAGAAGAATGAACCAGGGGGCTGGGGTTGTGGCTCAGTGGCAAAGTGCTTGCCTTGCATGTGTGCAGCCCTGGGTTCAATCCTAAGCACCACATAAAAATAAAAATAAATAAATAAAATGAAGGTATAAAAAGAAAAAAAGAAGAAGAATGAACTGATTGACTCACTTATTTACTGGAAGGGCAGGAGTAGGTTGGTGCCAGGTTTAGTTACTCTTATTGGTCTCACTCCAATATTTTAGGATCCCTTGGCTAAGCTTCCCCTGCATATTTATTTCACTCTCAAGCTAACTTCCCTCATGATGGCAAAATGAGTGCATAGTTCCAGGTGTCATGTCTATATCCCTTGAATTCAAAGGAAGAAAGACATCTTTTCCATAGACTGTCACCCCAAAATGAAAAAAACACCATTTGCAGAGGCTCCCTCCTAGTACCTGTTCCCCATTGCGTCTGATAGGGGTCACAGGTTCATTTCAGAACCAATCCCTATGGCAAGTGTCTGCCACGTCCTATTTGGTTTAGGCCTAAGTCCCTGAACCCATTACTGTGGCAAGAACAATGAGTTTGTGCTTCCTGAAATATATATATCTGATTTGAGGCAGGGAGATAATTACGAAATGTAAATCAGGGTGCTATTAGAAAAGAGGGAAGGTGAAGAAACAGAACAGTATTTAGGAATGCCTAGTGACTTCTTCTCTCCCACCATGTGAGACTCAGTCTGTTCTCTGTACCTTCTGCTTATTCATGGATACTCTGTCTTCATAACCCTAACCTTGCCATTATTTCTCCCTGTGCATGCTTTCAACTTCAGCATTTCTCTGCATTTCTCAATTCAAATCCCAAAGATAAAAACTCTGGCCCAGTTTACTTTACTGCACCAGGCTTCAAAAGATCTGAGACTGGTATACTGTCATGTCTAGTACCCAAATAGTACCTCGTTTGTAGTACATACTTGATAAATATAAGTAAACAAATGAAAGATTATTCTTCTAGTTATTTGGCCGCCTTTGTGTCAGATGCTCCTCTGAGCAAATTTTCTTGGCTGAGGGGCTGTCCCTTGGAGGGACCATTGACATACCCTTCTAGTTGTAGAAGCAGAAATATTTTGGATCTCACTTCTACTACTTACTACTATCTGAACTTCCGTTGACTTTTCTACAAAATGGGATCAGTGAAACCTGTCCTTCAGAGCCCAGAGGTGCCCAGTGACAAGTGAGATTATGAATATGAAAGTACTTTATGTACTGTAGTATGCCAAGCAGTTTAATCAATTCTGGCCACCCACATTCACTCTCAAGCTAACTTCCCTCAGGATGACAAAATGTGTTCATCATGAAGTCAAAGCCCATCATTCTGTGGAAAACACTGAAGATGGGAAGACCAGTTTATGCTCAGGGCGTAGCTCAAGGATAGAGCACTTGTCTAGGATGTCTGAGGTCTTGGTTCAATCCCCAGTATAAAAAAAAAAAAGGCGAAACAAAACAAAAAGAAAGGCAAGTTTTTCTGCTTAGTTCTACTTCTCCCCAGGAGGATCTCTAACTGGCTCTCTTTTTGTCCCTTGCCATTTGCCTTCCCAGGGTCACTCAGGATGTGTCAACTGTCTGGAGTGGAATGAGAAAGGAGAGTAAGTATGAGCTAGAGAGTTCTGAAGGAGGCGTGAAGAAGCTGAGAGAAGGGGCTTCCTTCTTTTGAGTGAATCTAAGTAAAAAAAAGCTACTCTCTTCTTATGTTTAGGCCATAACTTTTAATACAGTTAAACTATCAATCCCAGTTAGTTGGAAGGGTGGGTGACCATCCAAACCCTAGTTGTTGTTTTTTTGTTGTTGTTGTTTTTACTAGTCAGTGTATTCAAGGATAATGGGAAACTTCTAGTTCTTTGGGTCCCAACTTCTATAAACTGGGAATGTGGGGAGGGGGAGCCTGGGAACTTGAGAAGAAGTCAAAGCCCATCATTCTGCTTGCAGCTTGCTGGCCTCTGGTTCCGATGACCAGCACACGATTGTGTGGGACCCGCTGCACCACAAGAAGCTGCTCTCCATGCATACAGGACACACTGCAAATATCTTCTCTGTCAAGGTGAGCAGGACAAGCCAAAGAGCAAGTGATGGTGTGACTGGGCTGTGGGCATGGTCATGTTGGCATGTGTATGTCTCATGTACCCTCTGGGGTCACAGACCCCCCCCCCCATGGTCTGAGCCTTTGATGGTGATGCCTGAAGCTTCATCCCTTTTCCATGCCCTCCTTTGTCTTTTAGAGCCAAGAAGCCAACTCGAGATGGACTTATAATTATGTGAGCGTTGAGGGTGGGGGGGATGATTCTGAGCTTGAACAATTTTTTTTAAAGAGGAATTTATAATTGATGTTACAATTCAATCAAATAATTGATTTTTTTTAAAAAAAAAAGAGGCTGGGTGTGTCTACAATCCCGGCTACTTGGGAGGCTGATTCAGAAGGATTGCACATTTACAGCCAACTTGGGCAACTTAGTGAAACCCTTCCCCAAAGTAAAATTTTTAAAAAGGCTGGGAATATAGTTCAGTGGCAGAGCAATTGCCTACCCAGCTCAAGGCCCTGGGTTCAGTCCCCAACACACACACCTACAAAAAAAGAATAAGCAGATACCAAAGAGAAAGTAAATCAAAGAATTCAACACCTACTTATTTCCCAAATAACTGAACCATAACAGATTTAAAAGCTCAAAATATATCTTAAACTTTGCCTCTTTCCCAAGCTCTGATCCTCATCTCCTGTTCCAGAGGCCAATTCCATATTTCTATGATTTTTAGAGACATAACAATAACAATTCATCTCTTACATGACCAACAGAGATTGCCTTCCGCCCCTGCAAAGTTTTAGTCTGTGCATTCAGACTTGGGGATGGGGACCTGAGCCACCAGTTTTGCATCATGGAGCATAAAATGTCGAGTTCTTAATATACCTTCATGGTGAGACCTTGGACAAGTCACTTACACATAGTCTGTCAGCCTCTTCTTCTGTTTTAAAAGAAAGAAAGTGTAGAAAAGGATTCTGTCTTCAGGTAGTCAAAATACTAGGTGTATTTACAGTATTTCAACAATGCCCTCCCCCTAGTGGCAACTATGGTGTATGATGTGTAGTTGCAGCCCTAGGCCCATGGCCATGGCCAGGGCTTTCCTGTTTATTTCTGTTGTGCGTGGAGTATATGCTATCTCTAGATAGGATTAAAAACTACTGATTGTCCCTAAAGATGATTGAATTCTGTCTGTTTCATCTATCCCAGTCTAATGTGCCAGTGGAGAAGAATATATGGAAAAAATGGATGTTGCTCTTCCATAAACGTTTAAAGCCAAAGGGAATTGCAGCTATTTAAATGCAGAGTGATGCCCCTCACACAGTACCACCACTCAGCCTTAGTGTGGGTTGGGAAGAACTTTTCAGTTCAAAAACAAAAAACTAAAAGTTGGGTATGGTGGACATGTCTGTAATCCCAGCTACTTGGGAAGTTAGAGGATCACGAAGTCCCAACAGCCTGAGCAACTTAATGAAACCCTGTTTCAAAATTTAAAAATTTAAAAAAGGTCTGTGATACAGCTCAATAGCAAAGCACTTGCCTAGCATGTTTGAGGCCTTGGATTCAATACCCAGTACTGAAAAAATAAAATAAAAAAATCAGGGCTGGGCTTACAAGTTGGTAGAGTGCTTGTCTCACATGCACAAGGCCCTGAGTTGAATTCCCAGTACCACAAAAAAAAAAAAAAAAAAAAAAAAAAAAAATTAGTCTTTTGAACTGAAAAAAAGTTAGATGACTCTAAGTTACCCAAAGTTAGGTGATAGAACTGCCTGCTTTTATTCCCCTTATTTGAAGCAGTATTTGTAACTCTTATGATCTTGCCAGATGTCATCTAGAGTATGGTATTCTCGGCTTCATCATGATAGTGGGACTCTCATTTTGTTTTTTTAATTGTTTATTTGTTTGGATGCTGGGGATCAAACTTATGGTCTCACACTGGGTGTGGTAGCCCACACCTGTAATCCCATGCCTGTAATCTCCAGAGGCTGAGACAGGGGAATTGTGAGTTCAAAGCCAGCCTCAGCAATGGCAAGGTGCTAAACAACGCAGTGAGTCAGTAGGGCTGGGGATGTTGCTCAGTGGTTGAATGCCTCTGAGTTCAATCCCTTATACCAAAAAAAAAAAAAAAAAAAAAAAAAAAAAAAATCTTATAGCCTCATGTATGCTAGGCAAGCACTATTCTACTTCAATACACCCCAACCCCAGAAGTCTCATTCTTAGCTACATAGAGATGGATTTCTTGGTAGTCAGACCTTTCCCAAGGTCTTACATTTGAACCATTTTCACTGTTTTTACTATAAGGAGTGATGCTCTGAGCGTTTCTGCACATGTCTCTTTTTCTTCTTGGATTACTTCTTAGAAGTGAAAGTTTTGGGTCAAAAGGTAAGAATAGCTTTTTATCTTTGTTACCTATTGCCAGATTATTCTCCAGAAACAGTTGAACCGATTTAAAACACCCGCTACCTTAAAATTCCCTGAAAGTTATTTTCTCTTTAGGACTAATTTATTACTTAATTTTTAGGTTATTAAATAGTCGTGGTGGCGGCCAATTTGGAAAGCAGTATGGAGATTTCTTGGAAAGCTGGGAATGGAACCACCATTTGACCCAGCTATTCCCCTTCTCGATCTATTCCCTAAAGACCTAAAAAGAGCATACTACAGGGACACTGCTACATCGATGTTCATAGCAGCACAATTCACAATAGCAAGACTGTGGAACCAACCTAGATGCCCTTCAATAGACGAATGGATTAAAAAAATGTGGCATTTATACACAAAGGAATATTACTCTGCATTTAAAAATGACAAAATCATAGACTTTGCAGGGAAATGGATGGCATTAGAGCAGATTATGCTAAGTGAAGCTAGCCAATCCCTAAAAAACAATTACCAAATGTCTTCTTTGATATAAGGAGAGTAACTAAGAACAGAGTATGGAGGAAGAGCATGAGAAGAAGATTAACATTAAACAGGGATGAGAGGTGGGAGGGAAAGGGAGAGAGAAGGGAAATTGCATGGAAATGGAAGGAGACCCTCAGGGTTATACAAAATTACATACAAGAGGAAGTGAGGGGAAAGGGAAAAATAATACAAGGGAGAGAAATGAATTACAGTAGAGGGGGTAGAGAGGGAAGAGGGGAGAGGAGGGGAGGGGAGGGGGGATAGTAGAGGATAGGAAAGGCAGCAGAATACAACAGACACTAGTATGGCAATATGTAAATCAGTGGATGTGTAACCGATGTGATTCTGCAATCTGTATACGGGGTAAAAATGGGAGTTCATAACCCACTTGAATCAAAATGTGAAATATGATATATCAAGAACTATGTAATGTTTTGAACAACCAACAATACAAATTATAAAAAAAATAATAAATTTTAAAAAATAAATAAAATAAATAAATAGTCGTGGTGGACTGGGGGGTGTAGCTCAATGGTAGAGCACCATGCTTAGCATGGATCATCATCATTAATCAATCAATAATTAAGGCAGTATGGTATGTGGATTTGGTCTTGCTACATGTTAGGTACTGAAACTCAATTTTTAAACTTATTTACTAGCTACTGGGGTTGAAAACAGAACCTCACATATGCTAAGTATGTGCTCTACAACTGAGCTATATCCCAACCCCCAAATCCTATTTGAATGAGCTCTTTTAAGCATCAGTAAGAAAAAGTTGCTGCCTGGTAGCTAGTACATGGTAAATTTTTAGAAAAAAAAATTTTATTATTATTTACTGTTACTTGGGGAAGAGTCAAAGGAAAAGCATTCCTCAAGTAGTTAAATTTGGCATAGGTCATAACCACTCTGGCAAAATTAAAGTGTGTATCTTGATTTTGATCTTTACACCTATTGGCCGCTAACTGATATCTAAAGTGTGTGTGTGTGTGTGTGTGTGTGTGTGTGTGTGTGTGTGTGTGCGCGCGCGCACACGTGCACTTACATGTGAATTGTCTTGGATGAGATCATTTTCTTGTCTTATATGGAGAAGGAAAGGGCATACTGACATCCTGGCTCATCTCCTTCAGTGGCCGGCTCTGTCACTACCACCTGCCAATCTCTTCTTCAATCTCTCCTGAGCAGTTCCTGCCTCATGCTGGGGACCGCATCTTGATCACGGGAGCAGCTGACTCCAAGGTGCATGTCCATGACCTGACAGTAAAGGAGACTATCCACATGTTTGGAGATCACACAAACCGGGTGAAGCGCATTGCCACAGCACCCATGTGGCCCAACACGTTCTGGAGTGCTGCTGAGGATGGGCTTATCCGGTAAGGGTCTGGGCATCAAGTGGCCTGTGGCTCCCCTGCTCCCAGGGCGTGGTAACTCCCCATTCCATCTGCTTACAGTACATCCTCCCATAGGCCTGGTTCCTTCTTCCAGCAGAAGTCCAGCTGCCTTTTCTGCCCAGAGTAGTTGTCTGTGTACAAACTCAATTGGGAACATTTGCTTACCCCATCTTCACCATGCTCCATCTCTGTCCTCCCTCTACCACCTCTAGGTCCACTGACCTTCTCCCACAACCTCAGATGTCCAGATCTCTGCCATCTCTGGGTGTTCACACTTGCTATTTCCTATCCCTGGATTCTCTGTCCACAGTTCTTTCCATGTCTGACTCTGTCACCAAAGGAAATCAGTTTGAGTCACCTCTTTAGAAATACTTGTCTAGGGGTTGGGGTTGTGGCTCAATGGTAGAGTACTCACCTAGCATGTGTGAGGCACAGGATTTGATCGTCAGCACCACACAAAAATAAATAAAATAAAGGTATTCTATTCATCTACAACTAACAAAATTAATTATGTTATTAAGTTAATAACGTAAATTACGTTATTCTGTTTCATAATCCTAATTGCATCCTCTATAACTCTAATCACCATCTATAGTTACTTTATTTTTTAAATTTTTTTTTTAGTTATAGTTAGACATAATATCTTTATTTTATTTATTTATTTTTATTTATATGGAGAAGGAAAGGGCATACTGACATTTGGGTGCTGAGGATTGAATTCAATGCCTCATAGGTGCTAGGCAAGCGCTCTGCCACTGAGCCACAACCCCAACCCTTACTTTGTTTTTTGCTTGTTGGTTTACATTTTTGTCTGTGTCTGCACTTGAATAGTAAACTCTCTTAGAGCAACTCCATGTCTGTGTTATTCTTTATTGTGTCCCTAGAATGTGCCTGGCACATAAAGGTACTTAACACATTTCTCTTGAACAATTTTGTCATTGAACATATTTCTGGGACAGGGAGAACCAGCAGAAATTAGAAAATACTGTCCCCTTTTCTAGTGCCCTGTATTGTTACACATGTGCCTCCACTTCCTTCATTTCCTTCAGCCTGAAATAGCATTGCTTTCCTTTTTTTTTTTTTTTTTTTTCTTGTGTGTATGTGTGGTACTAAGGATTGAACCCAGGGCCTCCTGCATGCCAGGCATGCACTATACCAATGAGCTATACCTGCAGAAGTCCCGCTTCCAAAACTTTGTGAGATTGGGTCTCATTATATTGCCCAGGCTTGTCCAACTCCTAAGCTCAAGTGATCCTCCCATCTCAGCCTCCCAAGTAGCTGGGACTACAAGTACACAGTGCAGCACTCAGCTATTATTGCCCTTCTTTAACCCCTTTCTTCAGATGCATGTTTTCTGGCATGGTTTCCTATCTCCCCAACCGGCTTTAATCTACCTCCGTTGAGTTCCTATAGGACTTTATCTCTCTTCCCTATTATAGAAAAGAAGTCTCTAAGTCATGTGTAAGCTATAACACAGTAGCTATGAGCAGGCCAGAACTGGAGTGAAGTCAGAACTGGAGTGAAATCCTATCTCTCACCCAGTGTTTGACTGGAGAAGATTACTTTACCTCCGAACCTCAGTTTCCTTAAATGTAAAATGGGAATAATCACAGTATTAATTATTTGTTCCTTTGTTCATCTGAACATTAAAATTGAAATAGCACATGTAAAATTTTAGTATGGTACTTAGGAAGCATTTGATCAGTGGCATGTGCACTTGTTCAAACTGACTGCCCAGGCTGTGCCAGGAATGCTGAGCATCTTAGGCATGGGGTAGAATCCTAGGGACTGAGGCATAGTCACAGTCAGCAGGTAAGCTTACTCTGGGCCTTCTAGAATAGGAGGGATTTGGATGATCCAGGAAAGTCTGAGTGGCTTCCCAGCACAAGTCGAGTTTGTGAAGGCAGGGATAAAAGTGACATGTACAGGACAGAGGGTTCTTAGTTGTAATTGACCCACATTTTGAAAAAAATGTGGAGTTTGGTAAAGGCAAACTTAAAGTATTGAAGAATCTCTACAGTTTTGGGGACAGAGGTAGGAGAGTGGTATAAAACTGTTTTGGGAAGAACATTCTGGTAAGGATGACTTAAGAAAGGCCAACAGCAAAGAGATTGTTGCAGATGTTTAGGCAAGAGGAAGGTGAGCATGTGGGTGATGTCCCTCCCAGCTCTCTGAAGGTAACTGTATTATAAGCAAAAAAGTTCCCCAAGCTGGAGCAGTAGGATTTTGCTGTAGCAGGTGTTGGCATTTCCTTTACCACGTGGATGGGTGGATAGGTAGCTCTTAGATGATATCCAGATTTTCTCTCTCTTTCTCTCTTTCTTTTTCTTTTCCCCCTTCATCTATATCTTCCTTTGTTTCTTGAAAGAAACTAGATTAGGAAGGAGCAGAGCAGAATAGTCTAAATCCAGTCTTGGCAAGTCAGCCCTGTTCCACACCTAGCGACAATACTAGACACAAAGCATGTTTTCACTAAGCATTGTAATCAGCAGTAGTATAATAGTACCCATAATACATCTGTAAAATAAGTACAGTAGTATCTATCCTAAGGGGTTACGCTAGGATGAAAAAGAATGTGTAAGAAACCTACTACAGGGGCCTGGCACACAGTGGGCACTAGGAAATAGGAGAGAGGTTTTGACATTCTGATAATTTACATATGGGTCTAAAGCCCCTCCAAATCCTTGAATAGGGGCTGGGGGTGTGGCTCAAGTGGTAGCGCGCTCGCCTGGTATGTGTGCGGCCCGGGTTCAATCCTCAGCACCACATACAAACAAAGATGTTGTGTCCACCGAAAAATAAATAAATATATATATATATATTTAAAAAAATCAAATCCTTGAATAACAAGGACTCTGCTTCTTGCCTGCCTACTACACAAGGACCCCATCCCTAACTTTGTGCTCTCTCACAGCCAGTATGACCTTCGGGAGAACAGCAAACACTCGGAGGTGCTGATTGACCTGACAGAGTATTGTGGCCAGCTGGTGGAGGCCAAGTGCCTCACAGTCAATCCCCAGGACAACAACTGCCTGGCTGTAGGGGCCAGTGGGCCCTTCGTGAGGCTCTACGACATTCGCATGATCCATAACCATAGGTATGGTTCACTCAGCCTCCTGGGGCAAGACCCTGGGAACTGACCACCCCTTTCCTTCATTTCCACGCCCTCTTCATTTTTAAGTGTTGTTGTTGTTTGTTTTTTAATCTTGTGATTTAAAAATATTAACATATGCTTGTTTTGAAAAATGTGAAAAGTTTAACAAAGAAATTACCCAAAATCTCATGGCCTGAGAGAAATCACTATATAGTTTTTCTCCTGGTTATCTTACCATGATTGTGTTTGCACAGTTAGTTTTATACACATAATTTCTTTCTGCATGTATTTTATTCTATTTAAAATAAATAAATAAAGAGGAATATACTGAGCACCCCCACCCTCACAACAACCCCCAAACTAAGTGGCTTCTGCAGCCTTGGCTTTCCATGATTTTGGGACAAGTGCAGTGCCTGGCCTGCTTTATTTTCATTCATGAGTGTGGGTGACCACTGATGTTCCTCCCATACTACATAGCTTGGAGTGGGCCTTGAGCCTTAGATTCCATGTCTGTAAAATGGGGGAAATGAAGTGGCCATGAGAATCCACAGAGTTTTCAGGACCTCCTTGGCAAAACACTATAGTGTCTGTGTCCATATCTGTCTAGTAGCTGGACTTTGGAGTCATTTAGGTAAGGAAGAAAGGTGCCTCTTTTATTTCTCAGGGACCTAAACTTAGGCATCCTCTAGTGGGGGTCTGGTCTATCTAGCCAGGGCCAGTGCCTGAGTTTCTTATTGTTTTTTGGTTGGTTTGTTTTTTATTTAGGGGGTGTGTGTTTGTTTGTTATTGTTTTTAGAGTTTTAGCCTATTTTATTTTTTTTCCCACCAGAAAGAGCATGAAGCAGAGCCCATCAGCAGGTGTACACACCTTCTGTGACCGGCAGAAGCCCCTTCCAGATGGTGCAGCCCAGTATTATGTAGCAGGTAGGACTCAGCCAGCTCTGGCGCCAAACTCTTGACTGGATGCTTACTTACCTGCCATTCTGGTCAAGAGTAAGGGCTTTAGAGTCAGACAGATATTTAATCCTGACTCTAATGCTAAACTTCATCAAATTATTTACCTTTAATGAGTTTCTTTTCTGTAAACTGGGGTTGTAATCTAGGAGATAAAGCAGCTGGCCCAGTGTTGATCATCGGGCTCGACACTTGTGGCTGCTTCTATGATGAAGTTGAGTGCTAAAATTTTCAATTTGGCTATCTTCACACAATCTCCTGCCCCTTCAAGGGGGACTGAGAACCTCACTCTAGAATGACAGGGCTCTTTTTCCAGGTCACCTGCCAGTGAAGCTGCCTGACTATAACAACCGTCTGAGAGTGCTGGTTGCCACCTATGTGACCTTCAGCCCCAATGGCACAGAGCTGCTAGTCAACATGGGAGGTGAACAGGTAGGTTCAGCTGCCTCATGTGACTGCCCATAACCATCCCATATGCAGTAGACCAGGCCTGTGTACCGTACCTCCACTGCCATGGGGTAGACAGACGTAATAGCTTCATTGTAAATTACATTACTGTGAAAGGTGGGAGTGACATGACATTATAAGGAGGCTGAGAGAGGTATAATAGGCTGGTCTCCTCTGTGTGTCTTTCTCTGTTGTCTCTCTCTTTCTAATTTCTCTTTCTTTCTTTTTTATTTTATTGCAGTACTGGGTATTGAATCCATAGGTGTTCTGCCACTGAGCTACATCCCTAGTCCTTTTTATTTTTTATTTGGAGACGTTCTTGCTAAGTTGCCCAGGCTAAGTTGCTTGTGATCCTTCTGCCTCAGCCTCTTGAGTCATTGGGATTACAGCTTTTTATTTTTTTTTAATTTTTTTTTTAAAGAGAGGGGGGGACAGAGAGAGAGAGAGAGAATTTTAACATTTTATTTTATTTTTTCTTAGTTCTCGGCAGACACAACATCTTTGTTGGTATGTGGTGCTGCTGAGGATCGAACCCGGGCTGCACGCATGCTAGGCGAGCTCGCTACCGCTTGAGCCACATCCCCAGCCCCAGCTTTTTATTTTTTAATGAACTAGATAGATATATGATAGTATGAGAGTTTAGTTAAAAAATACAGGCTTTGAAATTGACAGATCTATCTTCAATGATGGCCTACTAGTCTTCAAGCTGTGTTTTGTGACTTTGAGCAAGTCCATTCACTTTTCTGAGCCTCAGTTTTCCTCATCTGCTGTTTTCCTAGGAGAAGATCCATGGGTCTCAGAGCACACAGCTAAGATGTGGTTTAGGACCAGTTTTGAGAATGTTCTTTGATAATAGGTTGCTAAATCTTCTGTTTGTGTGCTCTCAGGATATTTAGTAAGCCTTGCATAAATTTGTTTTTATTCTACTGAGCACTCATTGTGGACTAGAGTTATGATAAAAATAGGGAACCTAGCATGCATGAGGCCCTGGGTTGGATCCCCAGAATCAAAATAATAATATAGAGGAGGCAAATGCAAATATGATCCATCCTTGGGATGACAGGAGACAAGGCAGGAAATGATGATGACATTACAAGGCAAGGCATGAATATATATAAAAGAAATGGGCTGGAGAATGGGTGAGCACCTGAGTTCAGAATAGTCCTCTGGCTTCACAAAGCTAAGTATTATCTGGCCTGAAGGTGGCATAAGGGTAAGTGGGGAGACTGTCTAGTAGAGTGCTTCAGAGCCAGACGGACATAGGTTTAAGTCCTGGCTGTACCATGTGCTACTTTTCTGATCCTGAATAAATTTTGAATTTTGAGCCTATATTTCTTCATTTGCAAAAGGGGTGATAATAATAGTATTTCTGCATGTGGTAGTTTCTAGGATGAAATGAGTCAATATAAAAAAAACACTTAGAGTTCTAGAACAAAATAAGCATTCAATAAGTGTTAATAACAGATAATATTTACCTACTGAGAGAAGTAACTAGCAGTGTTACTTTAAGCAAGTTGCTTCTCCTTTCTGCAGCCTCGGTTTTCCTATCTGTTAAAGACATTTAGCTTTGTGATCTCTGAGTTCTTTTCCAATTTAAGCATGTGATTCTAATTAAGGACAGTATTTCACTTAGAGCTTTGGGTAGATCAAATGGCCCTTCCCAAAGACCTGAAGGAAATAGGAATACTTTCCTGCCTGAAGTTCACTTCCTGGGCTAGCTCTATAGCTCTGTGCTCAGCACACAGTTTATACTGAAGCCCTGGTTCTTGAGAACCGCCATAGCCTTGTGAGTAGTTCAACCACATCCATGCCTCATAGCCTCCATATCTTTTCTTGACCCTCAACTTTAGGTCTATTTGTTTGACTTGACTTACAAGCAGCGGCCATACACCTTCCTCTTGCCTAGAAAATGCCACTCCTCAGGGGGTAAGTCCTTCCTAGGGTATCTGTGCTGAAGTGGGGTGGGGAGCTTGAGTACCAGCTGCCTCTGCTGAGAAGCCTGCCCGGTATTCTGAACTGTGGCTACAATACTCCAAAAGCAGCAGATCTCTGAAATGATCCTGTCCTTACAGGAAGAAGGAAGATAACAGTAGGTCAGAGATCTGTCCCAGGGCTTTGCATCATAGCCCTTTTCACTTCCCTCTGAAACAGATTGTTCCCGCAGCTCCGCTCTTACAGACCTGAAGTAGTTGCCCTTCCCTTTCTCATGCTGGCTTATTAACTCTTTCTGGTCCTACAGTTGATACAGGCACCTCCTTACCCCTCATTCCCCCCCCCCCCCAGCCCAGCTAAGGGAAATGACATGTTGAAGCTGTGTCCCTTGCCAGCCAGCAGAGGGCGTACAGGCTTTTCTTTACGTCTTCGCTGCTGGTCTGTCCAAACTTGGTCTCTGGGACTGGGTCTTACCTTGGAGGAATAGTCAGTCCCACAGTGGAACCATCAGACCCTGTGTTGGAAGCTGAAGGGCTGTGGAGAAGAAACAAGGGCCTCATCCTGAGTTGTCATTGTTACTTTCTCCCCATCCTGCCAGAAGTCCAGAACGGCAAGATGTCTACCAATGGTGTGTCCAACGGCGTGTCTAATGGCCTGCACCTTCACAGCAACGGTTTCCGACTGCCAGAAAGTAGGGGGCATATCAGGTGAGGCCAGCTGACCCATTCAGTCCTCCAAGCCTCAGTTACTCTCTATGAACTTGAGGGAAGGACATGCCCTATAAACCTTCCCCCTGACCTGCACCTAGGCATACATCCCAGAGGGTAGAGACCGGGACAGATAGCTTCTTGGAGGGTGGCTGGTGGTCCAAGGCCTCTCCTACCTAGTAGGATATCAGTCATGATTAGACTGAAGCTCTAGTCCCTTGACAGTAGCTGGGATCAGGGCCCAGAGGCTAGTTGCCTCTTAGTACTAAGGTATCTCCAAATAGAGATTCCAAACAGATGATCCTCTCTCACTGTATTATTCCCTACCCTAGAGTATATCCTGCCTCTATTCTGTGCCAGGTCTTGTGCTGGGCTTAGGTACATAGGCATTCAAATTTTCTATCCATTCAGATAAACAATTGTCCATAGAGAGATTCATATGAGGAACTTGGGTGACCATGAGGTTCAGCTTAGTAGGGAGGCAGGTAGTGTCAACTACTATCATGCCCAAGAGTTTGATTAAGAATTGCGTTAATGGGGGCTGGGGCTGTAGCTCAGTGGTAGAACACTTGCATCACATGTGTGAGGCACTGGGTTCAATCCTCAACACCAAATAAAAAAAATAAATGCATTAAAAAAAGATATTGTGTCCATTTACAACTAAAAAGTTAAAAAAAAAAAAAAAAAAGAATTGCCTTAATGGGCTGGGGTTGTAGCTCAGTGATAGAGTGCTTACCTGGCATGTATGAAGCACTGGGTTCAATTCTCAGCACTGCATATAAATAAGTGAATAAAATGCAGGTCTATAAACAACTAAAAATATGTGTTAAAAAAATAAAAAGAATTGCCTTAAGCCGGGTATGGTGATACAAGCCTGTAATCCCAACAGCTCGGAAGACTGAGACAACCTCAGCAATTTAGCCAGGCCCAGTTGCTTAACTGTCTCTAAGTAAAATGCAGAAAAGGGCTGAGGATGTGGCTGAGTGGTTAAGTGCCTTTGAGTTCAATCCCCAGTAACCCTCCCCCCCAAAAAAAGTATTGCCTTAAGTGGGCCAGGCACAGTGGGGCATGCCTATAATTCCAGCTACTGAGGAGGCTGAGGCAGGAGGATTGCAAATTGTATACCAGCCTCAGCAATTTAACGAGACCCTATGCAACTTATTGAGACTGTCTCAAAATTTAAAAATTTGTAAAAAGGACTGGGGGGTGGCTCAGTGGCTAAGCACCCCTGGGTTCAATCACCAGTACCGGAAAAAAAAAAAAAAAGGTCTTAAGCCAGGTGCAGTGGTGCACCCTGTAATCCCAGCAACTCGGGAAGTTTGAGGCCCATCTGGGCAATTTAGCAAGATTCTGTTTCAAAATAAAAATTGAAAAGGGCTGGGGATGTAGCTCAGTGATAGAGGGTCCCTGGGTTTTATCTCTAGTACTGCAAAAGAACTGCCTTAAGGCTGTTTAGGATGGCTTCATTCCTGCCCCTCTTCTTTTTCAATGACTCACAGCATTGGAATTGTGCCTATTTCCTCTCAGGTTAATAGATATTAACCCAGGTCAGGATAAGAATGGCCCTGTCTTCTAGATAGTAGTGCAGATCCCAGGGGTTGAGAACACTTGCCTGACCCTCAGACAGTGCTGCAGACCTTTGGAGGGCTGCTCTGACCTTTGACTTGTCTGACTTGGCTCTGCTTCCCTTATAGCCCCCAGGTGGAGCTGCCCCCATATCTGGAGCGTGTGAAGCAGCAAGCCAATGAGGCTTTTGCCTGCCAGCAGTGGACCCAGGCCATTCAGCTTTACAGCAAGGCTGTGCAGAGGGCCCCTCATAATGCCATGCTCTATGGAAACCGAGCTGCTGCCTACATGAAGCGCAAGTGGTAAGTGGGCCTGCAGAGGGGACCTGGACCACAAGGCAGCAGGCCTGATGGAGCCAAGTTACCAAGGCTTCCAGGGAGGGAAACTGCTACCTGGGCCAAGGCCTCTCCTCCTGACCTCCAGACTGACCGTAGGCAGGTGCACAAAGTCTGAAGTCCCAAATACCAAGGAAGCTCACAGCTAAGTGAACAAATTCACAAGTAGTTTCAACATGATGCTTTATTATAAAGTTCTGTGGCCACTGAGGAAGTAGGAGTTGAGAGAATGATAAATCCCAACTATTGGAGAATTGAGCCTTGAATTGGACTTTCAAATAGCAGTGGAATCTTGCTAGGTGAAAATGAGGATTAGATGAATTCACTTGATATCATCTGAAGTGGTTCTGCAGCTCCTTACCCCTGGGGCTTGCTTTCTGTATTTTTAGACCCACTAGACCAAGCACAAACAAGATTCCAGAGATCTGGGGCCAGCTGTGGATCATGGCTGGGGTATAGTGGTTGGTGTAACGATATGGTGGTTCATATCTTGAGGAAACTATCAGGCCCCCAGCCCTTCTGCCTGTAGCACCAGCAGGCAAGCAGACAGGCAGACCCCCATCCCCCAGCCAAGGCCAGAACTGGAGATGGATAGAGCTGGGCCCACAGCCATTTCTGCTCCGTCTGGCATACGTCGGCTCTGCCCAGACAGACAGGCCAGCTGGTGTGCCATCGTCTGGCTGAAACTAGGCAGGCCTGGGGAAGCTTAAGAAACCCACCCAAGTCAGCAGGATGTTAGTGGGGGTGGGGAAGATGCAACCCCTACACGCCTAGCTCAGGCATCGAGAGTTTTTCTAGGGCTCAGGTGGACTCTTTTGAAGTTATCCTGAGGTGTGTCACCTCTCTGTCCCAACAGTTGGGTATAACTCAGCATCAAACCTACATTCTTGCTAAGAGAAGTTAGTAATGTCCTCATCTTGTTCTCTGAGCTTCTACTATGTGCTAGGTACACAAAGTTATTTCCTTCTGCACCCCTGTGCTCCAAAGACCCCAGCCTCTGGGCAGGGAATAAAGTTCCAGGTATAGTTCAGTGTTGAAGGGGCAGAAAGCAGTTAAGTCTCGTAAATGGTCAGGTAAAGTGTTGTGGTCATTTTAGCTGGGAATCTGTGAAGTACCAGAAGGACATGGTGTTTTGGGCTGGGGGTGTAGCCCAGTTGGTGGGGCTTGCCAAGCATGAATGAGATCCTGGGCTCCATCCCCAGCACACACACACACACACACAAACAGACCTGGTGTCTGTGTGGGCTCGAAGCGTGGACAGGCTTAGACAAGGAGATGAAGGGGAGGAAGGTACCATAGGGAAGGACATTCCAGGGAGATTAAATGGTGTGAACAAAGGTGTGGGGGTGGGGGACTGACTGAACAGCAAATCCATTTGGCTGGAGCAGAGGGTTCTGGAAGGGACTGGCAGGAGATGAGTCTGTGAGGTAGCCTGGGGCCGGCCTGGGAAGGGCTTGGAATGCAGAGCAGTGGCGTTTGGCCTCAATTCAGTGCATGATGGACAGCTACTACAGAGTTTTGTGCAGGAGAGGGATGCTCAGAGGGCCGTCCTTTCAGGGAGATTGATCTGGCAGTGGGACTAGGATGGGTGAGCCCTGGGGCCAGCATCTCTCTCCCCCATCCCCACATGCCTGTCAGTGACCCCTATAATGTCACATTCTGTCCCAGGCCAGTCCCCCAGGGCTACCATCTGCTCTAGATGCAGACCACCCTCTGGTTCCTGGCTTGTCTCCGGTCTGGTTCTCCCCAGGAGCTTGGAGGGGCACCTTGCAGGCAGTAATTGGTTTCCAAACAGCGCCTGCTCCTTCGTCATAGCCACTGGTTCTGACGCAAGCCATGCTATCAAAGAAGCTCTGTCTCCTGCCTTCACACTGCTGAGCTGCTGGTTCCTGGTCTGAGGGTTGCTATTCCAAGGACTGGTGCTACCTCTGGAGTGCTGTAGGGAGAGAAGGATCAGAAGGAACAATACAGTGCCAGGCCTGCTTTGGCCGTGCAGGAGAGCTGTGAGCTGTGCCCTTGGTGGAGGGGCCATCAGCTCTAGGGAGTGCTGCTTACTGCTTGAGTAGACCAACCCCATCCCAGCAGCAAGTGGAAAAGAAAATATGCTTCCAATGGGGAATTGGCTCTTGTGACTCTTGTGACATCGTTCTCCAGATGAGAGACAAGGATATGTTACTGGGGTCCAGGACAGCAGGCCTCCTATATTCTGGCTTAGGGTGGGAGAAGGAGGGGCTTTTCCTTTTACCTCTGCCTACTGACTTCCCCCCTCTAAAAAAACTCTCCCACTTCCCTTCATCCATACTTTAGGTTGGAGAAGTGAGTGGGGACAATTTGGAGCTCCTGGCGTGCTCAGCCCCCTTGCCATCAGCTTCCAGAGAGCTGACTTTGCCAGACAGTCAGGCCCCATCCTCCAGCCCCAGGAGGTAGAGGCCACAGCTGCTGTGGATCAGTCAGCCAGGACAGAGGGGGGTCTGGATGAGGGCTGCTGCCTGCTGGTCGACCCTGAGTCCCCAGCCTGGCACTTCTGGCTTCCCCCCACCACAGAACTGTCCTTGGGGGCCCCCTGCCTTGGACAAGGCTTTGAAGGCCAGCAGGGGGATTTGAGGAGGTGGATGAAGGAAGAGAGAAGGAGGGCTTGGGGAGCCTGAGGTGGGCAGGATGCCAGGCCTTCTGCTGCAGAGCTGCGGGTGCCTGGGGGGGAGAAGCAGTGCGCAGTTGCAGTCTGTTCTCAGCAGAGGGCAGCCTAACACTGTTTTTTGCTACCTTACCAACTCCTCAGGGTTCCTAATTTGCTCCTTCACATACTCCATCTCCCAGGGAGGAAGACCTGGGCTGGATTTTCTTCACTCCCAACTCCCCTCATCTTCATGTCTGTCAGAGGTGGGCTGGGGTGGCCACAGAAAGCAGAGGAGACGAGTAGGATGACCCCCTTGCTTGCTACATGACATCACCTCCAAGCCACATTCCCCTGCCTTCCCAGGGACGGCGACCACTATGATGCCCTAAGGGACTGCCTCAAGGCTATATCCCTAAACCCATGCCACCTGAAGGCACACTTCCGCCTGGCCCGCTGCCTCTTTGAGCTCAAGTATGTGGCTGAGGCCCTGGAGTGCCTAGACGACTTCAAAGGGAAGTTCCCGGAGCAGGCCCACAGCAGCGCTTGTGATGCTCTGGGCCGTGACATCACAGCTGCCCTCTTCTCCAAAAATGATGGAGGTGAGTGGGCACCAAGGAGGGGTGGCTGTCACTCACCTGTTTGAGGGGCTGCATGACCTTTTGAAGAGAATGTTTCTGGGATTGGAGAGGCCTGAACTCAGGTGCTGATTCAGAAACCATGTGACCTTGAAACAGTCTCTCCCTCTGAGACTCACTTTCCTCACCTGAAGAGGGGAAATGTTAGCACCTCCCATTGAGAGTTTCTGTAGAGGATTTTCTCTAGCGTGTTCAAAGCACCTGGCATAGGAGGGAGCTGAACCCAGTCAGGCCATGTGGTCTCCAGCTGGGCCTTCCCACCTGCTCACAGACAGGGCCTTGGCAGCCTCCCTGGGCTGAGAGAGAGGCAGGAGCTGGTCATTGCCTTTGTTCCAGTCTGTGCAAATGCAGCAGAGACCACAGCACAGAGCAACAGAAATGCCTCGTTCCCACCTCAGCTCTACCAGGTGGTAACTTGAGTGGCTGTGGGTACAGCACAGCCTCTGAACCACTGCCTCACCTGCACAAAGGGCTCATGAAGCCCTGCCCAGCTCACCTCACTAGATAGCTAGCGTGGAGAGTGGGCTGGGTATGATGGTGTGGTCTATGAACATGGAAGGTGAGCTCACTGTAGGCAAAAACAGAACCTCACTCTTCTCCTTTGCAATTTACTTAACCATGGAATTGGTTTATTTGTTTAATGAAGTTATCAGACAACTGCCATGTGCCAGGCACTATGCTGAGCCCTGGGAATACAGCTGTGACCCTGTCCATTGAGATTTCAGTGTTGGTGGAGTTTGTTCATAAAGAAACCAAACACTGAAAGAGAGTCACAAAAAATGAAAAGTACCTGGGGGCCATGAATGGTGTGGGTGTATGGGGGAGAGTTTGATGGCAATCTGGGGTTCTTCGGGAACAGACATTTAAGCCAAGATCTGAGGATTCAGAGGATACAGGTGTCTGGGAGGTACAGAATCCTTTTCATGGGCACCAGTACATACAAAGGCCACAGAGCAGGTGGAAATGATGCACCTATAGGAAACTGAGAAAACCAGTGTGATTTTACCTGTCAACCAATCAGTGCTGCAGTTGTAATCCATATAAAAACTTGTTTTGCAGAGTATACAAGCTTGGTCCTTACCACCTTAAGCACTATAAGTCTTTGTGAAAGTCACCCGAGCTTTTTACTAGTGCCCCCCCCCACCCTACTCTGCCTTTCTTCTCCACAGAAACATTCTGTGAGCCCGAGCATCCTCAGAGCTTCTAGGCCTTTATTCCTTTGCTCAGGAAACTGAATCAGGACTCTCCTGGCTTCAGAGATCCCCTCTTAAACATCCTCAAAAGATGGCAGGATCCAAAGATACATCTTTCTCACAACCCTTTCCCAGTTCTCCAGAGTAAGGGTGGAGGCAGATAACCCTAAATTGACAGTACTTGAGCTGAATACTGGGCCATGGGTGGGGAAAAGGTGTTGGAAGGTGGGAAGGACAGTATTCTTACCTTTGCTTGCTGTCTTTCCCCAGAAGAGAAGAAGGGAGCTGGTGGTGGTGGTGGTGGTGGCCCAGTCCGCCTCCGAAGCACAAGCCGCAAAGATTCCATCTCAGAAGATGAGATGGTCCTACGGGAACGAAGCTATGACTATCAGTTCCGCTACTGTGGCCACTGCAACACCACAACAGATATCAAGGAGGCCAATTTCTTTGGCAGGTCCGAGGCCCTGAACAGGAGGAGGGCATAGCCCAGTTGGCCATAGGAGCGGGGGTGGGATGGCATTGGGGACATAATGCTTTTAGAAAAGAGCCTCAGCTCCCAGCTCTTCCTCTGTACCCTTGGGCAAATGGCTTTACCTCTGTCAGCCTCAGTCTCTTCACCTATGATATGAAACTAGCCATACCCTCTCATGGGGCCACAAGGACTAACCGGATAATCCAAGTGACACATGCAGTGCAGTGCTTGACCATTCTTTCCTCCCCAACTCCTCCCCTCTCTGCATTTGTCAGACTTATTTTCTTTGGTTGTTTGCAGCTTTCTCTGCTGGGGGAAGATGAGGCAAGAGCCCTCAGGCTGGGAATCGTGGCACACCCATTGTGTGCTCAGAACTGTGCCCTGGGTACTGAGGGACAAAGCCCATGTCTCAGATACCTTCACCCCCAACCCTCCTTTGTAGAGGTTTACACTAAACCTTTGGGTAGGTGAGACACATGAACATGAATCAAGAATTGCTCTACCAAGATCCCCTCTAAATGTCAGCAGATGAGGGCCTGTGCTGCAGATTGAGGGCCTGGGTCCAAGAAGTCTAGGAGTGCTGAGGGAAGATGTAGGCGAGGGTGTTCTTAGAGACCCAAGAGGTACAAGAGCCTATGCTGGCATCACTCGGGTTACAGTGTGCTTTGGAGGAGACTATCTTGGAGGAACCCAAGCAGTCTCTAATCCAGGGTTTAAGAGAACAATGACGAGGGTCTCCAATATGGGCAGATTCCCATGTGCATGGGAATTCTGAGTCAAGGGCAGACCCCCCAAGTGTGGGGGACTGAGTGACAACAGACTTCCCTGCTCCCTCTTGCCCTAAGCCATTGGCCTCTATTTGAGGCTTTAGGGCAGTACCCCACCTGATCTCCCTGCCCTTTGCCCCCCGCCAGCAACGCTCAGTACATCGTCAGTGGCTCTGACGATGGCTCCTTCTTCATCTGGGAAAAGGAGACCACCAACCTAGTGCGCGTGCTTCAGGGGGATGAGTCCATCGTCAATTGCCTGCAGCCGCATCCCAGCTACTGCTTCCTGGCCACCAGTGGCATCGATCCTGTCGTGCGACTCTGGAACCCCCGACCAGAGGTAAGGGTACAGGCAAGGTGGCCAAAGCCAGACAGGGAAGAGGGTGGGGGAACCCAGTACAGTGCCTACAGCTGAGCCTGTTCGAGCTGAAAAGAGTCACACAGAAGCCAAAGGCTGCCCTGTGAGTAAGCTCAGCCTAGGACCCAAGACTGCGTCAGGTCCGGGAAGCTTCAAGTATGGTGGGCACTTCCAGGGGCAAGAGTTGGCTCCTGCTTTCTTGGAGCATATCCTTGAGCCAGCTGTGAGGATGAGAGGCCTCAAGGACAGGTGCAGGAGGGCAGAGAGAGAACCATACCAGCTGCGGCCCTCATGGGGAGAGTGCCTCAGGGTTCCCAGGGATCCTTTCCGTTGTATTCCACTGTGGTGTTCTGCCCAGAAGCGGTTCAGAGGCCAGTTCCTCAGTCATAGGGAAGGGTTCGGGATTTGGCATCTGGTGGGCCCGAGTTGAGCCCCACCCCTCACCCCTTCACTCTCTGCAACTTAACCATCTACACTGGAAATGGGAATGACAGCATCACTCCAAAGGTCACTTTGAGGACTAAGAAGTGGTGTCTGTGGAGCCCAGCCCATGAGGTGTGGCCAGGGTGACCCCTTCACTCCTAGCCCCATGCTAATTTGTCAAGTGCCTCCCTGGAGAGCAGAAGGAAGGAAGGTTGAAGGAGGGCTGCCATTTGAGAGTAACGAGAGAGGGGGAGGGACCTATAACTGCCCTCTCCCTGGATCCAGTGTGTGTGTTCTCCGACGTGACGTGTCTCCCCAACATGCATCCCAGTGTGTGCTTGTGTCCCATGCAGATATAACCCAGTGTGGTGTTATTCCTCTTGTACAAACCTTCTGTGTGTGTGTTTCTTGCATATATTTCTCAGTACACGTGTCCTGTCCCCAGCACACATCTCCAGGTACGAGCAGCCCTTCCCTCTGCTGTTCAGCCAGTGTTTCCCCTCCCTGTTGCCCCGTCATATGTTCTGGGGCACTTGCTTCCTCGGTATTCTGGGGTCCCTCCCACCCTGGGCCCACTCACATTGCTCTCTCCTCCACCACAGAGTGAAGACCTCACAGGCCGAGTTGTAGAAGACATGGAGGGTGCTTCTCAGGCCAACCAGCGGCGCATGAATGCGGACCCCTTGGAGGTGATGCTGCTCAACATGGGCTACCGGATCACAGGCCTGAGCAGCGGGGGCGCCGGGGCCTCTGATGATGAGGACAGCTCCGAGGGTCAGGTGCAATGCCGGCCCAGCTAGACACTCCTAGTCCCGGTCTCCAGCCCCATGCTACTGGCTGGACCCTCCTCCCTGGGCAGGAGGTCAGGGGGTTCTGTTTTGGTTTGTCTTCCCACCCCCACCTCCCCATTTTTTCATATCCCCTGTTTTGTTTGTTAGTTTGGCATTGGGGGTGGGGGTTGCTGCAACTTGCTGGCTTTCAGACTCTTGAGCTGATTGTCCCTTGATTGTCCCCAGCCCTGAGCAGAAGAGCAGGAGGGGAAGCCCCTCCATATGCCACATCTCCTGCTTCCACTTGCCTGGAGGGCTCTGACCTGCCTAAAAACCCCTCTGCCTCCAGTGGGGAGGCAAGGGCTGACACTGTCCTCAAGGGCCGCCCTGCACTTCAGTTGGCAGCAGGAAGGGGAGTGGAACTCCCAGTTGGTAAAGGCCAGCTTGGCCAGTTGCCACTCTTGCCCTCCCGCCTGCAGGGCTAGCTTCCCCATGGTCTTCAGGGAAGGTTCTGAAAAAGGATGGAGTTCCACCCTCCCTCCACAGCCACCAGTGTTAAGGTGGAAGCAAAGGGAAGGATGGGAGCTCTGGAGTCGGCACGGCCAGGCCACCTGCCTTGCCTGGGGGGCAGTGGAGCCTCCTTGTCTGCTCCTGGGCACAGGCTCTGGCCCTGAGCCTGCTCTCCATCAGGGGCTCTGCCTTTCCTTAGAGACCTGGCTGGGACTGGAGCACTGCACCATACCCCACCCACCCGTGCAGCCACTTCTGCACCATGGCCACTCTCCTCTTGGGCGCTCCTTGGCCTCACTGTGACCTTTTTGCCTGAGCTCCCAGCTGGGCCTACTCTGCTGAGGTAGCCCTTCCTGCTAAGGGCCTGTCTCTGCCCTTTCTGCCCTCCTTCCCACCCCACTGCTGAGCAGCCACAAAGACCAAAGAAGTGATGGCTTCTCTCTGTCCCCTGCTGCTCTGGGGGGAGGTTGGTGGGAAAAAGCCTAACTCAACCCCTCTTTCCTCCGCCCCAAGCTTTACACTGGATGCAGCAGTCACCCCACCACCAAGCCCCCCTTTCCCTCGCCCCCTTGGCTCCACTCTCTGGAGCTGCTCTGGGTAGTTGGTTCTCCCCCTCCTCTCTCCCTCCCCCTTACCCTCCGTGCTTCCTTGGCTCCAGCCCTCCAGCTGCAGCCTCTGGGGAGCAGCAGCCTCCCTTCTCTCCCGCCCTCCCTCCCTCCCTCTCCCTCACTCAGCCCCTGTCTCTGCCAGGTGCCTCCTCTCAGTCAGGCTTCAGAGCAGCCCTGGAGACAGGAGGGCCATGTTAAAAGCTTTTTCACAGTTTTAAGAAGACGAGGGGGGTGAGGCTAGTGGTGGGGGGTCTGGCACCATCTCATTGCTTTAATCCCAGCGACACAGGTGGCAGCTTCTTCCCCTTCCTGCCCACCCCAGTCCTGCTTCCCACCCCTCTCTTCTAGCTTGGTAATGAAGTATATTTATTGGTGAAGGAAACAGCTGCTGCTGCTTCTCCTGCTGCTGGGACTTGCTCCCCTGTCTCTTTCCATGACCTTTCTCGAGCCAGGGAGTAGGGAGCAGGAGTACTGGGGCTAGGCCCTGGGGTACAAGAACTGGCCAGGGCCCCTTTGCTTTCCTGTGTTGGAGCCACCCACCATTTCCTCCCTCCCTGCCTCCTGCCTCCCCCGCTGCCTGCCCAGAGCCTGGGCCCTGCAGTGTGGAGGGACACATAAGCCTTACTGTCCTCTGGGGGCAGGAGCCGAGCCTTTTTGTTGCTCCGCTCCCAGGAGAGTGAGGGTGACGCAATTGATTAAAATCATTTTGTTCTAGTTGTGGCTGGTGGCATTTGTGGGGTGCACATGGGTCTTGAGACAAAAGTGAGGGTACCTTCTCTCTGTAGCTCCATGAGAGGAGACGTGACCTCACTAAGTTGACCGCCTTCCTTGAGTAACCACTCCTCTACCAGGCAGAATGAGGCCTGCCTGTAGGCCTCTGGGAGCTGAGACCATTCAGCCCAGCAAGGTCCAGCACAAAGCCCAGCACTGGTGACTGCAATTTGCAGTAATCAGCTTTCACTCTCTGGCTTTCATTCCTGAAAAATAAGGGGCTTGGAGTCTTAGTGGTTTTTCAAACTTTTAAAACCAGAATTCATATATTCAGATGAAAAATATACAGTTCATACTGTGACCCAAGAAACACATGCGTACCCGTGTGTAAGTACGTTTTTGTATTGTGTATGTGTATATACACACACATTTAAATATCTCACATACACACACACACACCCACACACATATGTTTGTGTGTATATTGTATATATGTGATGAGCGAAAAAGTTTTACTTACCCTTGCTACAGGCAATTTGCTCTATTTACATTTCTATTTTGTTAGGGAAAAAATACTGGTTGAAATCCACTAAATTGATTTCAAAACCTGCAAGGTTTTGTTTTTGTTTCTGCTTTTGTTTTTGTGTTCTAGATTATCAGATGATTTCTTAGACCAGAGGATTCCAAACTTTCTCAGTTCACAGCACCATTAGCATCCTGGTAATTTTTTCATGGAGCACCTAAGTCAAAAGAAACTATCAGTTCAGTTTATTATGTAGTCAAGCCCAAATCACTTAACACATGTTTATGTCCTAACAAGTTAGTTGCTATTTAAAATAATATACACAATATTCTTTTTTTTTTTTAAGAGAGAGTGAGAGAGGAGAGGGGGAGAGGGAGAGGGAGAGAGAGAGAGAGAGAGAGAGAGAGAGAGAATTTTTAATATTTATTTTTTAGTTCTTGGCGGACACAACATCTTTGTTGGTATGTGGTGCTGAGGATCGAACCCGGGCCGCACGCATGCCAGGCGAGCGCGCTACCGCTTGAGCCACATCCCCAGCCCCTACACAATATTCTTAAATAACTGCAGTTACTAATGTGATCTGTGCACCTGTTGGGTACCACTACAACTTTGTCAGACTTTCCAATCAGAACAGACACTGTTAGCCATGTTTCCTATTCTACATTGAATTTCATTTGCTTTTTTTTTTTTTTTTTTTTTTTTTTGTACTGGGGATTGAATCCAGGGACATTTAACCACAGAGCCACATCCCCAGCCCTTTTTATTTTTATTTTGAGACAGAATCTCGCTAAATTGCTGAGGTTAGCTTTGAACTTGTGATCCTCCTGCCACAGCCTCTTAAGCTTCTGGGATTACAGGCCTGCACCACTGTGCCCAGCTTTCTCCCCACCCCCCAGGATGAGGATTAAACCCAGGGGTACTTTACAACTGAGCTACATCCCCACCTTTTTTTTTTTTTTTTTAAAGAGAGAGTGAGAGAGAGAGAATTTTTAATATTTATTTTTTAGTTCTCGGCGGACACAACATCTTTGTTGGTATGTGGTGCTGAGGATCGAACCCGGGCCGCACGCATGCCAGGCGAGCGCACTACCGCTTGAGCCACATCCCCAGCCCCAACATCCCCACCTTTTAAAAACATTTTTATTTTGAGATGTGACCTCACTAAATTGCCACGCCTGGCCTTGAACTTACATTTGAATTGACCGCCTTCCTTAGTTTCCTGAGTAGTGGAATTATAGGTGTGCACCACCACACCCAGCTAAAACCCAGCTTTTTAAAGACAGCCAAAAGCAATGTGGTGCCAATCTAATAAAGAAACTGAACTACCTTGAACTAGTAATTTTCTCAATATCCAATAGATGTTGAGTACTTATCAAATATAAAACATCCTACCTTGACCCCTGGAATTTGCCATGAAGCCCTAAGGGTCCTTGATGCAGTTTGGGAACTGTGGTTCAGTGCTGTGAGAATGTAATTTCTCTACTGAAACTTTGTGATTCTTCTGCTTGTACATTTGGGAAGAACCAGGTTGGAGCCACCTAGTTATGCTTGGTTTCATCCAGGAGACCAAACAGAAAGAGGTCCTACCAGAAACACAGTAGGTGGCATTGTAAAGCAAGTGCTACAGGCTGGGGCATCATTCTTCTGTGTTCCCAAATTGAAGTCTGCAGAAGCTTCAAGATACTTCCAGATCATGCAAGGGAAGACAGTGTTCCAGGCCAAGGGAATAGTACAGTGTCACAGATTCCCTCGTGGACCCTAAGTGATTTCATTTGGCCAAATTATAAAGGATTTTCTGTGATTGGTGAGAGACCATCGGCTGCTCCCATAGGAAAGGAGGAGCCATTAGAAGAATTTCCCACTAGCCCTCTCACTTGGAGTTGGTGCTCCTTGATTCTTTTCCCTACCCCACCTCCTTTAAATTAATGGTGTTTACTCTTTTAGGAAAGTTTTAGGCACACAGAAAATTGAGCACCTAATAGAGTGAGTTCGTATACCCTCTCCCTGGTTCAGTTTTACCTATTATTAACATTTTGCATTAGTGTGATACATTTGTAACAATTAATAAACCAGTATTAATACTGATGATGAACCAAAGTCCATAGCTTACATTAGAGTTCACTCTGGGTTGTATAGCTCTATACATGTTTTGACAACTGCATAATGTCAGGTATCCAACTTTACATTTTCATACAGAATAGTTTCACTGCTCCAGAAGTACCCTGTGCTCCACCAGTCACCCCTCATTAACACTAAAAAAAAAAAAACAAAAACAAAAAAACATAGAAATCTAATAAAATGTAAATATCTATGTGAATAAAACTACAAAATTCTGTAATCCTAGAGGATTGGGAGGCTGAGGCAGGAGGATTGCAAGTTCAAAGCCAGCCTCAGCAACAGCAAGGCACTAAGCAATTCAGTGAGACCCTGTCTAAATAAAATACAAAAAAAAAAAAGGGCTGGGTATGTGGCTCAGTGGTTGAGTGCCCCGGAGTTCAATCCCTGGTACCCGCCCCCGCAAAAAAAAAAAAAAAAGAAAAAGAAAAACCTACAAAATTAATAAGAAATCGAAGGAGATCAATAATAAGTAGAGTAAGGGCTGGGGTTGTGGCTCAGTGGTAGAGTGCTTACCTACCATGTGAGGCACTAGATTATAAATAAATATACTGTGTCCATCTGCAACTAAAAAATATTTTTAAAAAAATAGAGATACTTTGTTTATGGACAGGAAGATTTAACATTATTAACATGTTGGTTCTTTCCAACTTGATACACAACTTCAACATAATCCCAGTTACAAGTACCAGCAAATTAGGTTTTCAGCAGATTGATTCAAAAGTTTATATGGAGAGGCAGAAGACCTAGAATAGCCAGTACAACAGTGAAGAAGCTGAGCACAGTGGCACACATCTGTAATCCCAGGAACTAGGGAAGCTAAGACAGGAGGACCATAGGTTCAAGACCAGCCTGAGCAACTTGGTGAGACCCTGTCCTCTAAACAAAATAAAAAGGGCTGGGGATGTGGCTCAGTGGTAAAGCACCCAGGGTTCAATGCCCAGTACCAATATATGAATTAAATAAAATACTAAAAGCTACAATAATAAAGACAGTGTGGTATTGGCAAAAGAATAGACAGACCAATGGAATGACTAAGAATCCAGAAATAGACCCATACAAAGGAGCAAAGTCAATTTGATAGAGGACTATCCTTTCTCAGCAAATAATGCTGGAACAACTGGACAATCACATGCAAAAAAAGCTCACAAAAATTAACTCATGATGTAAATAAATGTAAAATACAAAAATATAAAAACTCCTAGAAAATAACAAGCTAAATGACCTTGAGTCTTGTAATAAGCTTTTAGATATAACACCAAGACCACAATCCATGAAAGAAAGATTCACAAGTTGGACTTGATTCAAATTAAAAACTTCTGCTCAGCAAAACACACTGTTAAGAGAATGAAAAAGACAGGGGCTGGGGTTGTGGCTTAGTGGTAGAGTGCTCGCCCTAGTGTTTGCAAGGCCCTGGGTTCGATCCTCAGCACCACATGAAAATAGATGAATGAAGCAAAGGTATTGTGTCTAACTACAACTAAAAAAATAAACATTAAAAAAAGAGAGAATGAAAAAGACAAGCCAAGGGCTGTGCAGAAATATTTCCAAAACACATCAGGTAAAGGTCTTGAATCTAAAGTATACAAAGAACTCCCAAAGCTCAACAATTTGAAAACCTAATTTGAAAGGGGGCATAGGATCTGAACAAGCCGGGCGCTATGGTGCACACATGTAATCCCAGTGTGATACATTTGTAACAATTAAAAACCAGTATTGATACTGATGATGAACCAAAGTCTATAGCTTACATTAGAGTTCAGTGACTTGGGAGGCTGAGAAAGGATGGTAAATTCAAGACCAGCCTCAGCAGCCCTGTCTCAAAATTTTTTAAAAAGGCTGGTAAAGTCTCCCTGGGTTAAATCCCCGGTACCAAAAAAAAAAAAAAAAATCTGAACATATTCCTTACCAAAGATGATAGATAGGTGGCTAATGGCACATGAAAAGGCATTCAACATTATGTCATTAGGAAATTGCAAATTATAACAATGAGCTGTGGGCAGTGGCTCACATTGGTAATGTCAGCTTCTTGGGGAAGCTGAAACAGGAGGATCACAAGTTTAAGGTCAGGCTGGGTAACTTAGCAAGATCCTGTCTTAAAAACAAAAAAGGGCCGGGGACGGCTGGGTGCAGCAGTGCACAACTGTAATCCCAGTGGCTTGGGAGGCTGAGGCAGGAGGGTTGCGAGTTCAAAGCCAGCCTCGGCAAAAGTGAGGTGCTGAGCAACTCAGTGAGACCCTGTCTCTAAATAAAATACAAAATAGGGCTGGATATGTGGCTCAGTGGTTGAGTGCCCCTGAGTTCAATCCCTGGTACCTAAAAAAATGCTGGAGATGTAGCCCAGTAGTAGAGCATCCCTGGGTTCAATCCCTAATACTGAAAAAAAAAGTGAAAATAATACTACACATCTCAGAATGGCTAAAAAAAAAAAAATTTTAATGACAATACCAAATGCTGCCAAGGATGTGGAGCAACAGGAACTCTCATTCATTGCCAATGGAAATGCAAAATGGTACAGCCACTTTCAAAGACAGTTTGGCAGTTTCTTATGAAGCCAAACATAGTCTTACTATATGATCCAGCTACACTCCTTGGTACTTACCCAAAAGAGTTGAAATCTTATATCCACACAAAAATCTGTACATGAATATTTATAGCATTTTTATTCTTGATCATCAAAAAGCTGGAAGCAACCAAGATGTTCTTCAAAAAGTGAATGGATCAACTAGTACAACCACACAATGGAATATTATTCATGATAAAAAGAAATGAGCTATCAAGACACCAAAAGATAACAGGAGTTTGGCTTGTGGCTTGTAGTAGAGCGCTTGCCTAGCATTCATGAGGCTCTGGGTTCCCTCCCTGTACACACACACACACACACACACACACACACACACACACACGCACACACAAAATCATGGGGCCTGGGGGCACACATCTGTAATCCTAGCAACCCTAAGAGGCTGAAGCAGGAGGCTAGCTAGCCTCAGCAACTTAGCAAGTCCCTAATCAATTTAGTGAAACCCTGTCTCAAAGAAATAAAAGGGGCAGGGGATGTAAGTCAGTAGTCAAGTACTCCTGGGTTCAATCCCCAGTACCCCCCCCCAAAAAAAAAGCAGCGGGTATTCTGAGTGCAGTAACAAGTGCCTGTGTTCCTAGCTACTGGGGAGGCTAAGGCAGAAGAGTCACTTGAACTCTGGAGTTCAAGACCAGCCTGGGCAACATAGTGAGACTGGCTTCCAAAACAAACCAAGACACAATATGAAGGAAATTTAAACACATGTTTCTTAGTGAAAGAAGCCAGTCTGAAAAGGATATATATATATATATATATATATATATATATATATATATATATATATATATATTCTTTGATTTCAACTGTATGACTTTCTGGAAAGGGCAAAACTAGAGATAGTATGAAGATCAGTGGTGTTCCATTTTTAAAGTGTACATGTGTGAGTCACTGGCCCTGCTGATAGAGAGCCTAGGGCTCAGATAAATCCACACAATGAACGGATAGCAAAACAGACATGAGAGATTGGGACTTCTGTGTTTGTGGTAGGCAAGTGTGACCCCAGAGGCCTGCTGCCTGTCTCTGTGCTTAGGAGCATGCCAAAATGTGGTTGCAGAACTTAAAAGGTAATGAGAAGTTAGCTAGCCCAAAGGCTCTCAGCGCTTGCTATGGATCAGAATCACCCAGGATACTTTGCAAACTTCCCATGTCCCACCCCCGGATAGTCTGTTTTAATTGGTTTGAAGTGGAACCCAGGCACCCATCCATTATCCTAAAACATGCTAGATTCATTCTAATGCGCAGCTAGAACTGAGAACCACTGATCTAGCCCTATCCACACTATACAAATATGGACAGTGAGTTCCAAAAGGGGGCAAAAAGGGGATAGCTTGCCACCAGGACCTCCAGTGAATAAGAAAAAAGACCAGGACAAATCTCAGATTCCTAATCCAGTTCTTCTTTTTTCTTTTTTTTTTTTTCCTGGCAGTACTGGGGAATCAAACACAGGGCCTTGCACATAAAAGAAAATTTCTTGGCATATGTGGGGCCCCGGGTTCAATTCCCAGTGACAAGCAAACACACAAAGTCACTTTCTTATGACTACTCTTTGAACTTCTATGTACCTGGCATTGGACTGTGCACTGGCACAATGGAAATGCACAGAAGAGACCCAGTCCCTGACCTCCTGGAGCCTCCAGATTACCTGGAAGTCATAGAACACAAATACAGGGTTGTGAATGATCTCTGAACGTTGGATTTCACTGTGGACTGTCCTCTCCAGCATTTCCTGCCATCATTGAGTGCCCCACCATGTGCCAGGATCTTTGTCAGGCCTCGGGATACAAACATGTCTGGCAGGGAAGGTGGGCAGATGGAAGGCATTCTGACGGGCACATGATGGGAGGCATGTGCCACTCAATGGTCCTGCCTCCTACTCCCACTTATTTCTTTTCCTTAAATAAAATACTTTCTGGTCCTAGTGTTTATACTTATTCTATGTTGATTTATAAACACGAAGACTGGTCATCCTTTACCTCTCCAGTGGCCCTAAAAGGATTTGGCTCAGAACCCCAACTCTGTCTAATATGTGTTTAGATTTCCAGCAAATTCCTGAACCTCTGAATATATCTCTCATCATGGGTAAAATGGGTATTGCTGCCTGCTCTGTTGATCTCACTGCATTGTAAGGAGGCTCCAAGTCATAGTGAGATCCTGCACATCAAAGTGCTTTTGAAGTAGTCATGTGTGCGCGGGAGTGATGTTTGGTTATAAGTGCTACAATGGCTGGCACTGAATCTGTGTTTTGACCAGATTCAGGTAGAAGCTATCAAGCCACACAAAATGTAGACAAGACTCAGATTACTGTTTCCTTCTTTAGAGACAAGGAAACTGGTGCCCTAACAGGTTCAGCTAATCTCGATGGTGTGACAGTCACCAAGAGCTAAGGGTCCAAACCTGGGTCAGCTGGCCCACTCCAGAGTCCCCAAGTCCACCCTCATGCTTTACTGCCCCCCCGCCCCAAGAGAGTCTATTAGATTCCACCCCTACCTGTGCTTTTCATAACCTTGGGTAAGTTTGCCCATCTACAAAATGGTGTGAAAAAGGAAGTAGTTTTGTGAACTCTGGCATCTAAAACATCAGAGTCGGTCGTCAAATGGTATCCTGTGTTATCCTGGACTCCTTGGGTACTCCCCTACAGTCATGGAAAGTTTTGGAGCCATGATGCAAAGAGAGACGGAGAGAGACCCAGTCTCCCATAGCCACAGAGGGTGATAACAAAGCTGAGCAGAAAAACTGCAGAAGAGAGAATTCTGCCCTGCCACATGCCTCACACTGCATCACCTGGCTCAGCTCTGTTTCACCCTTGTAGGATCAATGGTTGAGGTGATTCTTCCCCTTAAGGGGACTCTATGGTCAATGAATAACCTTGGGGACATTCCCTTTCCACTTCCTATCTGCTGGATACCCTGCTGACTACAGTGACCAGTAGATCCAGTTAGTCTTCTTTCTCAAGGAGTTCACAGTCTCTTGGGGGACACAGACATGTAAACAACTAATGCTAATGCAAGTGCACATGAATATTCAATAGGTGGAAACAGCCTTCGTGCTCTGGGAGCAAAGAGAGAGCATTTGCCTGAAACCTTGAACATGGTATAGAAGAGGCGGGGAAGGACATCCTCAATTAAGGAACAGTGTAAGCAAAGACGTGTGGTACGAAGTGCAGAGCTTGCTCTCTGAAGGGCAAATAGACCAGTGAGGCTAATGCCAGGCAAGTTGGAGGGAGACAGAGAAGAGCCTGGAAAGGAAATTTGGGATCAGCCCATGGGGAACCTTGAATGCCAGGATGAGTGAGATGCCCTGAGAGAGGAGGTGAGAGAGCCCTGTGAACTACTACATGGGTCCATGTGAGGGAGTGCCCTGGCTCCCACCAAGACAGAAGTGTTCCAAGCTCACCCTTCAAACAAGCAGCATCTCACTCTCAAAGGTTTGCCAGCTTGACAGTTCCCTCTCTGCCATCTTTCTCTCCCCCAGCCAGCCCAGTAAATGGATCCAGATGGTCATTCCTATTTTCGGTTGGTATATGTGTTGAGGGAGGGGAAGCTCTGAACCCTATCAATCCTGACCCAAGCTCTCTGTGTAAGAGGAGCTTCTTCCAGGGCCCTACTGTGATCCTCTGAGCCTGGAAGGCAGTGTTAGTCTTTGATAGAGATTTCCCATCTGTCTATGGGTGAAAAGGGAAGCAGAAGAGGCAAGGGCGCAGGCCAGGGAGGCTGTTTCATTGGGTGAGTGAGTGAGAGCAGGAGCCCTGTACGGGGTTGTGGTAGAAGATGAGCCTGGGAGAGGCCCCAGGAGGGGCAGAGAAGGAGCTATTTCTTCCTCCAGCTACCTGGTCCTCAGCCCTTGCTTCTGTACCCACCCAGGCCAAAGGAAGGATGATGCAGGCCATAGGGAAGGAAGCTAGGGCTCTGACCAGAACCGTGCCCGGGCACTGTGCCCACCAACCTCCAGGAGCCCCTTAAAAGTTTCAGAGCATGAAGTGAGAGTAGGTGACAAGGGGCTAGGGATGTGGCTCAAGCGGTAGCGCGCTCGCCTGGCATGCGTGCGGCCCAGGTTCGATCCTCAGCACCACATACAAACAAAGATGTTGTGTCCGCCGAAAACTGAAAAATAAATATTAAAAAAATTCTCTCTCTAAAAAAAAAAAAAAAGAGAGAGAGTAGGTGACAAACTAGGGTCCTGCCCTCGAGTAATGTCAACCTATAAGTATTTGCCATTTTTTAAATTTAATAAATATTTATTAAACAAATATGTGCTTAGCACCCTACTAGAAGTGAACAAAACAAATACACTCTGCCTTCAAGGAGTTTCCAGTTTAGTGGGGGAAGTAAACACTACATAGATACAAATGTGTTAAAAAGAAAAGGAATTTGGGGGCTGGGGATGTGGCTCAAGCGGTAGTGCACTTGCCTGGCATGCGTGCGGCCCGGGTTCGATCCTCTGCACCACATACAACCAAAGATGTTGTGTCTGCCGAAAAAAATACTAAATAAATAATTAATTAAAAAAAAAAAAGGAATTTGGAGGGCTGGGGTTATGGCTCAGCAGTAGAGTGCTCGCCTTGCACATGCAAGGTCCTGGGCTCAATCCTCAGCACCACATATAAATAAATAAATAAATAAATAGAAGTCATTGTGTACAACTACAAAAAAAAATATATTAAAAAGAAAAAAGGAAAGGAATTTCCCGGCTGAGGCTATAGCTCAGTGACAGAGCACTTGCCTAGAATGTGTGAGGCACTGGATTTGATCCTTAGCACCATATAAAAATAAATGTAGGCATTCTGTCCAACTACAACTACAAAAAAAAAATTAGAAAGAAAAGGAATTTCCAATGGAGATCAGGAGGGTCTTTCTAATTTTGACTGGGAGACCATGGACGAGCTCTCAGAAGGTAACATTTAACAGAGACTTGAAGAATGAATGGAGGTTAGCTGTCTTTCAATTAAGTCAGAAAGATTTCAGACATGTTGCTCAGAGTAACAGGAAAGAGTTTATTGAAGGGATAGGAAAAGGGAATGAGGACATTCTCAATGGAGGGAATGGGTCCGGACAGAAAAGAGAAGGACAATGTGCCTGTCCTGCACTCCTGTTTTATTGGGGATCCCAGAGAAGTTTCCAGAGAGACCCACCCAGGTCTACCTCTGTTGAGAGCCAAAGCCCAGCGGCCCCAGCAACCAGCTGATTGGCTCACCACGGCCCAGCACCAGCTGATTGGCTCCTCTGCAGTGATGCTCATTGGGCTGTTTCCCCGCCCTTTCAGACCATGGAGCTGCTCATTGGGGGACTCTTTTGGCTCCGCCCACACGACCAAGCCAATTGGCCTCAAGAGCGGTTGAGAGGCTGGCCTGGGGAGAGCCTGTAGCGGCTGTTGCAGTTGGGCTCTGAGGGAATTCCTGAAGAGCTCCTTTGGTGCGGCATGTGTGTTCAAAAAATAAAGTTCGTTCCTGCTTAATAAGTGGCTGGTGAATTGTGCCCAGCCAGACTGCGGCACACCTCTTAACTTTGTTTATATTTGTTCTTTTTAGTTATACATTATAAGTAGAATGTATTTTGACATATTAGACATACATGGAGTATAACTTCCCATTCTTGTGGTTGTATATGATGTGGAGTTACACTGGTTGTACATTTCATATATGAACACAAGGACATTATGTCCAATTCATTCTACTGTCTTTCCTATTCCCACTCCACCTCCCTTCCCTTCATTCCCCTTTCTCTAATCCAATTAACTTCTAATCTTCCCTCCCACCACCCTTACTATGTGTTAGGGTGTGCATATCAGAGAGAACATTCAGCCTTTGTTTTTTCTCAGATTGGCTTATTTCACTTAGCATGATAGTCTCCAATCCCCCCCCCCCATTTACAGGTAAATGCCATAATTCCTTTTTTTTCTTTATGGCTGAGTAATATTCCATTGTGTATATATACCACGTTTTCTTTATTCATCAGTTGAAGGGCACCTAGGTTGGTTCCACAGCTTAGCTAATATGAATTGAGCCACTATAAACATTGATGTGGCTGCATCACTATAATATGCTGATTTTAAGTCCTTTGGGTGGAATAAGTGGGTCAAATGGTGGTTCCATTCCAAGTTTTCTGTACCTCTTGACTTTTGACCGACAGGAAAATGATATCTGAATTGCCATGGCAACTCTAGGTATCTTTGGTCCATGCTGACCAGTTCTAATTGGATTCTTAACCATACAGTCTTTCAGATTTTATGGTTAGGATGGACTACTGTTATCTCCCAGAGTTTCAGAATGTGGTCACAAGTCTCCCTCTTCAGGGTAACTTTGGTTCCTCCTATCAACATTATTTTGGGCCTGCATTTCTCCTGCAGTTAACAGGTAGTTTTCTGAGGGATGTGACACATCCTGTACACTGAGGCCAGGCAGGGCTGCAGGTAAATTGCTTCTTGGAAAAGAAAGCAGTGGAGATCAGCACAGTGAGCCCATTTTATAGAAGTATTCTCTTAACCTCATGTTCCCACCATTCACACCTGTCTGTCCCCTAACAGTACTACCAAATTTGTGGCAGACCATACGTACAACAAATGTTCAACAGGCATATGGACTTACTATGACAGTAGAAGAATTTCAAGGCACAGATCTTTTTGGGGGCCTGTGGTCCAGAAGAGATTGGATAACTACAGTGACCTGAAGGAAAAGTAATGTAATTTATCCAACAACTCTATACTGCACACTTCATCTATCCCGTGCCCAGTGCTGAATAGTTCCCTGTCTTCAAGGATCACATGCTACACAAGGTTATAGGACAAGTGCAAACATGCTCAAAGAATTTTTAGTGGATTAGAATCATTTCCAGATGTGATACTTATGAAGCTTTTAGAAAACATCTGTTTGTTCAATCATCCAATACATCAATAAACACTGAGTAGGCATCTGCTCTGCACCAGGAGCTGTGGTAGCTACTCAAATCAAGGTCCTTAGGATTCCATAGCAGAGACAGACATACCAAATTACATTAAAGCCAGGCATGATGGTGCACGCCTGTAATCTGAGTGACTTGAGAGGCTGAGGCAGGAAGATCACAAGTTCAAGGTTAGTCTCAGCAATTTAGCAAGACCCTGTCTCAAAATAAAAGGGCTGGGGATGTTGTTTAGTGGTTAAGCTTCCCCGAGTTCAATCCTCAGTACCAATTTTTTAAAAATTGGATTCTTAACCATACATTCTTACAGATTTTATGGTTAGGAGGGACTACTGTTATCTCTCAGAGTTTTTCAGTATTATGTGCCCAAAAGCAGACAGCAAGCTTTCCCTAGATTAGCAGTGAAGAAGAGTAATTCAATGAGAGAAAGACCTTCCCAAAAGGTGCGGCTTCCACCTTCCTGAGTGAATTTGTTCCTTTAGCCTGATTTTTTAGTGGCTGCCTTCTTTCTTATCTTCCACATGTCCCCTCCCCAACAGATTTCATTCCCTGTGTCTATCTTGGCATCCCTCTAAATCCAAGACTCCAAGACTAAAGCCTGGCCTCTCTGTATTATTGGGCATGATCTCAGACAATTGTTTAACTACCCTGAGCCTTCATTTTCCCATTTGATGAAGGAGCGGATCACATCTGAGGCTTGTGGTTCACTCCAGCCAGGATGATATTCACACTCTGCTGCACACAGTGCTCCTCCAGGCCTTCCTTTCTTACATGGCTGCATCCATCCCCCTCTCCTGTGCCACCTGGAAACATCAAGGCTCAGCTCAAATATCTTTAGGCAGGTTTCCCCTGCTCACACACAGGCACACACAAGATTACAGTCTGGCCTTCCTTTATACTACCATTACCTCGTGAGAAGCCATAGAACGAAAAGGCCAAGGGAGATATAAAGACAGGTTTGAGTCGTGGTCCCTCACCTCACCTCGAGAGCCACAGTTTCTCATTTGTACAATAAGAAAAATACTTAAATTTGCAATGTCTAGTCAGTTTATGGGAATAAGAAACAATGTCAAGTGCTTGGCACCTAAGAAGTGCTGCCATGGAAAGCCTGCACCACACCTGTCAGGAGCCCTCAGTGCACTGAACTAGAGAGATCGTCGCGGGTGTCCGCGCTAGACTGCCAGCTGCCTGAGGGCAGCGTGGACGCACAGGTTCAGCGGCTTCGTGGTACGATGGGGCTAGGCTGGCCGGGCCTAGAAGGACGCGGCTCCAATTCCCGGGGGGAAGACCTAGAGGCGCGGACCCCACCTCCCGGAAGTGACGCCACAGGGACTAGCCGCGCCGAGCAGGGCCGGCCGGAGCGGGACGAGCACAGCATGGCGGAAGCGGAAGGGAGTTCTCCGCTCCTGTTGCCGCCGCCAACGCCCCCTCCCGGGATGGCGGAAGTGGAGGTGCAGACGGCGGCCCAGACGGACATGAAGCAGTACCACTGCTCCAGCGGCGTCACCATGGACGTGGAGCGGAGCCGCTTCCCCTACTGCGTGGTATGGACGCCCATCCCGGTGCTCACGTGAGTCTCATTCTGCGTCCGCCAAGGGTGATGAAGAGGGCCCAGAGAGAGCCGGAGCCCTTGCGGTGTCCTCCGGCGGCGGGTCTCCCTCCCCCCGATACGCTGCAAGCCCTCGCCCTCGCCCTGGGATGCCCCGCATCCCTCACTCAGTCGCCAGAATCCTGCCACCCGCGCCCCGCCTTTTTCCGCTGACAATTGGGACATGCTACCTGTCCTGGTTGCAACCGGGCTAGTCTGGGAGAAAAACAAGTGTAGGTAGGCGGGAAAGGCCAGGGGGCTGGAGGCTGCAGGCATACCGAACAGGGGCCCCTAACTTGGTCCGAGGAGATGTCTTCATTCATTCTCCGGTTTATTCATTCATTGAGCAAATGCTTATTGATCACTTGCAGTATACAAGACATCCCGCTGCGTCTGGAAGCAACAGTAGGAGTCTGGCAGGGGCCATACCTCTCCTGGGAGGTCTACGTGGGAAGGGCCACCAGAGGTCTGGGAGACCAACCCTGTGACTTACACACCATCTCAGTCGCAAAGCAGGTGCAGGTCCCAGAGTGTCTGCCTCCCATAGGAAGGTTCTGTGTATAGCCTTTGTCAGGGGAGAGGCAGGTGCACAGCTGCTGCTTGCTACCCTCATACTTCAACTGGTAACAGTAACCACTTCTCCAAGTGCCAGTTTGCCAAGCCTTTTCACTCCCATTTTCCATAAATTTCATAGCCACTTTTTAAAAAAATTTTGTTCTAAATTTTTTTAGTTGTCGATGGACCTTTGTTTTATTCATTTATATGCAGTGCTGAGAATCGAACCCAGTGACTCACACATACTAGGCAAGCACTCTGCTACTGAGCCACAGCCCCAGCCCCTTCACAGCCACTTTCTAAGGTAGGAATTATCTTCTTCCATGGTAAAGCTGAGCTTCTAGCATAGTCTTGTTTAGATGCCTACCCCAGCAAGCAAAGGCTTTCAAAACTCAGTTTTCTGACTGTGTAACTTGTTATCTTTTAGCTGTACCTTATCTCCTTTAATACAGTGTAATAGATTTGTTCCCCCTATCAGAAATAGCCAAGTGGAGTTCCAGAGAGGAAGCATTTGTTGCTTACATGCTACATCCTAAAGTGTTCTCAACATTTATATTAAAATACTTAAATTGTTTTGTTTTCAAACGCTTGTGCATTTAAGAGCATCCAAAATTTTTATACCAAATTTAAAAATACATTTTTAAAGAACATGTGTTCATTAATTCAATCGATATTACACATTTGCTAAGTGACTGTTATATGCCCAGATAGTTCTAGGTGTTAAGAATATACAATGGTGAATAAAGCAGATGCAGTGCTTGTTGTTGTAAAGTGTCAGTCCTGGTGGAAGGAGTAGACTGTAAACTAACTACAGAACTTCTGATAGTGGTTAGTGCTATGAAGAAAATAAAACATTAATGTGAAAGTAACTGGATGGGGTATTTAGGGAACCTACTGGTTTTGTTAAAGCCTGTCATATTATCCTATTTTCTCTCAATTTTTCTCATTCTTCAAAAACCGTTTGTGCATGGTCTTCTGCAGGCACCATGATCCTCAGTCATCTGGGCCAGAAGCCGTTCGCATGCCAGTTGTATTCAGGTCTATCTGCAGGTGTTCATAACTCCAAGATGAGTAAGATAATCATGGGCCCATCAAAGGACTTGTGCTCTTTTTAGAGGACTCCCTTACAGCCAAAGAGAGAGAAACTAACATGTGTAATACATTGTAGTTTTGTTGATAAGAGTGCAGAGCTAGATTTGGCACAGGGAACTATCATCTGTCTTTGTCTTACATCAGAATTGAATACCACTTTTTTTTTTTTTTTTTAATATTTGGTGGGTTTTTGTTTTTGTTTTGCAGTACTGGGGATCAAATCCACAAAGCTTTACACATGCTATGCAAACATTCTACCACTGAATACATCCTCAGTCCTCCACTTTTTTTTTTTTTCTAATTGGCACATAGTATTGCACATATTTATGGGATATAGGATGACACTTCAATACCTGTTTAAAATATGTAATGATCATGTCATAGTAATTGGCATATCCATCGTCCTCAGACATGTATCATTTCTTTATGTTGAGAACATTCAAAATCCTCTCTATTAGCTATTTGGAAATATATAAATTGTTGTGAACTAAAATTACTATACTTAACTATAGAATATTAGAAGTTATTCCTCCAGTCCAAATGTACCCTCTTCACATTTTTTTTCCCCTTGGCAGGGTTAGAGATTGAACCCAGGGCCTCATATACACTAGGCAAACACTGAGTTACATCCCTGACCCTTTTTATTTTTTATTTTAAGGCAGAGTCTAAGTTGCTGAGGGTCTTACTAAGTTGACAAGACTGTCCTTGAACTTGTGATCCTTGGCCTCCTGAGTAGCTGGGGTTACACCGCTTCATCTGGCTCCCCATACGCTCTTTATTTTTTCTTTCCTGGTGATTGAACCTGTGGCTCTTTACCACTGAGCCACATCCCTTTTCATTTTTTATTTTGAGACAGGGCCTGCCTCACTAAGTTACTGAGTCTGTCCTTGAATTTGTGGTTCTCCTTTTACACTTTTAAATGCCAGGTATTTGTTCATTATTTAGTCAGATATTATTGAGTCACAATTATGTGCCAAGCACTGTCCTTGAGGGTACTACAGTAAACAAGGCAAAAATCCTTCTTCTAATGGAGCTTAAGTTTTAATGGAGAGACAGTCAATGTCCAAGTAATCAAGATAATTTCAGGTAGTTGTGCATGGATGTTGTAAAGAAGACAAATCAGAGTAATGGATCTTGGATGTGTGTGACTACTGTAGAAGGCATAATTCAGGAAGACCTCCAGAGTCTTAAAACTCTACTCAATCTTCCTTTTTAAAGAGCTTGAATCCATCTGCTGCTCACCACCCCACCACCCATACTTTGGTTAGGGTCACCATCATCTTTGGTTGGAATTACAGCAATAGCCTCAGGAATGGCCTCCTTCCTACCCTCTTTGCCTATCCCCTCCCATTCTTCAGGCACAGGCCACACTTACTGCTTTGGAGATTTCTGCCATTAGATATCCCGTCCTTTCACAGGTCAAGGTTAAAAGTCATCTCTGCTGACTCTGCCCCAACCTCAGTTCCAAGTAATCACTTCCCTGAGCTGCATCTTTACAGGTTTTGCCTCCATCTCCCTAGCAGGGTGCTTTGTGCTCATGCTTAGACAGCCTTGAGACCAGGACCTGGCTGCTGGCCCTGTGAAACCTGCTGCAACTGGATCATTGTCTCCAGCACTCAGGCCTTGTAGGGCCATGGTTCTCAGGCTACAGACCTATCTGAAGTTCCTGTGTGTTACATATTAAGATCCATTTGAGATTTGCTTTTTTAAAAATGCCTATGGTAGCTGTGTATGGTGGCACATGCCTGAATTCCTGAATATTCTGGAGATTTGAAGCAGAGGATTGCTTCAGCCCAGGAGTTGGAGGTGTCTGGCCAACACAACAAGACTCCATCTCAAGAAAAAATGAACTGGGTTAAGCCAGGATGGTGGCACACACCTGTAATCCCAGCTACTCGGGACATTGAGGCAGGAAAATCACAAACAAGTTTAAGATCAGTCTGGGCAATTTAGCAAAACCTTGGCTCAAAAAAAATAAATAAATAAATAAGAAAAAAGGGTTGGGGAATGTAATGAGGTGGCTCAGTGGTAAAGAGCCAGGTAGAGTGCTTACCTGATATGCACCAGGCCCTGGGTTCACTCTCCAACATCATTAAGAAAAAAAAAAAGTGAAAAAAAAATGTAGAATTTTGGTTCCTGGAATACACCATGTTTTGTCCTGATCTCTGTCCTTGCACATTAGTTCATCAACATTTGGATTATTTCCACTAATTTTTCTGTCAACTTTTTAGAGATAATTATATGCAATAAAAGGTATACATTGTAAGAGTACAAGTAATGAGGTTTGGTTTTTGTTTTTGTTTATTGCGTTACTGGGGATAGAACCTAGGACCGTGCACATCCTAGGCATGTACTCTACACTGAGCTATAGCCCTGAGTTCAGTGAGTTTTAACAGATGTTTTTGGCTATTTTAAATAAAGGTACTATGAAGATTCCGTTCATGGCCTAGGTAGACACAAGCACTCATTTCTGTTGGGTGTATACTCCGAAGTGGACCTGCTAAGGCATAGGGTGCAGTGTCCAACTGTTTTTCAAAGTGATAGAAACTATTTACGCTCCTCTAGAGATGAGTGAGGTTGCTCTTCACCCTCACTGGCATTCTCTGTTATTGTGCTTTTGGTTGTAGCCTGTGGTGAGGGTGCGGGGCCATCCCATTGTGCTATTGATTCAGTTACCCCTCTTTTGGGCCCCCGTGCACCTCTAGACCACCCTCATAGGCACTCATCACATGACACTGTATTCACATGCTCTCACTGGGTAAAGGATCCCCAGCATCTCTCTGACTGGTTGAAAACCCCCTAAGCTCTGTCCCTTTCCTGTCCTTTTTCCTCATAGGTGGTTTTTCCCCATCATTGGCCACATGGGCATCTGCACATCCACAGGAGTCATTCGGGACTTTGCTGGCCCCTATTTCGTCTCGGTGAGTTCCCATTCTGTCCTTCCTTGGAGGGTCCCAAGGCTTGCATGGAAGGCTGGCCTGTCCTGCCTGGAGTCAGGCTTCCTATATCCCCAAACCCAGGAAGATGCAGGTGACATGCAACCCTGGCCCTAAGCCCTCACCAGTATCACCTTTCCCCTTCTCTTACCTCCATGACAGGCCAGAAGGGCAGTGTGGCCAGAAGGAACTTAACCCTTAAGTAACTGGCCCATTCCTTTGTCCCTGCCCCTGGGGTTCTAAGCCAAGGGTAAGGGTAGAGGCAAGAGTAGAGTCAGACCATCTGGGAACCACATCTCTGGGCCTTCAGAAGATGGGAGCCAAGGTGGGGAGACAGGGGAGACTGACATGGTTCCTGAGGACAGTCTTCTAGAAAATCAGCTGTGCTCTATTCCCTGGGGTCTGTTCCCTGGGAATGGGCAAAGACTGGTCCACTGGCTAGCTCTACATGAGCATGCAGCATCTGCTTGAATCTAGGTTGGAGATAGGAATGAAGGAGATGTTGGTAGCATCAGCCTGTTTATAGTTGCCATGACCTATTTTTGTGTGTGATGATCCTGGGGATTGAACCCAGGGTGCTCTACCACTGGCCTACATCCCCAGCCCTTTTTATTTTTTATTTTGAGACAGGGTCTTGCTAAGTTGCCCAGGCTGGCCTTGAACTTGTGATCCTCCTGCCTCAGCCTCCCCAGTCACTAGGATTACAGGTGTGCGCCACAACATCTTTTTTTTTTTTTTTTAAGAGAGAGTGAGAGAGGAGAGAGAGAGAGAGAGAGAGAGAGAGAATTTTTTAACATTTATTTTTTAGTTCTCGGCGGACACAACATCTTTGTTGGTATGTGGTGCTGAGGATCGAACCCGGGCCGCACGCATGCCAGGCGAGCGCGCTACCGCTGAGCCACATCCCCAGCCCAACCACAACATCTTAATACAACAAGGCCAACCCCTTTGCACTTAAAAATACTTTCACTGTCATATATTTTTATAATTCTGATTCTGAACCCATACTCTGTCCCTGCATAATTCCTCTATGCCAGGTTTTATATGGTTAGCATCTCCCTTGTTGGAAGCCTCTCTAGGCCCAGCAGCCCCCATTCTACTGTGAATGCATGACGCTGCCATGCATTCACAGGCATAGAGTTGGCTCTGTGAAAGCCATCATTATTGGGTCAGGAGCACAGAGAACTAGCATTTACACCAAGAAGGAAACCTCCAGCCCATGACCAAAGATCAGAAAGATGCCAGAGAATGCAAGAATTCCCTGGGTATCCCACTGCCTTCTTCCCACAGAAAAGCCACTATTGGCACTTTAGAAATCATGCCAGCCCCCTAGCAGGCCTGCACTCCACTTTTGCCCACCCCTGATAACACCCTCTTCTAAGTCACTGCACTTCAGCCATAGACCCAGGTTTGTATATAACCTGGACGTAGGTTCCCCACTGATCTCTGCTCTTGTCCCTCAACAGGAAGACAACATGGCCTTTGGAAAGCCTGCCAAGTAAGTGATGAATACCTGTGTGACTGGCCTAGGGCAGGTTGCTTCTGCCCAGAGCAGCAGGCCGGGTCCTCTGGGGTATAGCAGGAGGACCAAGTATGGAGGGGAGGGACAGCCAGGGTCAACCAGGGCATAGCAGCCCTGTATCAAGCACCGATTATGCCAGTCCCTGGCTGGGCCTTTACCTGTAGACCATTCAAGCCTTGCCTCAGCTCTCCAAAGTTGTGCTTTCAATTCTATGACAAAGGGTGAAGAAAGGGAAGGGACATGGTCAAAATCACAGAGGAAGTGGCAGAACCAGGCTCACAGCCAGATCTGTCTCCCTCTGTGTCCTGGACACAATTCCTGCCCCTTGGGAGCAAAAAGGCCATTTAAGGTATAAGGAAGGCATTGTTTGGATGCTGCTGTTAAGTTCTGCTTGGAGGGATTAAAAACAGTTCAGATCCTTAGGGAGAGAAACTGGTTTAGTTGGGGGCTTTAGGTCTTCATTTCTTTCATCTTGGGTGCTTGCAATAGCTCCAGGCCTAGTGATAATGCCTCGGTCCTCAGTATCCTCAAAAGAACAGCAGATACCCAAGGCTGCCCATTAGGTGGGCACCAAGCAGAGGCAATTTGGAGGCAGGCTGGAGCCAAGCTCTCCGACCCTGACTCTGGTTTCCCCAGGCAGGGGGAAATATGGTCCCGGAGTCTCTGGGCTGGTGTTTGCTGCGAGGCTGCTTTTTGAAGACTGTTTGTTATTGTTTTATTTTTTCAAAGACAGTTTTAAGGACTTCCTTTTCCCATAGGAGCTCCCAAATGCCACCATGGCACTGTGTATAGGCTCCTCCACAAGCCATACAAGGGGAGACATGGGGAGAATGCTTGCTTATGGGTAAACTCCTCATTGTGACATCCAAGTCCCTGCATGACATGGCCCCTGTTGCATCTCCTGCCTCACCTGCCAGCATTCCATCACCCCGTTTCTTTCTGAATCTTTGAGTAGTGCTTAGTCACTTAGTTTTGGGGACACACTGTAGTTTTCTGCTTCTCACTTTGTTCAAACCCTCCCCTTAGTCTACAGGGCCTTGCCTCCCTTTTCTGTGTTCGCTGACTTCTCTTCCATTAGACTAGACTCAGATGTCACCTCCAGAAAACCATATCACACCCCCTCTCTTCATCCATTAGGTTGCCATGACAAAATACCATTTGGTGGGTGGCAAACCACAGAAATATATTTCTCACATCTCTGGAGGCTGGGAAAGCTAAGGTCAAGGTACTGGTAGATCGAGTGCCTGGTGAGGGCCCGCAGCACCTTCTTCCTATATTCTCACATGGTGGAAGGGGCAAGGTTCTCTCTCAGGCCACTCTCATACGGGCGTTAACCCCACTCTTGGGAACTATACCCCCATGACCTCAAAGGCCTCACCTCCTAATATTTTCACATTGGGGGTTAGGATTTCAACATATCAGTGGTGTGGGTGGGGCAAACATCCAAACCATTGTACCCCTCAACTGAGCTGGCTTCATGTCCTCCCAGGATCCACTGTGGTACATGGCACCTCACCCTGTTATTATCTGCTGCATGACTCTTGCCTAGATCTGGCCTCAGCACCCAGCACAGAGCAGGTCGCAAGGAACATCACTACAGCTGAGAGGCCTCAAGGGGGCCTATCCAGTGCCAAGAACCTCCTCTCTTCCTCAGGTACTGGAAGTTGGACCCTGCTCAGGTTTATGCTAGTGGGCCCAATGCCTGGGACACAGCTGTGCATGACGCCTCTGAGGAGTACAAGCATCGCATGGTAGGTGGCAGGGACAGCAAGCACTCCTGAGATGGGGACCAGGGTGGGAAGTTTACCCTAGCTCATCCTGACCCCAATCCTTCCTATACTTGCAGCACAATCTCTGCTGTGACAACTGCCATTCACATGTCGCATTGGCCCTGAACTTGATGCGCTACAACAATAGCACAAACTGGAACATGGTGACCCTCTGCTTCTTCTGCCTGCTTTATGGGAAGTATGTCAGGTGAGCTGCCCTCCCACCTGTACATTCCCCTGGGCTGCTCTCCAGAGGATCCCAGTGAGGCTGTGTCTGGAGTCCTTCACAGCAGGGACAGTTGGAGCAGATGCCAATTGGAGCCGTGAAGGTTCCAGAATGACTGAGTTCCTGGTGGAAAAGGAGGTTACTGTGCCAAAATGCAGCTCCACCTTGGTCCCCAGCCTGGTTGTCGCTTGCTATGAGGCCTTGGGTAGCTGCCTTGGCCTCTGCACTGCAGTTGGCATTGCTAAGATGGTAGTAAATGATTCTGGCTCCTCAGGGAGGATGTAAGTCTAAGAGACCTATGCTCAGGCAAAGAAAGTAGATCTTCATGGGATGGTTTGGTGACTACTCCACAGTATCCCTTCCTGTAACTCCCTGTGAGAGGCAGGGTTTTGAGCAGTGAACCCAGTGGTAGCTTGGGTGGATTTTTGAAGTCACAGTCTTCTGACCTATGAGGTCCAAGGCATTCATTGCCAGCTCTTAGTAAAAATAGGGCTCAGAGAGGTTGAGTGAGTTGCCCATAGTCCCACAGCAAAGCCCACACTTGAGCTAATCTGGGCCCCTCCTCCAAGCTTTCCTGTTAGCTGTGCTTATCATTAAGAGCTTTTGATTGGGGGCTGGGGTTGTGGCTCAGTGGCAGAGTGCTTGCCTCGCACCTGTGAGGCACTGGGTTTGATCCTTAGCACCACATAAAAATAAATAAACAAAATAAAGACATTGTGTCCATGTATAACTAAAAAAAGAATTTTTTTAATTTTAATATTTATTTTTTAGTTATCGGCGGACACAACATCTTTGTTTGTATGTGGTGCTGAGGATCGAACCTGGGCCTCACGCATGCCAGGCGAGCGCGCCACCGCTTGAGCCACATCCCCAGCCCCTAAAAAAAAAAAAAAAAAAAAAAACTTTTGGTTGGGTGTACTGGTGTACTCCTGTAGTGCCAATACCTCAGGAGGCTGAGGCAGGAGGATTGAAGGTTTGAGGCTAGTGTCAGCAACTTCACGAGACCCTGCTTCAAAAAATAAAAATGGCTGGGGATATGGCTCAGTGGTAGAGCTCTTGCCTAGCATATTCAAGCTCTAGGTTCAATCCCTAGTACCACCAGGAAAAAAAAAAAAAAAAAAAGTTTCTTAGAAAGAAGACTCTCCAGGGTCTTCATTTTCCAGCCTGGAAGGTATTTAAAGGTGCCGTGAGAAGAACATAACTGTGGTCACAGAGAGATTGAGGCAGAGCCAGAGCTGGCCCCAGGTCCCTGACTCCCAGCCCTCGGCTCCAGCCATAGCACTGTGCCAACACTCACCAATCCCCTGCCCCCAGTGAGCCCCATCATGAAGGCCACAGCAGAGGCCACTCATGGCTTTCACACCCAAACTTAAATTCCTGGTCTCCTTGCTGGTGCCCTCTTCTCAGAGATAAGTGATTATGGGTGGAGCCAGTGAGACCCAGAGGCAGCACACCCCCCTTTTCCAGCAGAGTCTGATCTCCACCCGGATCTGGTGGTCCTCCACAGTAGGCACTAGCCAGGTTCCATTCCTTAATTGAGTTTGGGAATGGGGAGTAGTTCCAGGGACTCCTTAGGGGTGGCAGTGCTGTCAGGGTTGTAATTAGATGGGGCTCAGGGCCACACACCTGTCCTCTGCCCCTGCCCACCCTTGCTCTTCTCCCTCTCTGTCAGCATCGGAGCCTTCGTGAAGACCTGGCTGCCCTTCGTCCTCCTCCTGGGCATCATCCTGACCGTCAGCCTGGTCTTCAACCTGCGGTGATAGCTGCCACACAGCCTCAAGCCCACCAGGCTTCCAAGGAAGAAGCCCCTTATGGTCCCAGATTCTTTCTCCTCACCCCCAAAGGCAGGGGTAGCCTGCTCTGTTGGACTTGGGGACTGGGAGGGTGGGATGAAGGGTCTGAGAATGAGTGTAGGGCAGGGCTCTCTGCTTGTTGTATCTCACTGGCTACTCAGAAGCTCCCTGCCCCCTTCCCCTGGGCTTGTGACCCTGCCCTTGAAGCACCCTCTTATCCCCCTGTTGGGAAGACCCTGCCTGCTCTAGAGTTCCTTTTGCCACAGCCCAGTGCTCACTGTGGACAAGGACCCACCAGACAAGGCAGCACCCTGACCAGAGATGGATTAGGAACCTGCCCTCTGCCCAGTAGCTCTGATTCTGAGGTGGGATAGGGTGTACTACTACCCTGGAGCCTTCCCCTTTGGCCTCTAGAATGTTCCAGAAGGCTGGATAGGTCCTTCTTTTAGATATCTGCCAGAAGCTGCACTGGGATGCTGTGCCCATCTGCTGGTGCCCTCCAACCCATGCAGCCTCCTCTTCCCCCTTTCCAGGACCTCCCAGCAATTGGGCCCATCTCCCCTGCAGTTTGGGGCCTGGCTGGTAAGGTGAGTGAAGCTGACATGTGCAGAGTGGCTCTGTATACCAGGTGATGTAGACCCACTCTTTGTCCCCTTGGGGCCAAAGTTAGTGCCGTCAGGTAGCAGGAGACAGGCTGTTTCCTCCCATCTGAATATACTCCCCACTTAAAGCTGTCAGAAAAGGCCCTGTACTGCCACCTCACCCCACTGCTCCATGGGCTCCTTTGTGAGGGGCTCCCTAGCAGGATAATAAAAAGTTTTGAGTTGAGATGGTACCTGTCCTTGTTTTCTCCCACTCTGCGGCCCCCTCACTCTTTACCTGGTTATATTCTTTGTGTCCTTGGTATCTCTACCCCTGGCAAGAGATCTAGTTGCCAGTGCCACAGCTAAGTCTGTGTTCAGTGCCTGGAGCTCACAGGGACATCAGCATCCCTCAGTGATCTCCAGGTTATGGGAATTGCCTACATTCCAGGACCATCATTCCAAGCTCTCTCCTGGAAGCAAGTGAGTATTGAAACCCCTCCCAGATTCTTTGTTGGGAAGAGCTTTGCGGAAGGATTGGTGTTAGAACTGAGCAGGATTTTCAGTGGGTAGACCAGAGCCCTAGGGCTGCCCCTCAATCAGGAGTGCCCAGTTTGGAGTAAGCTAAGAGAATTGGCCAGCCATATCCATCTGTCAGATGGGCTGGACTTCTTGTGCTGACCCCCATGTTCATGTCCCTGGCCTCTCCTTATTACCGCCCCCCAATCTCTTGCTGCTGCCCTTCAGCTTCTGTGCTCTCCACACCCTGCAGCGCTCACCCAGCTTTGGTCCTTTACTTTCTGAAACCTGTTGAGAAAGCCCAGCTTAAAAACTGCCTTCAGAGCTGGGGGCATAACTCAGTGGTAAAGCAGTTGTCCAGCATGTGTGAGGCCTGGGTTTCATCGCCAGCACCTCAAAAAGCAAAATGAAACTGCCTCCTCAGCAGGCTGAGCTATGTCACTTCAGATGAACTAGTGAGAGTGGTTAGCATTTTGAGGGTCCTTTGTGCTAATCCAGAGGGCACCTTGAGGACAGGCATTAGCTGCTGGCCCCAAGGCCCTGGGTCAGTGATAGCCAGCTCACTCCAGACCCAGCAGTATTGTGGTTCCAAGCCTGGATCTTGCACATTGGGGTCCATCTGAGAGTTGATTGGGGACAAGAAAAAAGATACTGAGGACAGCCATAGCACAATAGACAGGCTGTGCATGATGGTGTTCGCCTGTAACCTAGCGACTAAAGAAGCTAAGGCAGGATCACAAGTTCAAGGCCCCGCTGGGCAACTTAGATCCTGCCTTAAAATGTAAAAGAGGGAGGGCTGGGGATGTGGCTCAAGCGGTAGTGCGCTTGCCTGGCATGCGTGCGGCCCGGGTTCGTTCCTCAGCACTACATACAAAGATGTTGTGTCCGCCGAAAACCAAAAAATAAATATTAAAATTCTCTCTCTCTCTCTCTCCCTCACTCTCTCTTAAAAAAGAATAAATAAATAAATAAAATTTTAAAAAGGATGTGGCTCAGTGGTAACCCCTGGGTTTGATCCCCAGTACCAAAAACAAAAGAACAAGAAAAAAATTTAAGGCCTGCTGCATTCAGCCCAGCAAAAACCAGAATTTGCCTTGGGGCCACAGGATGTAAACGGGAGCCATAAAAATCATCACGGGCACTGCTGGAGGCATAGCTCAGTGGTAGAGTGCCTGCCTGGCACGTGTGAGGCCTGGGGTTCCATCCCAGCACCACACATGAACACACACACACAAACCAGTTAATGAGAGCTTACTACATGCTAGGCCTTGAAATGAAGTACTGTGTTATTTATCCTCACAGCAGCCCTATAGGATGGGTGCTGTCATCACCATTTTACAGATGAAAAAAACAAGCATAGAAAAGAAAAGGGACATGGTCAAGGTTTTGGAGGTAGAAAGAGGAACTATGGTTCAAACCCAGCAGCCTGGCTCTAGAGTTTCCCCACCCCGCAAACCACCCCGAAGGTACATTAGCTAGAGCCCAAGGAGTGAAAGTGGGGAGAGGCTGTTTCTCTGGAGGGCGAGTGCTGTGACCAAAAAGAGGGAAGAGTAGGAGCTGGAATTGGAAGCACTCCTCACAACAGTCCTGTAAGATGGCTGCTCTTGTCCTCTACAATGAAAGCAAGGCTGGCGGTAGAGCCCAGATCTGCTGGCCTCTAGGACACTGCCTCTTCCTTGGGGCATTGCCTGGAGACCAGCCAGAGGGCAGAGATAGTCATGGGGGGTCAGGGATGGCTGCCAAGACTTTATCAGCTAGGCAGGGAACACAAAAGGACCAGAGGTGTTGGAAGAACAGGAAGAAGAATCTAAGGTTCTAAGGGTATGTGTGACAAAGAACAGAGCCAGATTTACCATGGTAATCCTGAGGGTCATGCTGAGAGGGGTTGGACAGCCCACAATGGAGGGCAGTCTATCTTGGAAGGCAGGGAGACTTCGGTCAGCAAAAGTGCCAAAGGAGGCTGGACTGGTGATGGCTACTGGCACCTTCCAAACCTAAGGAATGACAAAAGTATGTTCAGAAAGGACCTCTGACAGTTGGGGAATAAAGGGGTGGAAGGCCAGGTGGGGCTGCATGGAGACCAGAGGAGGAGGCTCCCAGAAAAGGCTGAGGAGGGGGGGTGGGGTTGTGGCTCAGTGGTGGAGTGTTTGCCTAGCACATGTGAGGCACTGGGTTTGATCTTCAGTATCACATAAAAATAAAGATATTGTGTCCATCTACAATTAAATGTGTGTGTGTGTGTGTGTGTATATATATATATATATATATATATATATATATATTTTTTTTTTTTTTTTTTTTTTTTAAGAAAAAGAAAAGACTGAGCAGGGGCTGAGGCCAGGGCAGCAGGAAGAAAGACAGAGACTAGCCAGGAGGGGACAGTGCCTGGAATGACAGGGGCAGCCTCTGGTGATGTAGGAGACCTGGGGGCCAGGGTGATCCTGAGGGTGGTGGGAGCCACTTACAGGAATGGGAACTTGGAAGGGGGGCTTCAGATGAGGAGGTCAAGCTAGGCATGGTGGTGAATACCTGTAGTCCCAGCGGCTCAGGAGGCTGAAACAGGAGGATCATGAGTTCAAAGCCAGCCTCAGCAACTTAGTGAGGCCCTAAGCAACTTAGAGAGACCCTGTCTCTAAATAAAATATGAAAAAGGGCTGGGGATGTAGCTCAGTGGTTAAGTGCCTCTAGGTTCAAACCCTGCTACCAAAACAACAAAAAACACAAGAGAGGTCATAGGCATCGGACTGTGTTGATGCCTGGCACCTACTACATGCCTGTTTATACCAGACCCTTTAATTTCTCTTATAGTAGGCTCCTTGCATGCTGCTATCTAATTTGCATAGGAGGAAATTGCAGCTCAGAGAGGTTAAGAGACCTGCTGAAGATCACACAGTGGCAGAGCAGGGACTCTGCTAAAGATTGTCTAACTTCAAAGTCTGCAATCCTTCCATTACCTCTGATTCTTAGAAAAGTGGCTAACATTGCTTTCAAAGTAATTTCCAATCAGCTCCTCTGTGGGCAAGATAGGTTGCTACCCATTAGTAAGACAGGTGAGTCAACTCTGCTGGGGCCAGGGCCTCCTTGAGTTACCAGGCGAGTCTACCATGGAGCTGGGGCTAAGTCCCAGGCTTGGCAGGCCCACCAAACCGGCTCTGGGTTCTCAAACTCATGGCAGGCACACCCAGGAGCCTGTAGTCCAGGCCCGGTTTTGCACCAGGCCCTGCTGAGGTGTCTCCTCCTCCTCCCCCCACCCCTCTGGCTGGGGCAGCTGCTTGGCTGGGCAAGTCAGCCTTAGTCCCTGTACTGCTCTTCTGGTCCCTGAAACTCTGCTGCCAGAGGAGCCAGAGTCACCCAGGAAGGTGTCCTCCTGTGTTGGACCCTGACAGGTAACACCTTGGTGCCGGAGCCCTGCCAGTATCCTGAGGGGCAGGCACTGCCACCTGGTATCCTGGGCACCCTCTGGCACCTTGGGACCTTGAGGGTGGGGGAGGCAAGAGCAAGTCTGGGACTGGCCTGGCCAGGCAGATGGACCAATGGGTCTGTCCCATAGGTTGAAACAGCAGGGAGGACCATGTATTTGATTTGACTCTGGAAGGAGAGGGGACTTCAGGAAAGAGGACAAAATGGGCTTGGATGCCCATGGCCCAGCCCAGGAAACCTGTGGGACAAGGGCAGACTCAGTTCTGCTAAATATCTCCCTCCTTCACACTCAGACACACACCTGGTGGCTCTGGGCCACCCGAGTACACATAACACAGCTGGGTCTTGAAGACAGCACTGGAGGAAATGCAGAGTACACACACCCACACAGCACTGTCACCCAGAAAGTCACTGAACACACCAGACAATCTAGTCAGCCATGTGGTATCACGCGGCAACGTGACACACAGACACACACATAGACCCCACAGCACACAGACTTGGCCACCACGCCAGACCGCACAGCTCCACAGTGAGACAGAGATGGAAAGGCTCATGAGCAGCAGCCAACAGCTTGGGTACAGTAGAAGTTCAGGAAAACTGTCACTACTGAGGACACAGATACGCAGAAACCCCAGGCTCCCCAGGTGGGCATCAAGCAGAGAACGTTGCTCCACTTGGACACTGACTCACTTGGGAGGGGACAGGGTGCAGGAGGTGTCAGGCACAAGCCAGGACCTGCCTCTGAGCCGCCCTCTCACATCTCAGCCCCACCTGGAGCCCTGGCATGGAATGGGTGGGGAGGAGAGGAGAAACCGCCCTGTGGGTTCAGGCCATGACCGTGACTGAGTCTTGGGCCCCTTGCCATGTCCACATGCCCCTCAGCTAGGCAAATGTTTTCCTTCCGGAGTCACAGTGGTGCTTGGGCATGAGCTGCTTTGCCAGCCTAGGCCTCTGGCCAGATCCTGGGGTGGGAGCTGCGGGAGCCATGAGGCCCAAACAGAGGGGCCCAGGGACTCTGGACAAAAGGGCAGGGCTAGCGGCAGGGGCATCCCTGGGATGATGGCCTCAGTGGGAGTGGGTGCTGCGGTTACCTCGCGGGGAGGAAGTTAGGGGTGTAGGCTGGGGAGGAGGTTGCCTCAGACAGGAAGGCCAAATGGGCCGGGGCAGGGTGGAGGTGAAGGGTGGGGGAGCAGACCCAGGTTGGGAGGTTCCCCAAGCAGGGGGATAAGCAGGTGTGTACACCTGCATCTGTGTGTGTGTGTGTGTGTGTGTGTGTGTGTGTGTGTGTGTAAGCGCGCACACATGCATTCCTAAGTGGGCAGGTGTATTTTTACATTTAATTAGCAAACACTTATCAGTTGCCTGTTGTATGCAAAGTACTGGCTTTGAGGGGCATGGTCTATCCCTAGCTTCAAGGAACTCACAGCCTAGTTAGATGGGTGATGTGTGTGGGATGTCCATGGGATTTTGTGGACATCCAAGGTCATGTGTTCATTTCCCAGACTCATTCTTGTATAGATGAACCCGTCTGGGTGGGCCTCAGTCTCCATCTGTGTGCACATGCTGTGTACAGGGTTAGGAATGTGTGTTGCACAGTCCTCAGGCACAGGTCTGTGTCTGTGTCTACACAAGTCCCTTCATGGGGGAATAGATGTGTGTGTGCCTGTCATTATCAGCTGTCAATGTGCATGTGTGACTAGATAACTGTGCCCACATGGATCAGTGTGTGTGTGACCTCTGTGGTTCTCTACCTCTAGAGGTGGGTACATGTGTCTCCACACACTCCTTTGAGTGTGTCTGTTTTCATGGCCATGAACACCCCTCAAGTCACCTTGACCCCACCCTTCCTGGGATTGTACATGCTGCCTGGGCATATATTTGGAGAGAAAAGGGCAATTAGTTCCAGGATGTGCTGTGGATTTGGAAAGAGGTTGATCTTAACCTTGGTCTGCCCCTAGGAAGCCACGTGAGCCCAGCTGGGGTGCAGCCCCAGCCGATGCCCCAGTGGGCCACCCTTCTCAGGAGAGGCTTCAGGCTCTACCCTCTCTCCCATGGCACATGGACCAGAGCCTGAAGCCGAGGGACTTTTGGATCTCAGCTTCCTGACAGAGGAGGAACAGGAGACTATTGCTGAAGTCCTCAAACGAGATGCCCACCTGCGCCAGCTGGAGGAGGGGCGGGTCAGGTGAGGCAGGGGCAGCCACCAGCCAGGAGGAAGGGGCCTCAGGCACTTAGAGGCTCTCATAGCCCCAACTCTGCTCCCTACCTGCATGCTGCCATCAGATGTCTAAGCCACTCTTTGTGTTGCCCTTTGGTTCCCTCTGCCCTTGGCCAGCTCAGGGACCATCACCTCTCCCAGAGTAGCTGAACCAGCCCCCTCACCAGCCTTCCTGCCTCCAGAAGTGCCTCTTCCGGCCACCCATCTTAAGCTGAAGCTCCTATCCTTAATAACCTCTTGCAAACGCCCCTGGCCCCCAGCACCTCGGGTCAAATACAATCTCCTAAGCATAGACCATGAGGCCTCTCCAATTGACCTTGCCAACCTCCCTCATCCCATCTTTTCCCATAAGTCCCACCTGACACAAATACACAGTATCCTCTGCAGAAGTGCAGGTGTTCCCCAGATCCTGACAACACCCTGCTTCTCCAAGTCTAAGCTATGTGGCTTCTTCAGAAGAGCACAGTGGCAGAGGAGCATGGGAGTGACAAGTGTTTGAGGAGAGATACTTCCTAGATATGTAACCTTGGGTAACTTACCTGACCCTGAGCACCAGTCTCCTCATCTGTAAAATGGGGCTATGGAGTCTTCTCTTAGAAAAAATATGCAAGTATGGTCTGCAGTAACCACTTAATGAATAAGAGTTACTACCCTTCTCTACCCAGAGAACTCCAATTTGTCCTTTAAGAAGGAATTCAAGGGCTGGGGCTGGGGCTCAGTGGTAGCGCACTTGCCTGGCATGTGTGAGGCACTGGGTTTGATTTTCATCTCCACATATTAATAAACAAAATAAAGGTCTATCAACATCTAAAAAATATATATTAAAAAAAAGAAGGAATTCAAATGTCACCTCTGCTGGGAACCCCTCTGAGAGAGCTGGTCACAGAGACTCTTCTTACATTTATCACTGCATCTACCTCACCATATTGTACTTGTCTAGTCTGGATTTGGTTTCCCCAGAGGCCTGAGCTCCTCCAGAGCAGGGGTCAAGTCTGATTTGCTATTGAGTCCCTGGTCCCTGGTAAAGAGCTGCTACAGAGTGGAAGGCGGAAAGGTTGGCTGGGTGAGGAGTGACATCCACGCCCTCTCCTATCCTCCAGCAAACTCCGGGCCTCACTGGCAGACCCTGGGCAGCTGAAGATCCTGACAGGTGACTGGTTCCAGGAAGCACGCTCCCAGCGGCACCACCATGCCCACTTCGGCTCTGACCTTGTCCGAGCCTCTATTCGCAGGAAGAAGAGCTCCAGGGGTGAGAGGGGGTCCTGCCTTCTGCAGTCCAGGCTGTATGTGGACAGAGAGGCCCCTTGGGCTCCAGTCCAGATTTCCTCTAATACTGTGTGTCTTGGGTGGGCACTGCCCCTCCATGGCCTGTGGGAGGTGGGTGGGCATCTCAGGGGGCCTCTCTGTGGGTCACAGACTTTATGAGAATGGAGCTCACAGAACTTCTCACCTGGGCCCAGGAGAACAGGTTCTGGGCAGTGATGGGGAGGCTGAGGCTGCCGGGAAAGAGACTGAAGAGGAGCCAGAACTCAGGTGAGGAGGTGTCACAGAGAGGAGAAGTGACTGGTAGTTGCTCAATCCCTTCTGAAAACCACCTCTCCTTCCTCCTAGGCTCCCCATAGAACAGGTCCCTCCAGAGAGGCTCAGTGAGACACAGGTGAGCATGGAATGACTGAGCATTATAATAGTGCGCAGTGCCTGAGAGTGTGCTGGGGAAGAAGCCCCCAAGTCAGGAGACCTTGGACACACTCCTTCCCTGCTCTGGGTCTCAGCATCTTCCTTGGTAAAATGGTATGGACCGGCTTTTAACAATGGGTGGCACAGCCAGGTCCAGTGGCACACACCTGTAATCTCAGAGACAGGAGGCTGAGGCAGGAAGATTGCAAGTTTGAGGCCAGTCTTAGCAACTTATCAAGGCTCTAAGCAATTTAGTGAGACACTGTCTCAAAATTTAAAAAGGGCTGGGGCCTTAGGTCAGTGGTCAAGCTTCGATGAGTTCAATCCCCAGTACCAAAAAGAAGGAAGGAAGATAGAAGGGACAGGACTGGGTGAGTCCAGAGACTCAGGTACTACTGCCCCCAACACCAGAACCTGGGAGCAGGCAGACCCATCCGGAGGGGCAGGCCCCAGGATGTGAGGGTGGGAAGTACCGGCCTGACTGGTCCTGCAGGGAGTTGCCAACCTGAGGGCTGCCCTAAATCTGAAGCTGGGGGAGCCAGGCTGGAGTCTCTGATATTTGACCCCTGTATGACTTTTGGCTCCTTCTTATTTAGTCCCCACTGTGACCTCTGCTGCTTGCTTTCTTCAGGGACCTGATGTCCCTTCACCATATGCCCCCTCAAAGGCGGCAGATCATCAGGAGGCCCAGGCCCAGGGAGGTAAGTGGGAGCCTGTGTTGAGGAGAACAGAGCTTATGGGGTTCAGAGGCAGCTCCTAGTGACCCCAGTTACCAGGTTCACCTTCCACCCCGGCAGTCCCCCTCTGCGCTGGGACCCCTGTGGCCTCCTTGGGCGACCCCTGGGTAGCACTGGGAACAGAGTCTGCAGGTCACGGGGCTGTGAACCAATCCCTTCAGACCGTTTGCTCAGGGCGGGCAGGACAGGGGCTCACTCAGCAGCGGGTGCCTCACCCAGCCCCTGGCCGAGGGGGCGTGCAGGTGGACGCCGAGGACACTGGCCTGGCGTGGAAGCCCTCGCCGCAGGCGGAGGAGGAGCCGCGGCCCCCGCCAGCTCAGGTAGGCGGGAGCGGCTCGCGGTTGTTCTCAAGACCCGGAGCGGACTCCGCGCTGGCAGTGCTCCTGCCCCGGGCAGCGAGCTGTCAGAGACCCCGCCCTGGCGAGGGAGGCGCGGGGAAGAAGGGGGCGCCCGGGTCACTTCACCCCTCTCTAGACCGAGATGGCATCCGAGATCCTGCAGAACGGGGAGGAGGATCCGGGGCGCGGCCCCTCACTCGACCGCATGCTCAGCAGCAGCTCCTCTGTGTCCAGCCTCAGCTCCTCCACGGTGAGGGGGAGGGCCTGGGGTGCCTCTCCCCCACTCATATCCCGAGCTAGCCCCTGCCTGACCCTCCCTCACCCCGGGACCTGACACGCCAGCCCGCAGGCAAGCCACCCCGAGGTGACTTTCCCCTCTTCCCTCGCTTCCCGCTCCATGCCCCCTGTGAACCCCCTGCGCTGCCCCAGCCCCGACGCGGCCCGGTCCCTGACACTCACCCCTTCCACAGCTGAGCAGCAGCCAGATGAGCCTGTCGGGGGAGGTGGAGGCGGGCGCGGTGCAGGTGCAGGTGCGCGGCTCTGTGCACTTCGCGCTGCGCTTCGAACCCGGTGCCTCCGAGCTGCGCGTGCACGTGATCCAATGTCAGGGCCTGGCTGCCGCCCGGCGCGGCCGCTCCGACCCGTGAGTGACGGGCCGCCCCGGTGGGGAATGGGGCGGCGGGGTACCCCGGGCAGGGCCGGCGCTCCAAGGGGCCGCTCTCACAGTTCAGCCCACCATCAACTGTCCTTGGCCTCGGTTTACTCAAATTCAAAACGGGAACGACAGTTAGGGGGAGGCATAAGGATTGAGATCATTTCTATAAATCAGCAAGAGGCCAGGCACACAAATGCTGTGTCCCAGGTGGTGGCTGGGGAAGCCGCCAAAGAAGGGTAGAGGCCCTGGAGGGCCCTTGCTTACCTCTGGCTCTCGCCTCCCTCGCCCCAGCTACGTCAAAAGCTACCTCCTCCCAGATAAACAGAGCAAGCGCAAGACGGCGGTGAAGAAGAGGAATCTGAATCCGGTCTTCAACGAGACGCTCCGGGTGAGGCTGCGACGAGGGTGCCACTAAGGAACAGGGTGCCCCTTCCTGCGGGCAGGATGGCAGGGCCTGCCAGTTTCGACCTTGCGGGTCTTTCCACTCCTCCATTCTGCGAGAGGAACGGCAGGGAAACCGCCTTCCCCAGAGTGTCAGTTAGTGCTGGGCCTAGGGCTGGTCCAGACTCCCACAGTGCCCTCGGGGCTCCCCAGAGCTCCACCCGGTGTAAAGCACGGTAGATCCAGCTTAGTCAACACTCCAGCGACGCCGGTGCCGATGCCGGGCCGCCCGCGGGGCTCCACTAAAGCGCACTCCTGTCCCCAGTACTCCATCCCGCAGACCGAGCTCTCGGGCCGCGTCTTGAGCCTGTCGGTGTGGCACCGGGAAAGCCTGGGTCGCAACATCTTCCTGGGCGAAGTCGAAGTGCCCTTGGACACGTGGAACTGGGACTCGGAGCCTACCTGGCTCCCCCTGCAACCCCGAGTAAGCCAGGCCTGCGCGGGGAGACCCACGGCACAGAGCTCACGTTACCCCACAGACTACCCCCCTCCTGCCCCGTCCCCTCAGCCCTGGCCTCAGACAGAGCCTCCCTTCCGACAGACACCCTAACCGCCCCGGGCAGGGCAGGCGGGCCACGCCCCTTCGCCAGGGGGAGTCTGGTGTTTGTCACCCTCCAGCCCCTCGTAGAAGCCCCGCCCCTATCGCCTGGCCCCGGCTAACCCCACTCTCAGTGTCTGGAGACGTCACTCCTTCATCTCTTTCCTCTGGCCCCACTCCCCCACACCCCCTCTGACTCTTGCAGGTGCCCCCCTCTCCCGATGACCTTCCCAGCCGCGGGCTGCTCTCCCTATCCCTCAAGTACGTCCCTGCCGGCTCTGAGGGTGAGTGACCGCCCCAGGAGAGGCCAAGCTGGACCGGCCTGGGAGGCGGGAGATCCCTGAACCATGAGGAGGTGGCCTGAGCCGAGCCCTTCCGCAGGCGCGGGACTGCCCGAGAGCGGGGAGCTGCACTTCTGGGTGAAGGAAGCTCAGGACCTCATCCCGCTGCGCTCAGGATCCCTGGATACGTACATTCAATGGTGAGCGGCACTGCGACTTGGACTTCGCTGCTTCACTTTGGCTCCAACCTCGGATCAGCCTCTACCTTCAACCCCTGATCAGTCAGCCTCGGTTGTGATCACCGAGCAGGGGTGAAGGGGACGGCTGGAGCAAAGGCCAGGGAAGTTGAAGATGCCTGAGGAGCTGCATTTCAGGGTGACTGTTGCCTTCAGAGCTGACTGGGGAGCTAAGCCGAGGCTACTGGGGCACCTCCATGGAGAACTTGGAAGGCCTCTCTGTGGGGCTGGGTACTGAATTGTAGTTCAGTGGTTCTCAAAATATTCTGGGGGATCTCTAGGGGCCTTCTAGGTTCGGTCCCACCTTCAGAGAGTGAAATGGAGGTAGGTTCATCAGATTCTGAGTCTCCCAGCTCATTCTATATATTTTTTTTCAATTGTTACAAGCAATATTTTATTTTGCAGAAAGGGCTCCAAGGTTTTGAAAATTTTCAAACTAATTTGGGAAGGGTGGTGGAGGGATCAACAGGGAGCCAGTGAAGGTCACTGAGCCAAGGAGTAGCAGAATTGCATTTCAGAGACCACTCTGGGATCCTGTGAACAGAAGTTATAAACTTAAAGGCAGGAGATCTGGTGCAAAGACGGTCCCAGGGCAGCGCAGGCTTGGAGGGCAGGTCTCAAGCAGGAGCCAGGGGACATGGACATATGTGAAGGAGAATAGGTACAACTCCATGATTGGTTGTCTCTAAAGAGTGTGAGGGGTTGGTGACCTGATGCCAGCCTGCTTCCCCTACAGCTCAGTGCTGCCTGATGACAGCCGGGCCAGCCGACAGCGTACAAGGGTGGTTCGACGCAGCCTCAGTCCAGTATTCAACCACACCATGGTTTACGATGGCTTTGGGCCTGCTGACCTGCGCCAGGCCTGTGCTGAGCTTTCCCTCTGGGACCACGGGGCCCTGACTAATCGCCAGCTGGGGGGGACACGCCTCAGCCTAGGTACTGGTAAGTAGAGCAGGGCCCTAAGGGGAGCCAAATTGGGAAGCAGGAGCTCAATGCTTGGCCTTGGGCACTTCTCTGCTCTTTCCTGGTGACTAGGTACTTTGCATAATTTGGGACCAGGCAAGTGTTTCCTGGGACATGAGATGTCTAAGGTGACCATGCCTTTCACTCTTGCCCGGGAACATTTAGGTAGCAGCTATGGGCTCCAGGTACCCTGGATGGATTCCACACCTGAGGAGAAGCAGCTGTGGCAGACACTCCTGGAGCGGCCATGTGAATGGGTGGATGGCCTTCTACCCCTCAGAACCAACCTGGTCCCCAGGGCATAGCCCCATCAAATCTCTCTCTCTGGACTCCCCTCTCAGAGCCCACCCTTGGTTAGAGTCTATTAATAAAGTCTGTTCTAAGGACAATTGGGGCTGATGTCTGCTGGTGAGTGGTGGTTACAGTAATAAGGTGTTAGCAGAAAAGATCCAGGTAGATGAAAGGGGTGAGATTAAGGAATCTCAGATTCAAACACAAAGACCTCGAGGGGCTGCTCCCAGGACACCCACCATGCACCTCCGAAGTCGCCGAGACAGGAGTATGAAAGTGTTCTGTTTAATAGTCTTTGGTTGTGCTTGTGCTTGGATGCCTCCGTAGTCTGCTCCCCCCACCAGCGCTAGGTCTGGGCACTACCCTGCCCCATTTGCCTGGTCTTCTGCTCTTGCCCCTGGTCCTGCACAGGTATGTCAGAGGCTGCTCAAGTCTTCTCTGTCCATCTGTCCATTGGGTCTTTTCTGCCTCTGATGCCTTCATTCAGCCTCCCAGGGTCCAGGGGTAACTGGTGCAGATCCTGCTCGCTGTGCCAAAATGCCTCTCCAGATGCGGCATATCATCCCTCCCCTGGGGACAGCAGGCTCAATGTGGCTCAGTCAGAAGAAGGCCCCAGCTCTCTCTGGTACCCACTATCTGCCCAATGCTCCATCTGTCCCCAGGGACGCCTGGAATCCCTGTGATTCCCAGGGAGGAACTTAGGGAGGACTACAGGTAGGGATCAGGATCTGGCCAGCATAAGGCCATGTGTGTTGTTCACCCCTGGAGGCCCAGGATGTACCTGATGCCGGTGTAGAGGAGGTCATCTCGAGTGGCACAGGTGAGCAGGGCACGGAGGGTGAAACTGTGGTTCAGCAGCTGTTTGTGGACAAAGACCCAAAGAAATATGGAGAGATAAAACTACAGGAAGATATGTCCAGAGACCTAGGTACTAGATTGTTCTATCAAAATGCTAAGGTGGATCATACCCCTTTCTGGCCCTCATTTTCCCCATCATAAATACAATGGAAGGAAAACACTTCCAGCCTTAAGAAGAGGGAAAAGTGAGAAGAGATGGACTACTGGTTGTGGGGGTCAGGGATAATCAGCATGTTCCCCTCACCGTTTGGATGGTGCCTGAATCCACCTTTAGCCCCTGTAACCACTGCACCAAGCCCTGGTCCTTTGGGAGGGCATCTGTCAAGAAGTCAGGTGAGATGATGAGCCTCCTGCTAAAGACTTCCTCACACCCACCAGTAGTGTCCTCCAGCTAGGTCCACTCACCTGGGGGCTCTGAGATGAGGGCATAGGTCCTGGCCTCTACATTCACCCGATGTAGAGTCTGGTATATCAGGGCCTGGCACTCCCGTTCCTTCTCTGCCAGGACCTCCCGAAGTCTGTGGAGGGCAGGAGAGCAGAATGGAATGGTAAGTGGGTTGAAGCTGACATAGATTCTATGTGCCCTTCCAAGGGGACTTACCTGTCAGTCTCTGCCCGCAAGAGGCCCAGCTGTACTATCAGAGGAGGCGGGCCTTGCTCTCCTGTGAGTCCACTACTCCGCAAGACAGGAGATTCTTGTTGCTTCTGCTGAGACTCTCCTTCTTTACTCAATTCCCCTGAGACTTCCTTCTTCTCTACCTCTGCCAATCCAAATGGGGTGAGCTCAAGCAGTAGAAAGTCACCCCTTTAGGACCCCCATATCCCATGGCAGGGGAATTAAGGGAGAGCACCCAGCTCTGGATAGTAACCAAGTGAGGCCAGTCTGGGAGATGTCCATTATGCACTCCTGGACGGGTGAGCCTGGTCCCTACTAGCCTGAGCCTGGTCCCTACTAGCCTCATTATGTATTTGCCACGCCTCCAAGGGTCACACCCTCGCCCGCAGGCTGGCAGACTCCAGCCCACTCCTACCGGGGTCCAGCACCGCCAAGGCTGCCCGCACAGCCCGGCTGAGCAGTGAGTCCAGCACGAACATCCAGTGTGGGCGGATCTGGCGCCTGCGGAGGATCTGCTTCACCTGAAGAGGGAGGGAGGGCGCAACTGAGAAGCTGAGCCTCAACTGGAGCTGGAGCTTGAGTTGGAAAGGCCTAGAAACTCTAGGCAAGGGAGGTGGGAGGACTTCATGTCAAGGGATGGGCTGGGAAGCAGGGCTGGGCAGACAGCCGCCTCCACGGAAGAGACTTAGAATCCTGGAACATCAAGTCCTTTCAATTACCTAACACAGGGAGCTCACTACCTATTATTGGGCAGCCCTAACTGCAAGGAAGCCCCCTCACCGCATCTGGGAAGGCGAAGAGCGGTCCATTCAGAAGTGTAGACCCAAGGCCCTGCGCCCGCAGAAGCGCTTGCAGCGCCTGCAGCTCCTGGGCCAGCTGCCGACGATTGGGAGTATGGATGTGTGCCCCCAGGCAGCGGAGCAGATGTTCCACATGATTCCTGCTCAGTCGGGAACCCTGAGAGGGAGCAAGGGGTCGGTCCGCGGGTCCCACTCCAGCTAAAGAGATTCTGGGGGTGAGGGAGAGGCCAGCAGCAGTCCTGTCCATTCACCACCACCAGGGGTCGCTGGGGCGGGCCGCCCACCTGTTCCTGCTCCAGGCACAGATTCTCGGCGAGCGTTGGCAGCTCCTGTTCCAGCACCTCGGCCAGCATGGCTCGGCGCTTGCTCTCCTGATGTAGCAGGCTCAGCCCTGAACTCTCTTCCGGGGAAGTAGGCTCCTCGACCCCAGGCTCCTCCGGTACCCTGGGCGCAATGGAGAGCAGCTGATGGAGGGTGGACAACACCATCCAGCCTCCAGGTTTGAATCCTGGCTCTCTCACTTTTATGCCTACCTCTCAGGGACAGATAACAAGAGAAAAACCCGGAGCTGGGGCAGGAGTAGGGGAATCACAAGTTAGAACATCCAACAGGGCACAGATGGGCACCAGATACCATGCAAGTGGTCAAGGTGTCCAGGCCAAAAGCCTAAGGAGGGCATTTTCTAGAGGGAGTAGAAGGACAAACCCAGGTGAAGGAAACTGGAACCCACTCTAGGACAGGGATGGTAGATTCTTACCGGAGCTGGCTGGTGTCCCCATAACTGAGACAGCGTTTTGGGGGGCTGGGTGGGTGCTGAGAGGGTGCCTGAGGCTGCGGGAATGTCTGGGACTGAGTGGTGGGGTCAGCCGAAGGAATGGGACTGGCTTCAGGGGCATCTGAAGGAGGGACAAGCTGTCAACCCTCTCACCTTCACAGCTCCCTCCAGTATGCTCGCTCCCTCAACAACCACAATACCTGAGGGCCGAGGAGCATGATGGGGGGAGGCAGGGCTGCGGCTCCTCTTCCCAGGCTGAAGGAAGGGATCCCCCAGCAGTGCTTGAGCACTGGCTCGGAGATGGGGGTCTGGCTCAAATGTTCTGAGGAGGAAGGCTTGGGCCTCAGCTGACAGAGAACTAGGCATTGGCGGGTGTACCTTGTACATGCCCACCTAGCAGGAGTTAGGGAGAACAAACAAGAGTTAAGATTAAAGGTGTTCAAGGACCAGTTCCACCCAAACTCCATGGCCAGGCCCCAAGGGGGGCTCACCTGAAACATGGCAGCCTGTGGACTCCCTAGCTCATGGAAGGGTGGGCGACCTGTGGCCATCTCAACTACAGTGCAGCCCAACGACCAGATGTCAGCTGCCTTCCCATATCCTCGTGGGCCCTGGTCAATGATTTCTGGGGCCATATACTGCAGGGTTCCTAGGATAGGAGCATGAGCACCAATGCTCATCCAAGCATTATCACAGGGATGGGGAGACTCCAGCACCCTCTGGCCACCTGCACCTAGGCTGAACCTGTCCTCCAAAATAGTTCCCATCACCTACCTCGATCATCAAACATCTATCCTGAGTTCCATCAGCCAATCTGTTACCTACCAAAGCTTCCAGCATTCACACAAGGCTTCATCATCTTGGACTTCATCACCCACAGGAGAGTTCCATCATGCATTCCATCCCCCCTGAACTCTACCACCTACTCTGACCCCCCAACACCCACCTTGGCCTGAACTGATACCCCAGAACTCCATTTTAAGTGGCTAAACTCAATGGAATCAGTTTTCCAAACTCCACTTCTAGATTCTATCACCTCACCACTGGCCCAAGGCCTGTCCTAAATTCCATCCTCCATTAGAACTCTAACTCCAAGCCCAAGAGAAACCATGTTCCCTAGAAGGCTCCAAGAGTTCTTCTTCATCCCGACTCATCACCCCACACCCTTGTTACCTGTGAAGGTCTCAGTACAGGGTGTGATGCCCGCCAGTCGTTTGGAGGTACCAAAGTCCGAAATTTTGAGCAGACCACTGAAGGTGTTGATGAGCACATTGTCCCCCTGATTGGTGTAGACATTGTGCTTAGTGCCTACCTGAACTGGGCCCTGACACAACTGGACCTTCATTCTAGGATCCCCATTTCCTGGAGATCCCAGCCTGGCCTAGGATCTATCAACCTCTTCCCACTGCCCACACCATTTATAGGCCCCTCTGGGAGATATGAACTTCTCCTCTCAGATCAAGAGATCTGAGGCTCTTCTTTCTTTAAGGAACCTCCATAACTAATTCCACCCTTTGCAAATGTTTGAACCACTTTATATCCAAACCTTCAGCCTCTGGGACCATGTTTCCCCAACCCCAATAGAACAAGTGGGCAGCCACAGGGCTGACCTTGATGTCTCGGTGCACAATCCGATTGTCATGTAGATAGCTGAGTCCCTGCAAGATCTGGCGGGTGTAGAAACTGATAGTACTCTCGTTGTCCTTCAGGGGTCCCCACACTGACCTCAGCAAGGAGGAGAGGCTGCCTGGGCAAATAAGTGGGTAACAACAATGGTTACCCACCCACATCTCTCTGCTCGAGGCCCAGACTCCATCACCCAACACTACTCCATCAGCGAATTCTTGGCGACACTACCCACACACACTAGGGTTCATTTCCTCCTAGGTTCTCCACCCCTGCCTTGCTCCATTCCCATAACCCACACTTCAAGTTTCACTTTCATCCCACGCAGGGTAGGTACCTCCAGGCACTTCCTCCATGAAGATTTTGAGGTAGCCGCCCTGGCTGGCTGAACCCAGATAACGCACGATGTTCTTGTGGCGCAGGCGTTTGTGAAGAGCGATTTCTTCATGCAGAGGCTGAGAGAACCTGGGGGAGGTAGGGAAGAGAGGGATGAGATAGATTTGAGCAGAGACGCTCACCCTAGAGTGCACCACCAGACCACGCCCCCAGAACCAGCCCCTCCCACAACCCCCCTCCAACATTCCCCACCCACCTGGCCCTGCCCATAGACGCGCCCCCCAAACTTAGCCCCTCTGGTACCTACTCAGCCTGGCCCCAGGCTGCAGCCCGCCCTTTCAGGGCTCATGGAGCATTCAGCGTGGACCACTAGGTAGGTGTCTGCTCCGCCTGCCCACGCCTGCCCTTGCCATTCCTTAGCTGGTCCCCACCGCCGCACACACAGTACCTGCTGTCCCGCTCCGGGATCTCCTTGATAGCGATGCGTACCCTCGTGTGCCGATCGCGGCCTGCGTACACTACACCATAAGTGCCTTTGCCCAGCACTAACCGTTCGCCAGTCTCCGTGTATTCATAATCAAACTGCAGAGTGTGGGGTGACCGGGGTTCACTAGGGCCTGCAGCCCTTCGCCCTCCTCAAGTCCCCAGTCCCACGTCCTCACCTCCAGCACCTCCCCTACACCCGCCGCCTCCTCCACGGGCGCCGCGGAATCTGGATTCGTTGCCAAAGACTGGATCAGGCCGCAGAACCTGAAGACAGGTAGGAATTGTCCCCTCCTCTACCGGGAGCCCCTGGGGGACATCGTCTCTTCCTTTCCCTCACTCCCTCGGGCATTCCGGTTCTAGAACATCCCGACCCGACCCGAGAGGCTGAGCGCACCACTGGCAGTGCCCTACGCTGGGGAAGCACAACTGGACGTCCTGAGCCGGAGGAAGAGCACAGAGGAAGCAGCAGCGCTCGTCCCGCTTGGAGGCGCTGAGAAAGGACGGAGAGGCCTGTGAGCGCCCGCTGCCCCGGAATGCCAGAGCCAGCCCGCGCACCAGCTCCTCACCTCACTCCGCAGATGGAGGCCACTGGGAAGGTCCAGCTAGAGGGGTTGTCCTGCAAGAAAAAAGGGAGCGTAATGGGAGGTGCTGGGTCAGGAGAGGAGTCTGGAGACCGGAGAAGAGCTCCAGGAAAAGGGTACATAGTGATTAGAAAAGGGACTCAAACGCGGGTTCACCTGGGTCTCAGGCTCCAGCAGCCTTAGGGTCACTGCCCTGACAGGGTCCATACCCTGAAACTCAAGTCTTGCCGGCAGCAGGACTTTGTTCATCTCCAGGACCAGCACCTGCAGGCAGTGGAATTGAGGAGTCCCATCAGAATGGGTTTGATTCTCTCCCAGTTCCCCCATTCCCAAAGGCCTCACCAAACACTGGTCCCCCTTGGGAAAGGCTGTCGTGAATGGCTGGCAGGACTGTAGCAAGAAGTGGAGCCAGAAGTGTGCTCGACACAGGGGTCCTCCAGAGGGCTCTGGTGTGGGTCTGAAGTGCTGGTAGAGCAGGAAAGTTTCCATCACTGACACCAGGTACCTGCAGGTACAGCCTTGTCCTCAGTTCAGGCCAGCCATCACACCAGCACCACCAGGAACAGTAAAGTGACTTGAATGTAGCCAGAACATGGACACTAGATGCCAATGCCACTGGCCTGAAAGTGGTTGGGGTCATATTCTGGAACTCAGGCTACAGTGCCAATGGACATGGGTACAGGAGATGACAGCTCAGGAATGTAGAAGGGGTCACCTACCATATGGGGGCATTGAGCTTATACAGCTGCTCTGCAGCCAGCACCACCTGGATGGGGTCATTTGTAAGGATCTGGGCTCCCAGGTAGAAACCTACGTCCCAGTAATACTGCATCTTCTCCACACAGCCTTTGCGGGCCAGCAGGCAGCCCAGCTTCATGCCTGGGGGGAAAGGGCATAGGCTTCATTAAATGTGGGTGTAGGTGTGGGTAAAGCCCAAATGTGTGCCACACCATTCACATGGGCATGTGTGCAGCTAAGAACATAGTTATGGGTAAAATAGTAGACATGGCAAGATCTCAGGTGGGATCTCAGGTGCAGGTAAGGGGTTGGACATAAGTAAATGTGGAATTCAGTGTGTAAACACAAATATGAACATGGGACAGTTGTGGGCTCAAGGGACTCAAGGACTCCTGAGGGTCCAGGGCAGGTTTGAGGATGCAGTTATGGGTAATGGTACCAAAAAGGTATTAACTCAGCCCTAGCTTCTGCCCTGGACTCTCTCCTGCCCTGTCCTCAGGTCTCTCTGGGCACTGCTGTGTGGATGGTGGACGTCACCTATCAGCTGCAGTTCCTCAGAGTCCTCAAAGTGCTTCCCGGCCGCAATGAGGAGCACAGCAGCATTGATGCCGGAGTGCAAGCTGGGTTCCACATCAAAGGCTTTTCGATACCTGAGGCAGGGTGGGGGGCCACAGGGCTAGTCAGATGCCCACAGCACTGTCCCTCACCCTGTAAGCTCAGTTCTCTGTCCACTCTCTTGTACCCCTTACCAGTGATAGGCCTGCTCCCGGTACCCAGCATCCTGGAAGCCAGAGCTGAAGAACATGTCCTTGTAGATACGGCCACACATGCAGTACAGATCGGGTGCCACAGAGCCCTCACACTGAACCAGTGGCAGCAGCACATTCAGAGCTTTCTCCCTGTCCCCAGGCCTGTTCCTCCTAAGGGTGGGGAAAGATGGTCTGAGATCCTGTCTGATGACCCTGATGCACTCTGTCCAGGGATCCTAAATCCTAACAGCAGGGACCCTTTCAGGAGCCTGACAACCAAGACCACCAAATGGCACTGACCCTGGTCAGCACTGACCTCTTGAGAAGTACTGACCCCGGGTGGAAGTGATTCCTAGATATAATGGCTCTAAGGAGCAGTGACCTTGGATAGCTGTAACCAGGTTGCAGTAACTAGAACAACAAGGACCTCTTGGCTGGTCAGCAAATTCCCTGAAGACCAGTGTCCCAGCCAGCAATGATCTTTACAAGCAGAGATCCAGGCCACAGAAACCGTCATGTGGCTCTGACCCAAGCCCTGATCCACCACTCACCGGTTGAGGGCAAATATGTAGTGGAAGCAGACATTGTGTTGCTCAGCCACATCGCAGGTGGGCAAGGCCTGTAGGGTCTCCACCAGCTCGATGATGGCTGAGTAGTCCTGTGTAAGAGAACAGTAAGCACCAGCATGAGGAGCCTCCAGCCCTTGAGGAAAACTCTGAGCAAGGATCCTGTCCCACAGCTGACATCCCACTCTGACCCTCTGAACACTGCCCTCAAGGCTCAGCAGGTATGCAGATTGGACCTCAAGTGGAAAGTCCACTGTGTGCTCCATGCTTTGTGTCCCCAAACTTAACAACTGCCCTGAGAGTCAGTGATATCATTTCACAAACAAGAAAAGTGAGGCTCAGAGAGGTTAGAGAGTTTGCTTAAAGCCACCAGTGAACAAGAAGCACAGACAGGAACTAAACTTGGGTTTGTCTGACAACAAATGCCCCTCAGCTGACTGACTGCCCCTCAGAACATCTCACACCTGCACATCACGGTAGGAAAGCAGCAGGTTCATGATGATGTCAGGGCTCAGCAACTCCATACTGTCCAGTCTCCGCTGCAGACGAGCCAGCTCTTGCCGCAGCTGCTGCCCACTGAACCTCTCCCGAGCCTGCCGGATATTCTGCCGAATGGTCTCCCGGAAATAGCCACTGATGTCCAGGCCAGGGGAGGGAGGAAGAAAGAATGGTGGGCCTGTCCCTCAGCCACAGCCCATTGTACCCTCACCAGCCGCTTCCTGGTGTACCCTCTGAGAAGGCCCCATTACCAGGAGTCTGTAGGAGTGGCCTCCAGCAGGCGCGCAAGCCGGTATACCAGGGGAGTGAGCAGGGCCTCGGTGCCCACCCCAACCTGAACCAACCCATCAGCCAGGCCCCTCAGAAGGCCCACATCACCACATAGCACCCGACCAGTGGCTGTCACCACGTAGGGGATCAGTGTGTAGCTACCAGCACAATCCTGGTGGGAAGGAGACAGAAATCAGTGGAGGTCAGAGGTCAGCACAGTGTTATAGAGAGAGACAGGAAGGGGGTCAGAGGTCAGTACCAGTGAGGAACGGAATAGCAGGAAAGGGGCACACTTCATGCAAGGAGGCCATAGGGAACACAGGGTCACATGGATGTCAAGGGACTTTAGGGAGGTCAGAGGTAACTGAGGAGGCCAGGAAGACCAGTGGGGGTCAGAGGTCAAAGGGTACATCAGAATGAAGAATGGTTCTTCTCACCGAATTCTTCTGGAAAACATCCTCCTGCAGGAGGCAGACAAATATTAGTATTCTAGGAAGGCCTCACCCCAACCCTGCACCTGCCCCACCAGCCACAGGCCACCTACTCTGAGGGCCTGCAGGTCAGGGAGCTCGGCCTGGGAGCAGAGGAGCACGTTGTTGGTCATGCTGAAGCTCTCACGCACACCAAGGTGGTAGAATAGGGAGGGCTGTGCCAGGGAGTTGCTCACCTCCAGGACCACAACGTCTGTGGGCACAGAGGTGCAGGCTCTAAGTCTTGAAGCCCAGCTTGGTGGGGAAGTAGCCTGGGATGCACTGCAGCTGGGCTTGCCTTGCTGAGGGACCCCAGTCAGGTCCAGTTCTGCTCTGGGCCTGTTTCTCCCTTTTATGGCCTCCCTACTGCATACACAGTACTGATACCTGTGGTGCTTCTGAGGGCTCACTAGGTACGACACTCACCCCACTGCTCAGAGCCTGCAATCACTGCCCAGAGAAGGGGGCCAGGCTGTGCTCCACCTCAGAGCCTGTTCCAGGCTGTGTGGGAAGCAGGAGCTGTACACAGAAGTCCCATCCCTGATCCTCAACCTAGCCTCTTGAAAGCAGTCTGCACCATTGGCCTAAGTAGACAAAGCTGTGCCTGTATGTGTATATGTGTAGCTTACTGTGTCTTTGAATGACAAGTTTGTAGGGGCCCTTCTGAGTCAACATGGATGCGATTTGTGAGTCTATCCATGACAGTGTGTCTTTGTGTCTTCAAGGTCAGGTCAGTATTTGTTTTTTAGGCTGCAATTTCTCTTAATCTTTTTAGTTATTTGGGCTGCAATTTCATGGACGTCCAGGAAGCACGGTTCCCGGACTCTTGGATGAACAAATAAGGATAGGAGACCCGGCATCCGGGTAGGCGGTAGAATTGCAGCCTCTGGCCCCGCCCCAGACTGTCCCTGTCCCTCCCATTCTCTCATCATTGTGTTGTCTTGAAACTAAGCCCCTTCGCCCAGAATCCAATCCTGATGGGTCCCTTCGCTTTCCTTTTCTCCTCTTTACCCCGATCCTTGGAAGTAGTATTGCTACGACCTCTAAATTCCGGCCCCGCACGAGGAGCCCTAGTCCAAGCTCCCCTCCCAGGATTCGCCCTCGAGAGCTTGGCACTTAGACCTCCCGAAGCAAGTCTCCAGCCGCCCACGCGCCGCAGAACCGCCGCCGAGCCCCCAGCCACGCCCCAGCCTCTCGGCCCCGCCCTAGCCCCGCCCCGCTCGCTAGGCCCGGCCCCTACTAAAGGGTTCTTAAGCGCCAACCCCAACCCTGGAACAGGGGCTGGATCCCTAAATCCAATTTAGGGTCTCCAGAGCCCCTAAATTCCACAACTTCCATAGCACCGCCTCAAATCCTTTAGGTTTAGTTCACCTTATGTCCCTAGACCCCGCCCCCAACTCGGCCCCGCCCTGGACTCGCCGGCTCCGCCCCTTTCCCCGCCCAATATCCTAAGCCCCGCCCGCGTCGCGCTCACCCGCGTTGTAGAAGGAGTCCATCGCGGCCGTGTCTCCCAGGGCCAAGGTCTCAAAGGGCAGGCTGCGCAGCTGTGGCGGTGGCCGTGGCCCTGGGAGCTGCGCGCAAGCCTCGCGCAGGCAACGGAGAGGCAGCGGCTCCGCCTGGGTTCCCGCCCCAAGCTCCACCCCGGGCCGCGGCTCCCGGGTCAGCACGTAGACCACGCTGAGAGGCCGGCTCCGAGCGCAGCTCCGGCCTGGTGGGGTAGCTAGCGGCCGGCTCCGGCTCAGCGCTTCGGCCAGCGGGTCCTGCCAGCAACTGCCCGCTCGCTCCAAGGTCCCGGACCCGGTGCACTGCCCCGCCATGCGAGGGCGCTCAGGCGCGGCGTGCCGAGTCCTGGGAAACTGGGGCAGGACACGAGGCTGGGGCGGTGGGTCCAGGGATCTCGGGACTGGGAATCCAGTCGAGATCCGAGAATCTCCTACGGGATCCGGGGATCCGGAGATCAGTCGGACGTCCTGTTCCGGAAATCTGGAGTCCAGGGAGAAATCTGAGCTCAGACTTGCAAGGTCCTGAGGATCTGAAATCCGGGATTGAGTTCCGAGAATCTGGGGTACTCGGTGATCCGCAGCTCAGAGTTGCAGGGGGAACCCGGGAATCAGGCCGGCAGTGTTTGTCACTCAGACCTCTCAGGGGACCGCCGGCCGTCACTTTGTCCTGCCCTCACATGTAGGCCGGGCCCAGCCCTTTCCCTACCAGGAAAGCTCCACCCTCGGCCCTGGGGCAGCACCGCTCCCCAGCGGCTGGGGACGCGGCCTCTCCCTTCCCTTCTCTCCCGCCAGAACCTCTGATACTGGCCTCTTCCGGAACAGCTTGAGTCCTAGTGCACGCCAACCTCAATGGACTGCTCACTGCAGGCACTCATGTGTGCCCAGGCCCAGGCTAGAGAACAAGCAAGATTTGCAGGCCCTGCTGTACAGATGTCTGTTGAATTAATGGTTCTCAAGTCATGGGGGTATGCAAAACACGATGAATAGTGGGTGTCCAGAATCCAGCCCTGGAATGGGGCTTGATGTCTGAGCTCTTGTCTTGAGTGCTACTTTTCCCAGGACTTCATCAGCTATGGAGGCCTATTGATCTTTGACTTCTATCCAGAAGATGACAGTGAGGCCTGAGAAGCACCTTCTACTCTAAACATTTCTCTACTCATCCTTTGAAGAGAACCCTAGAAACCTCAGCCCTTTTTCTAACAGTGTCCCACCCTCACATCCCTAAGAATCTCTTTCTAATGTGAATTAGTGACTGAGACAACAAGCTGTGTAACCTCAGTGAACCTTGAAATCAGCAACTGAGGACTTGGAGGGGTTAAATAACTTGTGTAAGATCAGTCGGCTATATAACAGAACAGGGTGCAAACCTAGGACTGTCCAACTCTTAACTATTTGCTTCTGCCACTACTTGAAATGCTGTGGCATTGGGCGAATATACTGCTCAAAAAATGCTAGCTCAGTGGCTACTGTTTCATTGGGCTGTTTCATCATGGGAAGAAAAAAATGTACCTTCTTCTTGGATTCAAAGGAGCTCTCAATGGGTTAGGCAAGGAGCAGCAGAGGGTGAGGACTTGACCCATTACAGACTGGGGTGGGAAACACAATTTACAAGGGACAAGCATGAGCAACAGAGAGGGTGAGAAAGCTATGCAGTTTCTACCACAAAACCATCATTTGCAGGCCCAGAGAGCCCAGACTTGTTCAGTGGCTTCTTGAATCTCTTCCAATCCCTCTGCTAGATGCCCCACTGTTCTTGTTTTGCACACCTCCAGAGAAACCTCTTTACCTTGGGAGTTTCCCTTCCATCTTCCTCATAGGAAGGAAATCCATCATGGAGCTGAGACTTATGTTCCTGCTCTGCCCTCCTTACCCAGTAACTGAAAGAATCCTGAAAGCCTGAAAAGGGTTAAAATGATTTATTTTTAAATGTGGACAGGGAAACAGAGGCGGTTGCAGTGGGGAGGTGGTTGAGGGTCCGGAAGCTGTTCGGGAGAGATAAGGGCACTGCAGGGCACCCTAGTGGAGCATCATTGGAACCCTGTGGTAGGGGTGACCCACAACTCAGCTAGAGGCCCAATTGATGCCATGCTTGTGGGCAGTGGCCTCAGACACTGCATAGTGACTGTTGAGATTGGATTGATAACAGGATTCATACCACCAGGCACCAGGGACAACCTCTGAGCAGCTGTTCCCATTTGAGTCATGGTCGGTGTCAGATGGTAAAAGGCTTCCTGCTATGGAAGCTCAAGGAGTCCCTTCCTGCAGTCCCTTCCTGGAGGGCACCGTAGGGATCCACCCCATGCCTGGCACCCTTAGGGATATTATCCTGAGAAAGTCTCAAGCAACTGCAAGGTGGATGTTACCAACCCCATAAGACATGAGCGGAATAAGGGGCCAGGTGTTTGCCACTGTCACTCAGCTAGTCACAACGGCAGTGGGACTTGCATTTATGATTGATTCCAGAGTCACCAACTCTTCCCCCTGCCTTGTCCTCTCCAGAATCCCTAGTTTCCCTCCATCCTTTGTCTCCTCTCACTCCCATTTACAGCCCAAGCATCTATACCAAGGAGAGCTGGGAGGAACTTCGTGTGCCTGGGTAAGAAAGGGGGCTCCCCTGAGGCACCTCCCCATCACCACTTCCCCCTTTCAGATCTCTCCCCAACAGTCTGTTTCTCTGACAGAGAACTGCCCTAGTTCCTTTCCCAAAGCAGAGCATGTTAACACTCCAGGAGCCTCAGATGGTGCCCACAGCCCCACCCTGCCTCCTGGCCCATTCCCAGCCACCACCCCACCCACCCTCACCCCACCCCTGTTCTGGAGATTGAACTCAGGGCCTTGCACTTGCTAGGCAAGGGCTCTGCCCTGAGCTATGGCCCCAGCTCCTCCCCACCCATTTTATAGGAAGCCGAGGCTCTGACACAGAAGGGACTTGCTCAAGATCACAGAGTAAGTGGTGAATTTGAAATCGCCCTCAGGTCTATTTGCCTCCAGAGCCCTAATTCTTTCTTTCCGGTACCACCCTGTCTCAGGGTTGTCTTTTCTTGGATAAAAAAAACTGAGATCCACAGAGGGGGGGAAATTGCCCTAGAGACCTAGGCAATGCTCTGAAAGAAACCAGCCCCCTGCCTCCCCTCCTTCGGGGCCCCACCTTGGACTCACTCACCTGCAATGCCTCTGAGAACTTGCTCAGTGCCTGCTGGGAGCAGTCTGCCTCCCCCACAAGACAAAGTCACAGTGGGGAGATGGAGCCATTAAAGCCTTCCAGCTCTACCCAGGTACTTGGGAGAAAGGGGGAAGCTGGAATGAAGGAAGCTCAGATTCTCAGGTGTGGACTCGGGAGGGATGGAAGACCGTACCCCTAGAGCCCTTTGACCTTGCTGGGAACTCCCCCTGAAGGGTGAGCTGGTGTAAGTTCTCATTCCCCAGCCAGAACTCAGACTCCTAGCTCCCAAAACCTGCTTTGTAGGATGACCACAAATGAAATAAATCCACAGAACCATCCTGTCACCTTGGAAACACCTGCGGAGGCAGAGAAGACTGGCATACCAGGTACTACTCCTGCCTGGGCAGGGGGTGCTGGGGAATAAGGGTACGTGTCCGCTGAGGTTGAGTGAATAGGAGAGGTGAGCTGATGTTTCTCTTCTCTTTGGATTGGGGCCTAGTGGATAAACAATTTCTTCAAGGAAGCTTTTCTTGTAAATACATTGATAAACTTGATTTCCTTATTAACTTTTTCTTTTCTTTTTCTTTTCTTTTTTTTAGTACTGGGGATTGAACCCAGAGGTGCTTAACAACTGAGCCACATCCCCAGCTCTTTTTTTAAAATATATTTTATTAGAGACAAGGTCTTGCTGAGTTGCTTAAGGCCTTGCTAAATTGCTGAGGCTGGCTTTGAACTTGCGATCCTCCTGCCTTGGCCACCTGAGCCGCTGAGATTACAGGTGTGCCCACCATGCCAGGCTTCCTTATTAACTTTTACTGACACTCAAATGCATACCAAAACTTTGCATTCCTAGGGGAGACTGAAATGATAGAAACACTGTCCCTTCCCTCAGGAGACCCTTAGTCTATTAGGAGTCAGACTCACGATAATGTGCTTTCATTGACTATGATAAAAACCAAGAAGATATTTAAAGCAGAGATATTGACCCCAGTCCAAACTGGACTTCTGGCCTTACCCTGATATCCACCCCTCCAATCTTCCTCCTCCAGGTCAAGCACTCCTTCACCCTGGGAGTTTCCCTCCTAAATATTTTGTCATTGTTGTTTACAGCAGTTGGGGTTGAACCCAGGGATGCTAGTGCTTTACCACAGGGCTATATCCCAAGCACTTTTTTTTTCTTTTTTGGTACCAGGGATAGAACTCAGGAGCACTTAACCATTGAGCCACATCCCCTGCACCCCTGCATTTTTTTTAAGAGAGAGAGAATTTTTAATATTTATTTTTAGTTTTTGGCGGACACAACATCTTTTTTTTGTATGTGGTGCTGAGGATCGAACCCAGGCCGCACGCATGCCAGGCGAGCGCGCTACCGCTTGAGCCACATCCCCAGCCCATCCCCTGTTTTTTTTTTAAACATATTTTAGTTGTAGATGGACACAATACCTTTATTATTGTTTGTTTGTTTGTTTATTTATTTTTAAATATTTTGGGTTTTTTAGTTGTAGTTGGACACAAAACCTTTATTTTATTTTATTATGCTGAGGATCGAACCCAGCGCCCCGCACATGCTAGGCGAGCGCTCTACTGCTGAGCCACAACCCCAGCCTCTTGTTTATTTATTTTTATGTGATTCTGAGAATTGAACCCAGTGCCTCACACATGCTAGGCAAGTGCTCTACCACTGAGCCACAACCCCAGTGCACCCCCCCACCAGTCCCATTTTATATTTTATTTAGACACAGGTTCTCACCGAGTTGCTTAAGGCCTTGTTAAGTTGCTGAAGCTGACTTTGAACTCAAGATCTTCCTGCCTCAGCCTCACAAGCTTCTGGAATTACAGGCATGCACGATCCAGCCCAGATCAAGCACTTTTAAAAATTACTATTATTTTTCATTTTGAGACAGTGTCTCACTAAGTTGTCCAGGCTGGCCTTGAGCAATCCTCCTGCCTCAGCCACCTGAGTAACTGGGATTATAGGTGTGCACCAATACACCTGACTCCTTCTCCACCTTGTTCCCTACTTCAACTCATCTTCCACGATGTAGCCCAAGACTTCTCTTTTTTTTTTTTCCTTTTTCTTTTTTTTATGGCACTGGGTATTGAACCCAGCGGCGCTTAACCACTGAGCCATATCCCTAGCCCTTTCTATTTTTTATTTTGAGACAGGGTCTCGCTAAGAGCCTCACAAACATGAGGAAGCTGGCTTGAACTTGCAATCCTTCTGCCTTAGGCTCCCGAGTTGCTGGAATTACAGGTGTGTGCCACCATACCTGGCCAAGTCATCTTTCTAAAATACAAGTCTGACCTGGTTCTTCGGCTTAAATCTCTTCCAGGGCTCCCCATTTCTCCCCACAACTCTTCAGTCAATAATTTAATGCCTTCCCAGAGCTGGCCTTTGCAGAGGTCCTCCGTGCATGTCTGGTCACACCAAAAGACCATAGCTGACCACCCACATCTACTCTTAGCTCCCTCCCTTGGTGCCCCTAAACCCTCTGGTACTCTCCTGCTTTCATAAATTTATCTTTACCTCTACCTGGAAAGCCCTTCTGCATCTTATCTGTCTAGAAAACTTCTACACAGCCTTCAAGGTCCTTTCAAATGTCACCTCCTCTATGAAGCCCTCTCAGACTTCTTCAGGCACTGTGGGGAGCTCAACCACCACCTGTCTGTGACTTCCTCTAAGGGTATCTTGCTCCAATGGGCTTTGGCTCCCCCTAGGGGTCATGGGGGAGAAGTGCTCATTGGATCAGGTCTTCCAGCCCCTTTTCTCATTCACCAATCAGCCACCCCCAGCAGTGTTGTGTCACAAAAGGCTGGATGGACCCTGCCCTTCCTGCCCTTCCTGCCCTTCCTGCCCTCCCTGCCCTCTGTAGGCACAGATGGTACCAGCCACTCAAGGTGGTGCCCTGGCTCAGCAGCTCTTGGTGGATACTGGGACCTGAGAAAGGGGAGATGGAGTGTGGGGTGGGCAGGTTATTCCCCAAATTCCTCCACCCAGTCACTGGAACAAGTGGGGACTTCAGAAGCCCTCTTGCTCCTTTGGGCCTCTGAAGGGACTATAAGGAGGACTAAGGAGGGCTTGGCCACGCCTGGGGCCCACCAACACCCACACTGCCTGATTCCAAGTTCCCAGCTCCCACGAAGGCAGCCCCACCCTCCTGGCACCAGAACAGTTTCACTGGATCTCCTGCCCCAGAGAGGGACCGTGTGTTGGCTCTGAGGTCTGAGCACCCCTGAGGGAGTGGCCATAACCACTAACGGGGAGAGCCCAGGTCCTTCTCCTAATTCTCCCCACCCTCCCAGCCTCCCATCCCCGTGGGCGGGCAGTCATAACTGATTGCTACAGATGCAACAGAAACATCTACCCTTGAGTGTGGGGATAGAGCAAAGGAAACGGGGAGGCCCTGACCCCACATACTCACCAGGTTCACCCTTGGGGTCCATCTTGCTGAGGTCCAGGCTGCCCTGAAATCCCAGAGGCAGATCCCTGAGTCCTGTTCATGCCCCCAGAGAAACGAGATTTGGAGCTAGAAGTTCTAATCCCCTTTTCACCTTTTACTGGCTCTGTGATGGGAGACTTAACAACTTACCCTGTCTTGAGTCTCACTTTCCTCCTCAGTAAATTGAGGACCATACCACCTACCTGGCAGATCTTAGGATGCTGCGTACCTACCCATCAAGAGCCTGGGACAGAAAGGGTTCCTGTCCCTTTGTTATGGCTCCTCAGCACAAACTGCAACTGCTACATCCTCACACCTGTACCCTGGCTGCCAGGTTAACCAAAGGGCCCTGCCAGCTCCCCAACACATCTCACCTTGGGGACCTGGAGCTCCTTTCTCCCCAGTACTTCCTGGGGTTCCAGGACAAAAACTTTGCTGGCTTTCAGTTCCCTGGGTTCTGCAGGGAGACACAGGGTCCGTGGGCACAGTTTGGACATGTTTCTCCCAGATCTCTCTGCAGTTCTTTTTCCACCTCCCAGATTCTAGCTGTCAGGGCACTTGCTTCTTTAGCGGGTAAGGTTTTGCACTATTTCTATCTTATTTGCATAAATTAGCATGCAGAGCCCCAATGGTCAAACTCTAACCTGTCTCCTTGGGGAAGGCAGGAAATAAGAGGAGGGTTGATCGAGAAAGCACACTAAACCCCTACCTGGGAAGCTGGGGTGGTCATGGGTACTCAGGCAGGACCCTAAATAGGAGGAGAATAAGGAAAGAAAGGTCCACTGTAGGCCCATCTTGCTGAGGCCACCAGAGAAAGAATGTCAGCTTATAAGAAACCAGACTGGTGGGAAGGTATAAAGTAAGACTTCCTCCCATTGTCCCCCAGGGACACCCCACACAGGCTGATGCTACCAGAGGGCATTTCCTTTCCCAGCCCTAGGGAGAATGGGTATCGTCCTTGTCTTGTCCAGCCAGAATGGAGTCCAACTTCTGATCCTGACTTCCAGGGCTCCCCAGTCATCTCTCCAGATCTCTATATTCATATGAATTTTCTCAGCTTTAAACTTTAGTTCACAGGTATGGTAGCACATGCCTGTTATCCCAGTGGCTCAGGAGGCTGAGGCAGGAGGATTTCAAGCTCAAAGCCAGCCTCAGGAACTTAGCAAGGCCTTAAGCAACTCAGTGAGATCCTGACTCTAAATAAAATACAAAAAGGGCTGAGGTGTTGCTCAGTGGTTAAGCACCCCTGGGTTAAATCCTCTGTACCAAAAAATAGTAACAATAATAAATAAATAATAAAATGAAATAAACCTCGGCTCATTCTGTGCCTTCCATCTGGAACGCTCCTTCTTCATCTTCACCTGTGAAGCTCCACCTGTCTGTGAAAGTCCAGCTCTAAGGCCATCTCCACTTTCCTGGTCCTTTCTGATCCTTGTTAACACTATTAATAGAGACCACTGCTACCATCTATTGGGTACCTACTGTACTCTGATGTTACACTGAGTATGGTTTGTACATCCCTTCCAATCCTCATATTGGAAGGCCTCAGTCCTTATTATTGGCCCTGGGTAATAAACCTGGTACAAAACAAATACTCAATAAACATTGGTAAAATAGCTAGGGGTGTGGCTTGGTGGCAGAACATGTCCTCAGCATGCTTAAAGCCCTGGGTTCAACCCCAGCATGTATATATGTATTTATATATGTACAGATTCATAATATTCATATGAATGAATAAAGGAGGAGGAAAACTGAGGCCCAGAGATGGAATATGACTTTTGTTTTCCCTGGCACTTATATGCCTAAAGCCACAGAGCTTTCTCCCAATACCCGCCACCAGGGAGGAGCAACCTTAGGAAAGTGACTGTAGCTTTAGTCCCTGGGCCTAGACAACAACTGTCAACATAGGCCAATTGAGTGCAGCCTGTGCAGGGGCCTAGAAGTGGCAGCCATGCTTTATCTGTGAGAGGTGAGGCCTGAGCTGGACGAGTACTTCAGGTGGCAGGGGAGCAAAGAGAAGGCATGGTCACTCATTCATGCAGTAAACCTTTTCTGAGGGCTGGCCCTGTGCCGGGCCTAATTCTGGGGGCAGGTGGGGTCTGAGGTATAAGGAGGTATGAGGTGAAATGGAGGCCAAGTTTGCCTAACAGGATGGAAGCATGAGAGGGAGGCCTGAGACTGCAACTCCAGTCTAGGAGTCTGCCCTCCCCAAACCCTCCTTCACATGTGTCGAGGTCTGCAGACAAGCCTATTCAGCATGGCTTCTCTGTGAGTTCACCTGAGGGCTGGAGGTGTAGCTCAGTAGCAGAACACTTGTCTATGATGCTTGAGACTCTGGGTTGGATGAAACACCAAAAAAACAAAACCATCATGGAAATGACCCAGCCAGCACTGATGGGATCCAGGCAAATAAATTTTGATCATTTGAGGTCTGGGGTTGTAGCTCAGTGGCAGACCACTTGCCTAACACCTGTAAGGCCCTGGGTTCAATCCTTAGCACTATAGAAAAAGAAGCAAATAAGGGCTGGGATTGTGGCTCAGTGATAGAGTGCTCGCCTAGCATGCACGAGGCACTGGATTCCATCCTTAGCACCACATAAATGTAAATTAAGGATATTGTGTCCACCTAAAACTAAAAAATAAATATTTAAACAAATAAAATAAAGGCATTCTGATCATCTACAACTACAAAATTTTTTTTTAAATATGACCATTTGGACAAGTCATAGGGTGAATCTAATGTCAAGGGAAAGTCACAGAACAGCATGTGCAGCACGATCACACTGTGTTGTAAAAATGCTAAACGTGTATATACATAATGAATTCACAGAGAAAGGTCTGGAACAACTGTTAACCATAGTCATTTCTGGGGAAGGAGGGAGAGAGAGGAGTGATTCTCACTCTTTAAACTTCTATATAGTCCTTTTTTCCCTTCATAGGCATTTAGTGTTCTTGAAAGAAAAACATTCGATAAAGGAGGGCAAGGCAAAGAAATAGTCCTGTGGGGAGAAGCCAGGGTGGTCCCAACAGGAAGAACTGCATGTGCAAAGGCTTGGAGAAAAGAGGAAGCAAGGCAGGCTGGGAACAGAAGTAGATCCACATAATTGGAGGAGGACCAAAGGCAGGGCAGGTGTCTGCAAGGATGGGGGCTTTGACGGAAGTGAAGGTGGGAGGGAGAAGCCTCAGGAGGTGGTGCCATGTGTGGGCAGGTGAGGCCATGGGTGCCATGTGTGGGCAGGTGAGGCCAAAGAGCAGCTGAACTATTTATGGAACTGAGGGTCCTTTCAACCATCCAGCTGCAGCCAGAGATCCCTGGGGAGATCAAGATGGAGGGAGGGTAAGCCCACAGGCTGTGCAACTTAAGAGGATCAAGTGCTCTGGAGTGAAGCAAACTGAATACATGCACCTGCCCTGAGCCTTCTCCACATCCCACTGAGATGGAGACAGTTACTTGCACTTCACAGATGAGGAAACTGAGGCCCAGAGCTATGAAATGCTTGAGTTCAGCTCTCAATCCTTATTCTTCCTTTCAACTTTCTTTGGCATTGTGCATGCGAAGAAGTGAGACCCTGCTGCAAGCCTGGTTCCCACTGAGCACCCAAGACCTGGGGGGCTATGAGTCAGAGAAGACTTCTGTGCCCAAGGATGCAGGCAGGGCTTTCCAAGGAAGCCTGGGTGAGGAAGGCCACAAATGGCCACCTGAGAGTCCTGGGGGCTCTCCTCCTTGGCCCTGGGGCACAGACATAAGTTTAGGGGACAGAGACTGAAGACACCTTCAGAAGGGAATCCTGCTCACTCTGAAGTCAGAAGAGCCTGAATTCCAACCCCAGCTCTGCCATAATCTGAGCAAACATTTACCTTTCTGAGTCTCCATACCCCTGCTGGAGAGGGGTAGGGGTAGGGGGTCAAAAGGTATAAGAGACAAAAATATCTTAAAGAAAACAGTCCTAGTCCTAGGCAGAATTCCTGTGAAGGAGAAGATGACGGCCATATCCTTCCCCATCCACACAACCCCGGACACAGGACAGGAAGCAAGGCACCAGAAACAGTTCCTTTATTTGGGGGGAGAGCCCAGGCTAAGTTGGTAGGAAGAGGCGGCACAGACCCCAGTACCAGGCTGAGGGGCCCAGCAGGGTCCACAGATGAGACACGAGGTGGTTGAGGGATGTTCTCAGCTGTAGGTGGCAGGCCCGGGACAGGAGGGGAGGTCAGGGATTGGGTGCTGAGCCTGCTCAGTGTCCACAGGGGCCAGAAACAGATGGCCAAAGATTTTCCCACCCCCAGTGCCCACAGAGTGGCCAAGAGGGCAGCCTCTGAGTCCTCCTTCCCCTCAGTGTGAAGACCAGGCCCAAGGGGGTCAGATTCTGAGGAGGCCACACAGAGAGACACTTAGGGGAGGTGACCCTACCTAAGTTGGGCAAAGACTCTCACCCCCCAGAGAGCAGGTGAAGCTGGAAGAGCAAACACTTTAACGCAGGCTGCAGCGACCCACCCCACAGCACACGGCACACGGAGCCACACACGGCTCCCTTCTCAGAGGACACCACACTTTCACACAGTCTGGCTCCTGCCCACGGCCCCAGACTGGCTGAAGACTTGCCTGAGCCATCACCTACTGGTTCTCCTCCCTGCTGGCAGCATGTGGGGACAAAGACACAGTGGGGCTCAGCTGAACTGCCAAGCTTGGGGCCCAGGCTGAATCCTGGTCCCAGCTAACATTTAGCAGGGAGCCCCTATTGGAGGAGAGAAGGGGGGTGTCTCACATAGGGGACATGGGGAGGGAGTCATTATCTTTTGGGTTACCCCGTGGAGAAGACAATTCCCTGGGCAGGGAGGAGTAAGGGAAGTGCGCTGGGACTCCCCTGCTGCCAGGTACTCACAGTGTCTGGTAAGTGCTATCCTTGGCCTTGAGGAAGCGCAACACGAAGAAGGCCACGGCCTGCAAGCTCAGCACCAGCACAACACCCCCGATGAAGCTGGCACCATCAAAGCCAGAGCTGTGGGCTTCAGGGATCACAGGGCTCCCTGTGGAGTGAGACAGGGTGGAGGTCATAGCCGGCCACCATGGACCCAGGATCCCTGCTCCACCTCACAACTGGCCCAGGACACCTCAGGGCCTCAGTCCTCACTATGGAGCCTGGAACACAGGCACAGAAGTCTAGCTCAGAACCTATGGGCAGAGGGGAAGTACCTGGTATAAGGGATAGTGCTTGTTAGGACTTGGCCCTATTCCTAAGTTGCTCTGTGGCTTTCTGCCATGCACACCCTCTCTGGGCCTACTAATCCCATAGACCCACTAGATGAGAAAGGGTGCTTAGGGCTTAGATCCCAATGCAGATGGTCCCTTTTCAGAACCACTAAGCCTCAAGCCCCTACTCAGAGAAGAAGGAGCAGGAGAAGTAGAGGTCTAGACCAACACCCTACTAGAAGATGGGCCCCTTTCTCTTCTCCTCAGATAGTAGAGCCTCAGGGCCACAGTTACCAGGCTAGATCTGGGTGACTCCCAGCTGTGCCACAAGGGATTCCATTTCAGGCCTTGGGCCAGGTGCCCAGGACAGGGTAGGGCCAGGTAGGGCAGTGTAGGGCAGGGCTGGTGGGCAGAACATACCAGGACAATGACAGGGACTCAGCTGGGAGCAGGGTCCACTTCCCAGAGGGTGTGTGTGGTATAAGGGGGTCCAAGAATACCAAGGGCAAAAGATGGTCCCAGCCGAAGCTCAGGGATCCCTAGAGAAGGATGCCAAGGGAAGAAGAGCAAAAAGGGAAGAGACAAGCCACACACAGTAGATCTGGGGCTTCAGTTGAGAGAACTGAGCCATCAATAATTCAGCCTCTGAGATCAGTTTCCGGCTTTAATTAACCAAGAGCCTCTTCAGCCATCCTGGCCAAGTCTGGTGACCTCCAGTCTCTGAGGGGCAGTGGAAGTCAAGGGGTGGGGTCCTTGCCTCTGCTCTGCCAGAAATCTGCTCTGGGACCCTCTGGTCCGGCAGGTTGCAGTAGATGGTCACTTATTAGTGACTGAAGCCACATACTCTTATTAGTAACTAGAGCCACATACTCTCAGGTCCAAGGGTTAGGAACGGGTAGGAGCTGCCTTTTCTTTTTTAGTTGTAGATGAACATAATACCTATAACTTATTTATTTTTTTATGTGGTGCTGAGAGTCAAACCCAGTGCCTCACGTGTGCTAGGCAAGTGCTCCACTGAGCCACAACCCCAGCCTCGAGAGCCGCCATTTCTTGATCACCTTCAGTGCGTCAGACACTGAAGTGGGCCCTATCTATGCAGACCCATTAAATCCTAACAGCAGCTTTGTGAGGTAGGTCTTACCCAACCCATTTTACAGATGTGGAAACTATAGATGGAGGGAAAACTGAGAGAAGGATACTACAGAGCATGTCAGCACCTGAGCCCAGCTGTCTTTCTATGCACCTCTGGTCCTCCCACTACCCCATCCCACAGGGAATACTTGCCTGTTGTGATTGTCTTCGGTTTATAGGTGGGATGGTGGTGGGCAGCTGAGGAGACAGGAAATCCATAATAAAACCACCTTCCTGTCCCCTGGCTCCCATCGAGACCCCAGTCACTGCCAGCTGCTGGACTCCAACTCAGACTAGGCCCTTCTCCCAGGTCCAGACACTCAGTGTTCTATAAAGCCTTCGTTGCACAGTTCCCTCCACCAGATGTGCCACCTCTGCAGTTCTACCTACCAAACTCATCTCTGATCCCACTTCCTCCAGGAAGCCTCCCACCATTCCCTTCTGAACTTCCAAAACCATGATGTCTTATATTACAGGAAGACCTAATGCCCCCATCCCCTCGCACATCTGGACCAATTTACAGTGATAAAACAGGTCATAGAGGGAAAGAGACCTCTGAGAGCTAAAGACAGAATTGAAACTGGACCCAGGTGTTTGTGGGCATAGTTCACTCCCTGAGAGGCTGGGTTCTCCTGGGAGCAGGTTCTGGATGGGGAGACCAGCCCCCTCCCTCCAACTTTGCTAGACCAGTGGGAACTCCTTTACCTGGACAGGACTCTGAGCGGTTGTAGACAGAGCAACCCTCCTTGACCACCTCAGCTTGGGCCACACAGTGTCCTTATGGGAGAAGGTGCAGGGAAGAGGTTTGAGGAGAGTGTTCAGAGCTTTGGGCTTCAGAGCTGGGGCCAATGAGCTTGGAAAGGGCCCAACTCCATACCTGGTTCCTGTAGTCGACATTGCTGCCACACGCAGCCTGAGAAATTGTGTGCTCTGTCCCCCTCCACACAACGCTCACAGAGCTCCAGTTGTTTGCAGCCCCCTTGGACAGCAGGCCAGGTATTCAGGCGGATCAAGGCTCCCCGCCCAAAGCCTTGAGCTCCTTTACCTGGGAATGGGATGGGAGTGGGAAGGGAGCAACTCTGGGAAGCCAAGTTGCAGCACTACCCCACCACCTCTATAGCTCTCACCCCTCTGCTCACGCCTGGAGCTTCTGCAAGCACAAGGTTACACTCACCTAGCCTTCATCACATTCCCCCAGGACCCCCTCCCTTTACGTACATCTGGGGTTCCCAGGCACATTTGGAGCTATCACCTCCACATAGACCCGAAGTTCCCTACTCTACATCTGGAGTCTATATATATACACGTGGTTCTCCACACAAAACGGGAGCCCCTTTCCTCTCCCACCTCTGGAGCCCTGAACTGGCTTTGGAAGTCCCCTCCTATCCCCAGCCAAGACTGGAAGGCAGATGGATGAGGGGAATGCGTCAAGTGCCCCAGCCTGGTTCTAGCCAGACCCAGTCCTGCGTTACCAGCCACAGCGAGTTGAGCACACAGGAGGAGGCAGCAGTAGCCGCCGCAAAGCGCAGCCCGAAAGACACGGGGTCCCGGCGCTGCCATGGACGCGGGTGGGAAACGGGAGTCCGCGGGCAGCTGGTGTGGCGCGTCCCTTCTGGACTCCGCTCGCAGGAGCTTGTGGGGAGAGAGACCCGGGCAACCGGGGCGTGGCCAGTAGGGGCGTGACCAATAGGAGTGGCCGGGTGGGGCGGGGCTCTTTGGTAGGGCGGAGCCATCGAGGGCGGGGCCAGATAGGGACGTGGCTGGGCTAGTTGGGTTGGGGCGGGGCTTGGACAAAAGGGGCGGAGTCCAGGACTTGGTGTAGCCGGGCGCAGAGCGCCCCCACTGGTAGCTGGGTGGAAACGGTTAAGTAGGGATTATTTTTATCCCTGCTTCATAGGTGAGGAAACCGAGGCTGAGAAAAGGTGACTTGTTTGAGGTCACAGTGGCAAAATATGGATTTGAAAGTGAAGTCACTTTGGCTCAGACCAGGCCTTTAGGGTGCAGCCTCCCAGAAGGCCCTATGGAGGCTAGGACAGGTCTCAGCTATCCCTCACCTCTGGCTGCTTGTGCCCAGCTTTGGTGTTTTCTCTCGGCCCTCACACCATCCCCCAGGACCCTCTTCTGCCTTTCAGCCCTCCATCTTGTCTGCCTCACACCCATCACACCCTCTGGCCAAGCCACGGGTCATGCCCTTATCAGGTCAATAGGGCCTCTCTGCAGCCCTCCTAGGGCCTCCTCTCCTGGCCCAGTACCACTCTCTTGCAGCTACTTCTCAGGTTCCTTAGGGGCACCTCTTTTTTCTCTTCTCCTCGCTCCTCCTCCTTCTCCCTCTAACCCCTTTTAAATTGATGGTGGCTCAGTTTAGTTCTGAGCCCAAATTCACACTCTTTTGGGGTCATCTTGGCCATTCCTCTGTCACCAGTCCCCATTTAAAAGCCAACAAGTCACCTGGCACGATGACTCAGCTTAAGCAAAAGTGAGGTGCTAAGTAATCAGTGAGACCCTGTCTCCAAATAAAATATAAAATAGGGCTGGGGATGTGGCTCAGTGGTCGAGTGCCCTGAGTTTATTCCCTGGTACCAAAAAGAAAAAAAAAAAAAAAGAAAGAAAGAAAAAAGAAAAGAAAAAGCCAACAAGAAGTCTCCAATTTTCACCTCCCAGGCCACTTCTGGCTCCACAGCTGCCACACCTGTAACTAATAACACATAGCCTATGATCACTGAATCCTTACTACCAGCAGAATGTACATTCTACTAAGAGCTTTCATTTGCAGCCTCCCATCTAATGTCCACAATTAACCTGTAGGCATGGGTTGTGTCACCCCCAATTTGCAAGGTGCTTAGGGACACAGCAGACTCGTCTGTGAATCCAGCTCCAACGAAGCTAGAAGCCACCCTCCCTCTGCCATGCCTCCTATGGGTCCCTGCTTCTTGGGTCCTGAATGTCCTCAGGTGTCTAATATTGTCTTGTCCCTTTTCCCCACTCAGGGAGGCCCCATCATACCCCTTCAGTCACCTGGGCTGGGAACCATGATTTGACCTTCACCTCCTCTCTCCATCCCAGCCCCCGAAAATAAAATCCTTCATACTCCATATCTAGGTGTGCCCTGGGTCCGGTTTCCTCATCCTCCTTCTGCTGGCCTCACTGTCTTTCACCCTTCAGGCCAGTCTCCAAGCTGGCCTTCACAGTACAGGACTGTCCTGAAACCATGCATGGATCTGGCCACACCTCTTCCAATTAACAACTTTTCATCAATGCCTTGGCCTGGCCAATTCTTTGATTTCTTGCTCTAGAAGTCTCTGGCCTGTCCTGGGCTGTCTGCAGCACCTTTCTATGCCTCAAGGATATGCCTTTATCCTAGTTCCTCTCCTGCAGTGTGTGCGTGTAGAGGGTCCTTCTCCATTCCCCACCACATCTGCCTGGCAAACTAATGCTTCAAGTCACCTCTAAAAGAGTGATTCTTGGAAAAAATAAAAGTCAGGTCATACCATTCCCTTGCTTAACCCATTCTAGTGCTTCTCCCCATCTACAGGCTTTCCCCTGCCTACCTCTCTGGGCTCAAACCCTCCCTTTCCCCTGTTCATTTGGCCTCCTCAAATTCTTCTCCTCCTCACAGACTGTGTACTTGCCATGCCCACTTCTTGAAATTTTTTCTTTTCTTCCTTCCTTCCTTCCTTCCCAGGGACACTTAACCACTGAGCTATATCCCCAGTCCTTTTTATTTATTTATTTATTTTTTGAGACAAGGTCTTGCTAAGTTGCTTAGAGCCTCACTAAATTGCTGAGGCTGGCTTTGAACTTGCAATCCTCCTGCCTCAGCCTCCTGAGATACTGGGATTACAGGTGTGTGTCACCATTTCTGGCTTCTACTCTCTTCAAGTGACTCTAAACTCCCTTCCTAAAAAACATCTCCTAGTTATTCTACATTACATCATCTGTTTTTTTCCTTTGAAGCATGTATCAAATGCATAATTAACTACACATTTGTTTCCTGGGCAGAAACCATGTTTGTCTTTTTCCCTAGGGAACACCCTGCACGCAGAACAAGCTAAGTAGATGTTTATTAGTAGCCCTACAATACCATGTTGTGACTATTTGAGTACATGTTTGTCTGAGCCATTGGCCTTTGAGACCATCAAGGGTTTTCTATTTGACATATTAAGTGTCTCTTTTTTTAAGTTTATTTATTTTTTAGTGGTAGTTGGACACAATACCTTTGTTTATTTATTTATTTATTTTTATGTGGTGCTGAGGATCGAACCCAGGACCTTGCACATTCGAGATGAACGCTCTACTGCTGAGCCACAACCCCAGTCCCAAATGTCTCTTTGTAAATTGCTTATCTCTCCCCTTCTTTAAGGATCTCCTTAAAGAAGGCAGCAGGTTTTGTTCACAGCTATAACCTCTGTGTCTGGCAAATAGTAGATGTTCAGTAAATATACATTAAACATTGAAAATGCAGAAATGTGGCCAGATCATCTCTGTTTCTAGCACCCATCAAAACTCAAGCCAGGGCCAGGGTGATATCAGTGAATGCTGGCTGAATGAGGTCCATGCTAAGAATACATATACTGACAATGACTGGACCCCCCCCCCCCGTTTGGGACAAGGTCCTCAAGTGTAGAGATTATCTGTGTCTCACAAGTATATGCAAATGGGGGGGGATGGAGATATAGCTCAGTTGGTGGAGTGCTTGCCTCGTATGCATAAGGCCCTGGGTTCAATCCTCAGCACCACACACACACACACACACACACACACACACACAACAAATATATGCAAACACACACACACTCTCCTCGCTTTAGACTAGCTTTAGACTCCAGACTGGTGAAGAATGAAGAGGTAAAGAAGCCTCACCTGGAAGTGAGAGTTCACAGCCATCTGGTGGCCACCTGGCAAACTGCAGTATTGTCACCTTGTCTAACTTCACCCTAATCTCTCCTGGGAATGAGGGTGCCATCTAAGCTAGCATGGGAGACACCCTGGGCTTGGTTACAGGTGAACCTGGCCTCATATACAGTTCTGCCATTTTTCTGTGTGATCAGGGGCAAGTTCCTTGGCTTCTCTGGAGATACGGTCCCTTACCTTTGCAGGATTGTTGTAAGAAAAAATTGGGCTCTGGTCTGGCACCTGGTAGGTGGGAAGAAAATAAGGAGGAAAGATTTGCTAGGCAGTGATGGCCTCAATTGTCCTGTTAGCAAGAGCAATTCTGCATGAGAGAGCGTACATTTGATAATACACAGCCTCACTTCAGTCTCTAGGGTCTCTGGGGTTTCTCAGGGTTAGAAATACCACCCATCTTGGGGCTGGGATTGTGGCTCAGTGGCAGAGTGCTTGCCTCGCATGTGTGAGGCACTGGGTTCGATCCTCAGCACACATAAAAATAAATAAATAAAAGTATTGTGTCCATCTACAACTAAAAAAATATTTTTTAAAAAAATTACCACCCATCTTTTGTCCCTAGCTGCCTAAGGAACAACCTCCATGTGAAGGACATAGTACCTATCCATATCAGGAAGTTCACGACCAACCAACTACTGCATTGGAAACAAATGTCCTCTACCCTAGGATGCTAACTGTAAGACAGAAACACCAAAACATATAAGGCCACATCATATGTGAGCTTTGTCTTTGATGGTGGCAACACAACTGTCTAGGGCACTATCTATGATCCTTTGGATTCTACAAAGAAAAATTAATCCAGTTACTGGGGCTGTAGCTCAGTGGCAGAGCGCTTGCCTAGCCCATGTGAGGCCTTGGGTTTGATCCTTAGCACCACATAAAAATAAACAGATAAAATAAAGGCACTGTGTCCAACTACAACTAAAAACATTTTTTAAGAGAAAAATTAATCCAAACATAGATGTGGCCAGTATGAGAAGAAAAAAGATCTCAAGAAAACAGGTAGAGGAACATGAGAGCAGAATGAGGATGGCAGTGGGATCCTAAAGGCCAAGCAACGTTGGAGCTGGCAAGAGGGAGGAGAGGATCTGTGGTGACTTTGTCTGCAGTGATGGTACACATTTCACCAGAGGATCAATGAATTATGAAAACTGCCACTCAAAAGTCTCTCATATGCCCGCCACTTTCTTATCAACCTCCCAGCACCCTTCACCTTTCTCTGAGACCAGAACTTTGTTGGGACCCAGCTCAGATGAGGGAGAAGATGGACATCTGAGTCTTGGGTGGCTGATGCCCTGTCCCCTCTCTCAGTCAACTCAAGCATGAATCCTGCTACTCTCACTGTTTCCCTTCACAGCAGCTCCTGTTTAGTTTAATTATCTATTCAACAAACATTTATTAAACACCTACTATATGTTAGGCACCACTTTACAGCAGAAAAGAGGACAGAATCACTGCTCTCTCATGGAGCTTACAGTGGAACAGGACTGAGACATAGTTACCAAGAAAGGAAGATGAATAAATATATATTTCCTGGGTTTAGGGTTTAATAGCAGGTAGGGTTAGGAAAGGGGGAGCTCTTTCTCCATGCCCTACCCCACCAGGGTGCCTAAGAAGGGAGGCTGAGAGGGACTTGCCAGGAGAACAGAGCTGCTAGGTTTTCTGCTTCCAAGTTCTTCCCGGCTCCCCATCTCCTGCTGATTCAGGGAAGTGCTCCCCCTCCTGCTGGCTTTCCAGATCCTTGAATAAATAATTCAGGTTTTAAAATCTTGCCAGGCCTACTCTCCCATGCCGTGAGGGCGCTATTGGACTGACAGGAGTGATGTCACGCAGTTCCTTATTCCAGCCCCAACATCATGGGACCTGTCCTGGCAGCAACTTACTTGCCCAATCACTGTCAGCTCCTCTGCCCTGTTCCCCTAACCCTAGGGCCCACTTACCACAGTCACCTGGCATCTTTATTCCAGGACCCTATGACCCTCATCGGTTCACTTTGTCCCCTCAGTACCTCAGCCCTTGACAGGGTGATGGTGACCTGAAATCCCTTCACCTGGATACCCTATTTTCTCTTGCCACCACCTCTGCCACCCTGGAATCCTTAAACTCCATCATGCTGCAAAGTCACCCAGACATTGCTATGATTGCCCTGGGGATTCTACCATCCTCTACCGTCAGCATCCCCAGGCCACCATCCCCCAAGATCCTGTCACCAGCTCATATCGTCACTTCCACCCACCTCCCTGCTTCCTCGTGCTCCTGTCACCGTCACCTCAGGGCCCCGTCATTCTCACAGGAGGACGCCCTTTCAGCCACATCACTTGGTCTCCGTCACCTGGATTCTGTCATCTTGTTCCTGCCACCTGAGGGTCCCCCATCACCCCACAGCCTATCTAGGTCTCCTTTCTGCTCCCCACCATATTCCCTGCAGGCTCCCTGAGACTTCTCCAAGGATCTCGACCAGAGCCCCAGAAACCCCTGGCCCGCAGAGGGCGCCGCGTCAAGGACAGCGCGGGCCTATGGGGAGGGGGCGGGGCCGTGGCCACGGTCGCTTTTTATGAATGGGGGAGCGGGCGGTGCGAGGCCTCATTACTATGCCGCGCAACGCGCGCTGCGCCCCAGCGCACCGCGCCTATTGGCCTACTGGGCCGCTGACGTCACTGAACCGGTGGCCGGGGGCGGGGCGGGGCGGGGTGACTCACGCCGCTTCTCCCGCGGCCGCGGGGGCTTCTCGGGGTCCGCGCACACCTTGAGCTGCCAGGACCCAAGAGGACCCTCCCCGCGGCCCGGCCGCGCCCTGTCCTGAACGGTAAGTAGGGGGCCCTGTCACGGGCACCAGGCGTCCTGGAGGGCACACCGGATGCTGGGGCACTGGGCCGGCAGAAGGCTCCCTGCCTCTGGCAGAAAGGGTCGGAGGTCAAGGCTGGGATTCTGGGTTAGCAAATTCTGGGTCAGCAGACGGGGACCCAAGTGCTCGAGTGCTGGAGCAGTCATTTGGGTGACCCGGTGAAAGGTGAGCATCCCTGCAGGGACCCAAGGTTCTGGAGGTTCGGACAGTCGTCCGAGATTGGGCGGGCAGGAGACGGCTAGGGCAGGGACACAGGCGTCCGAGCTGCGGGAGGTGTCTGATTTAGGGATCCTAATATTGGGGCAGGAGGCGGAGTCAGGCCCATGATCTAGGTGTCCGGGCAGAAGGAGGAGTCTGACTCAGGGATCCAGACTTCCAGCGGGGAATGGCTCACAGAGATCCAGGGGTTCAAGACAGAAAGAGGGGTCAGTCCCGGGATAGAAGTCTGGGAGAGCGTGAGGGGTGGGGGGCTGCGTTCCCAGGTGTTTTTACCCTAGGAATGTCGGATGGGGGCTGACCGAGCTTCACGCGCTTTCCCTGGGGGCGGAGCCTGGGCCGGCTGTGCTGAGAATCGTGAGGGGTCTGAGAGCCTCAGAAACCCAGTCATCCTCTGATGGGAGGAAGCAGAGCTTCCCTTAGACTCGAGATGATTCTCTCCCCCACCCCCGCCCGATCTTGAGCCTTTTGGTGCATCGCCTGGATTCTGTGGTTCCCCCATTCACTTATGGTAGCCTTTCATCTAGTTCTCTGATTACACACGTGGGAAAGAGGCCTGCAGGACCCAGAGGATTGGAAGGGAGGGTAAACAGATATAGGACAGGGATCCTCAGGGAAATAAATAAATAAATAAATAAATAAATAAATAAATAAATACCCTTGTTTAAAGGTCTGGAGGCATTAGAGAGGACAAAGTTATCCTTGGAAGAGCCCTAGGGCATGAATAGGGGGACAAGGCATCTGGGCTGCACCACTTATCCTGGAGGGCACCTCACTCCCTCCAGACCCCTCCTATCAGCACCAGCCCTGCCAGCATCTCACAGGGCCTTTCTCCTGCAGGTACCATGATGTGGGGTGCAGGCGGCCCGTTAGCCTGGCTCTCTGCTGGCCCAGGCAGCGTCAACGTGAGCAGCGTGGGCCCTGCAGAAGGGCCCACAGGCCCAGCTGCACCACTGCCCTCACCCAAGGCCTGGGATGTGGTGCTATGCATCTCAGGTACCCTGGTGTCCTGTGAGAACGCGCTGGTGGTGGCCATCATCGTGGGCACTCCTGCCTTTCGTGCCCCCATGTTCCTGCTGGTGGGCAGCCTGGCTGTGGCAGACCTTCTGGCAGGCCTGGGCCTGGTCCTGCACTTCGCTGCTGTCTTCTGCATAGGCTCCGCAGAGATGAGTCTGGTGCTTGTTGGTGTGCTGGCAATGGCCTTTACCGCCAGCATTGGCAGCCTACTGGCCATCACTGTCGACCGCTACCTTTCCCTGTACAATGCCCTCACCTACTACTCGGAGACAACAGTGACTCGGACCTACGTGATGCTGGCCCTAGTATGGGGGGGTGCCCTCGGCCTGGGGCTGCTGCCAGTGCTGGCCTGGAACTGCCTGGATGGGCTGACCACGTGTGGCGTGGTATATCCACTCTCCAAGAACCATCTGGTAGTCCTGGCCATTGCCTTCTTCATGGTGTTTGGCATCATGCTGCAGCTCTATGCCCAGATCTGCCGCATCGTCTGCCGCCATGCCCAGCAGATCGCCCTTCAGCGGCACCTGCTGCCTGCCTCCCACTATGTGGCTACCCGCAAGGGCATCGCCACACTGGCCGTGGTGCTCGGCGCCTTTGCTGCCTGCTGGTTGCCCTTCACTGTCTACTGCCTGCTGGGTGATGCCCGCTCTCCACCCCTCTACACCTATCTCACCCTGCTCCCTGCCACCTACAACTCCATGATCAACCCCATCATCTATGCCTTCCGCAATCAGGATGTGCAGAAGGTGCTGTGGGCCATTTGCTGCTGTTGTTCCTCTTCCAAGATTCCCTTTCGATCTCGCTCCCCCAGTGATGTGTAGTTACATCCTGGTGACCCCTGCAGCCCTGATCACTACAAAATTCCAGAATGTTAGGTCCTCCAGGGCTTTGTTCCAAATCCCCAGCTCTACACCCCCAGACCCAGCTGGTTCTGGAGTTCTAGGACATTGGGTGTTTCAGGATTCTGTTCAAGATGACTGCAGGGGCCCAGCTGGCTCCATGGTTCTAGAATGTTCCAGGTGGTCAGGATTCCACTTAGAAATGTCCCACAGCCCAGCTGATTTGCAGTTACAGAATGCTGGGTGTTTTACAGTGCCATTCAAGCCCTTGATCTTTCCCCTCCCCTGAACTTGTCCTTAGCCATGTCACTTTACTTTTGGATTTCTGAGCTCAAGAGTCAGAGAGGTTAGTCACTTAGTTGCCTAGATAGGAGAAAATCTATCTATCTATTTATCTATATCTATCTATATATATATTGCACATACAAAGAAAGTATATTATTTATTTATTATTTATTTATAAGTTTATTTATGGGTGATAAGGGGAAAAAAGAGACCCATACTTTGAAATCTAGGCCATACCAGGGTATTCCCAATCCCCACACCCCCATTTCTGACCTCAGTTCCTGGAGGAGGGAAATGGAGAGAGAAACCACGTATTTTGTTATTATTTTTGCTTATTTTTTTATCGAAGAGATCATAGAAACCAGAGCCTTCTCCCCAGGCCCGCCCCCCTCGGGTTTGCAGGAGGAACACACCAGCCTCTGGTTTTTTATTTTTTTAAAAAGCCATCACCTGAGCAACCGAGAATTCCTCTGCGCTGGGAGCCGGCTGCCCTCTGGTGGCCATTTGGGGGGACTGCAGCCTGACCAGGTAGCCGGTATCAACTCCAACGCTGCTTGAGCCTGGCATCCAGCGCCCTAGTCCTGGCCTGGGGGCCAGGCCTCACCCCGAGGTGCCCTAGAGGAGGAGGGGCAAGAGCCAACACCCCCCCCTCTGCCAACCGGGGTATGGTCCCCAGTGCATTCCCTGTTCCTGTCCCCCTGACCCAACTCATTAAAGAATGATTTTGTGATAAATATGTGTGTGTGTGTGTGTGTAGAGTTGAGCCTAATGAGGGATAGACCAGAATGAGAGGGTCAGGTCAGGCTAGAGGGGTCTAATGGTGGGATGAAGTGTGGTTGATCCCCCCAGGATATCAGTGCCTCTCTGGTCAGCCCTGGGCATTGCCTGGCAAGGATCTTGCATACTCCTGGGGACCAGGGTGCTTAGCTCTGAAGATGCCCACATCCTACCCACATGAGCCAGTTTGAGGCTCTGATGTGAAGAATATGCACATAGCATATCTGTTTCCTTCATAATAATCACCCTTTTCTGGGTTGGGAATGTAGCTCAATGGTAGAGCTTTTGCCTAACATGCCCTAGACCAAGGGTTCAATCACTAGTACTGTCCCCCACCCCCAAAATACCCTTTCTTCTAATAGTTTGTGCTTACTGTGTGGGATAGGCACTCTGCAAAGAGTAGGTATTGCACGTTGCCTCCTATATGCTTAACAAGCATCCCCTGACATATATAGTATTGTCTTCTTACAGATGAAGAAATTGAGGTTGAGAGAGGGTTGGTGATTGACCTGATGTCATAAAGCTGGGAAATGGTTAAATCAGGATTAAAATAGGGAACATCTGTTTCCAGAATCTGTGTTCTTGTCTCCTAGGCAATGTCCTCTTACTTCCTTCTTTCCCAAGTCTAGGGTTTAGGACATTCTGGAACCTGATTTATATTCTCAGGGCCAGTGGCCTACATTTGGGAGATGTTTGGACAGGGTCTGGTCATAATGGAGCTAGAAGAAAAACTTCTTTCCTAAGTAAAGGTGAGTGGCTATACAAGTGCATTTGGGGACCCAAGTTTGGGTGTTTGGGAGAGAAGGAGGACCCCAGAAAATTGTGTTCATCAGGGATGCAGGAGCAGATTTGGGGTGTGGCTCAAGAGGGATCTCTGGCTGTGCGTGGAGGCATACATCTGTAATCCCAGAGGCTTGGGAGGCTAAGGCAGGAGGATTGTGAGTTCAAAGCCAGCCTCATCAAAAGTGAAGCACTAAGCAACTCAGTGAGAGCCTGTCTCTAAATAAAATACAAAATAGGGCTGGGGATGTGGCTCAGTGGTTGAGTACCCCTGAGTTCAATCCCTGGTACCTCCCCCAGCAAAAAAAAGAGGGATCTCTGACTACTCTAACCTGCCAGCTTCCCACCTTCTCAGGCCTTATAGCTGGAAAAACCCTAGTGGTGGGGCCTGAGGAGCATTTCTGGCCTACTCCACCATCAGGGAGGCTGAGACACACAAAAAAGAGCAGCTATTTGCTCAAACTCATCCAGCTGTGCCAGGCTAGGATACAAGTCTTTCTCCATTTCCTTGCCCATAGCTCTTTTGCCTGGTATTCAAAACTCTTCCCCAGCAGTGGCTGCAGGAGTCTAGGTGGTAGACATGCCAACAGGCCCAGGCACAAAATGCAGAGGCCTGACCAGGGCCCTGGGTAGAGACCCCACACATATATTCCACAAGCGCCTCCCCAAGTTCAAGCTTTGAGCCAAACATTTCACACACTACCACCCTGCCCTCATCAGATGGTGCTATCACTCTCCCCACTTTTCACAAGAGAGAGTTGAGAATGTAATAGCAGTGGGCCTCCATTCATTTACAGACAGAGCCTAACGATTAGGAGAAGGGCACCACAGATAGCATTAAATAGAAGAGGGTTTTTTTTTTAAAAAAAAAAAAAGAATTTTTTTTAATTGTAGATAGACACGATATCTTTATTTTTATTTATGTATGTATGTATGTATGTGGTGCTGAGGATTGAACCCACCGCCTCACACGTGGGAGGCAAGTGCTCTGCAACTGAGCAACAACCCCTAAATAGAAGAGATTTTTAAAAAAATGTAATATTGGGAGCTGGGCACGGTGGCACATGCCTATAATCTCAGCAACTTAGAAGACTGAGGCAGGGAGGATCACGAATTTAGAAACTTGGCAACACACGCTATCTCAAAATAAAAAATAAAAAGGACTGGGGATGTAGCTCAGTGGTAAAGCACTCCTGGGTTCAATCTCCTTTATTAAAAAAAGAAAAAAAGTAATGTTGATAAGTCTTCAGAGACAAGAAAAGTAGGAAGAAAGAGAATATATGAGTACTTTTTAAATGAAGGTGCCCAAAAGAAAGGCCTCTCTGAAAGGTGACAATCAATCTGTCCAAAGTCACAGTCAGTTGAATTAGGATTTGAACCCAGTTCATTCATCTCCAAATCAATTTCTTTCATGGTTAAAAGAGTAGGTTTCAGAAACAGTGGGCCAGGAACTGGGACAAGGTGGTCTGAGCCCAGGCTGGGGAAAGCTGGGGGTCTCCAGGTTATGTCCAGACCTTTAAGGGGAAATGTAGAAAAGAATCTCCTTGCCGCCTCCCGATGCTCCTGAGAAGCCCTCACCAAGGTCCACAAGGAAGCGTCAGGTGCCTATTCTAGCTGGGTGTGGCTTGGCCCTTGGTGTCCTCATTCCAGCTTCTGGTTCTAGGGCCCAAACAAAGACCTACTGCTTTCTATCCTATGTCTGGGAGAGTCTGTTCTCGGGATCCACGCCAAGGGTTTTTGTCTTCTCTGTGTCTGGGTGGTTATGTGGTGGATCTGAGGCATTTGGGGGAGACTAAGTATGTGGTGGGCTGGCTGGGTTTCTCGTCTCCCAGGATTCTGTGGACACAGTTCTAGTCTTCTCTGTACTCCCACTGCATGCCTCCTCCTAGAGGCCCTCTTGGCTGAGCCCTGCTGTGGCTGTGGAGATGATTCATACAACACACCTTCCCACAGCTCCCCCCACCCCCCAGTAATCGAGTAATCATGTGTAGGGAAGTCTTGCTTCCTCCTCAGAATGGGGCCCCTGAGGGTGAGGCTGTGGCTCAATTTCAACTGAGGATCCCTAAGAGAAGAGGCATGTCTGTTCCCTCAAACCGAAGGCTCCTGAAAGCAACTCTCTTTGTCTCTCCTCAGATCAAGGGGCTCCAGAATTCAAGGTCATGTCTCTCCCTTAGAGCAGGCATTCCTGAGAGCTGGGCCCTGTCACAGCCTTAGGATCTCTGAGGCTCTCGGAGAGAAGGGTCACATCTTTTGCCTTGGACGAGATCCCCTGAGGCAGGACAGTGTCTTCCCCTCAGACTGAGCCTTCTGTCTCCTTCAGCCTCAGATTCCTCTTATGCTCAGCTCTGAGTGGCTCAGCATAGCATGTGTGTGTGTGTGTGTGTGTGTGTGTGTGTGTGTGTGTGTGTGTGTGTGTATGGGGGCCTTTCTGCCTCTACCAGTTTTCTAACCCCATGCCTGATCCTAACCAGATACAGAGGCCCAAGCTGCTCCCTGTATTGGGAAAAGCATGGGCTCTCTTCCTGCCAGGCTGGGCCTAGGATGGGGCCCACACATGCTCTGCTTCTCCCCTGGTCCTGTGTGTGTTGGGGGTGGGTGGGAAGTACTGAGGGCCAAACCCTCGCTGGGGCCATGACCGCCTCTCCCTGCAATAAGTGCGGAGACAGCAGCTATTAATATAAGATGAGTTCACGGGCTCACAGCTTCTGCAGGCTGGAAAACAGGCTCCCGGGGCCCGGGGGCTGCGGCAAGGCTTGTCTGTCAGATTCCCTCCTGGAGCCTGTGAACCCTGCATCCCCCAGCTCCTTCCATGCGGAGAACTGAGCACGTTGACACATGCACAGGAGCACAAGTAGGAGCCAGGTGTCCAGATAGTCCAAGAACACACACACACACACACACACGCACACACGCACAAACATACAGATATTCATATGCATCTGTGCAGCAGTGCATGCATCCTTGTGCACACAGATATACCATTGCACATGTGTAGGCAGATCACAGCCACTTTATATGCACATGAGTGCATGTTGGAACACAAACCTAAATGTGTGTGCATGCCTTGCACACGTGTATACAGACTTACCCTTCTACACAACTATGTGCAAACAGATTCAGACATGCTTGCGTAAGCAAACCCACTTGCAAGCCTTTGTACATCCATGTATACACAGAAACCTGCACGAATGTATGCAGGTGGTATGCATAGGCATGTATACATTAATGCATGCAAGACCACTTTCAAGGACTAGAATGCATGTACACACACCGTTTCACAGTGTACACACACACATGCTCCCTGCTACTGTCAGTGCTCAGCAATCATGAATCCACCTGGTTTCCAGTACCAACAGGCTGTCTTGGCCTCCCCTCCCCCAGTATTAGGACAGGCAGCTCAAGCTGCTGCCAACCCCATGCCTGCTTTCAGCTTCCTACCCCCTGGGGGTCCCCAGATCTCTGATTAACCCCTTTGCTAATTGGCCACCAGCCCCTTGACTTTGCTGCAGGCCTTCCCAGGAGCTGGGAAGGCTGCAAATTGGCCAAGCAGGATGAGTCTGGGGACTAGGGAGTACATGGAGGGTAAGGGTGGGGGTGCTGTGAACCCAGTCCCTGACTGGAGCCAGGCAGGGCACCCTGCATTCCAAGGTTGGGGACAACACTTACATCATCCTGTGTTGAGAAGGCATTCTTGTGATTCATATGTATCGTCACATGTGAAGCCATTCTTGCATGCACATTGACACACTTGCCACTCATGTTTAGGTATGTTCCACCCCACTCTGCACAAAAATACATGTGAACTTTTGCTCATGTACAAGCAATTCAATGATCATCTGAATCTGAGTCTGTATGTAAGCAGACAGGCAAGATTTATTTTTCTTTTTTTTTCAGCACTTTGGATTGAACCCAGGGCCTCACATGGTACGCAAGTGCTCTATCATGGAACTATATCCCTTGTCCTATAAGTATGGTTTTATGTGTGCATTTAGTCACCTGTCCAATATGCAGGTTACATTTATATATGTGTATCCAAACATACACAGGGGCTGGAAGTGTGTATGCTACGGTTCAATTCCCAACACACACACACACACACAACTAGCCACACAAACACATATACAAGTTTGCAAACATACTTACATGCTACACACACATGAATATTCTCCCATATATTTGTATACATGCACAAACATTCAGCCACAGGTATAATTATATACATGGAGTCCAGACACACATGTATACATCACTCAAGACCACGTTGATATGTGAGCTACCAAGTGGCCACAAGCTATGCAGAAGCCCCTTTAGTCCCCTCAGTCTGCTAATGGGGGGTCCTACTTGCTAAGTGGCAGAACCCACTGGGGTTCCAAATTACTTTTTCCCAGCCTCTGTGCTAAATGTCTAAGCCTCAGACCTTCTCTGGGCTCTCTCCAAGATTTTGGGCAGCCATAGGGATCCTATCAGGACTCATAGACCAAAGAGCAGAGCCTATGGTTTTAGCCCTTGGAACTCAAGACTCCTTGGCTCTGGGCCCAAGCCCGCAAGGTGCTCTGCTTTCTGGTGTATTAGAAAAAAGAAGTTTTCTATTTCTTCATCTGCTTTCAGCTTGCTGTGTGACTTAGGGTAAATTATTGTGCCTCTCTGTGCTTCATTTACTTATCTTTAAAATAAGGCATAAAAGATTGTGTTGGTAATCCTTCCAAAACTGTCCTAAGCAATCCACTGAGTCACACTTACGGATGTACTCTGCCCAGACACACATCTGGGAGCAGTGTCAGCACCCAAGATGGTGAAGGCCAGAGTGAAGGGGCCACATCCATCATCAAGACTAACTCTTTGCTGAATAGGTGAGGAAGTTAAGGTCCAGGAAGGTCACAGCCAGCTGGGAGCTAGAAAAACCGGCCTCTGATTGGTTGGCTGGCAGGTCCTCTCCTCTGTAGCATATATGAGAACATGTGCACATGTGTGCTTAGTTTCTCAGGGCAGGGCAGGGTGGTGGTCTGCTGACATGGGAGGTTGTTTATGCAGACCCCTTGCTCAAATCTTACCTGCCCTTCTGTGACGACAAGATACAAATCACAAGAGAAATTCTACCTTGAAAGATTCCTTTGGATGTTAAAGGCTATTTTTGTCCTTAGGCTTCAAGAATCCCTTCTAGACCCACTTCCCCTGGAACTAAGGGCGAGTTATCTGAAACTGCTCTTGCCCCATGATCTAAGGAGCTGGCTGCCAACCACTCAGAGCAGAACTTCAGGAAATGGTGCCAGGTTGCCCTGGCCACTAGGCGGCCAGGAGGGGGCAGTGAGCAACTGGCGGAGGAACGAGTAGGGAGGGGTGGCTTGGAAGGACTTTGTGTGAGGTTGGCCTGCAATTATGTACGTTCCTGTAACAGTTGACTGATTTGTGTCCTTGTTTGCACAGGGTAGAGGTCTGCACACAATGTCCCTAGGCCTGGGTTGTGTGCCACTCATACATGTGCCTCTGAATGTGCAAAAAATGTGCGTGTGCATTTGTGTACTGGGCAGTATGTCTGTGTGAAGCCCAGCCCAAATCTAGGGTGCCAAGATGCCAGCCAGGTGTTAGGAGGCAGCATCTCAGGCAGATGAGGGCACAGCTACTTACCCTCAAAAGTCTAGGATAGCTGGGCCCTCAGTCGAACTTGCTTAGTTTCTAAGAGCAAAAATAAATCCTCCTTTGTTATTTCACCTTTAAAACTTGTCACCAGAGTGTGTGGCAGGTAACTGAAACTTTACACATACCCTTAGCCCACTAAAGACTGTGATACTAGGATGTAGAAATTGCAGTGAATGGGGCATGGGCTGTCCCTGGCCAGCTGCATGACCTTAGGTGAATTACTGCCTCCGTGAACCTGTTTTACTCCTGTATAAAACACGAGACCCCTGCTTCTAAAGATTGAAATTAACCATATGCAGTCTTTGGCAGGTAGTGGGTGCTCAGTAAGAGCTCATTCTTCTCAGGATTATCTTAGAGGTGAAGCGACTTGCACAGGGTCACAGCTCCCAAGTGGCAGAGCCAGAATTCAAGCTCAGGCCTCTTCTTCCCAGAACCACATTCCTTCCCTCCAATTCCCTAGCAAGGGCGGCTCCCAACACCACCATTTTGTCTTCTGCCAGGGCGGGCTCCTGGCTGCCTGTCAGTCACTGGCCTCGGGCAGCCAAGTGCTGACTAAACACAGGCCTGAGCAGGAGGGTGGAGCGGAGGGGCTCTGCAGGGCGAGCCTGCTATATGCCCCCTCCCCTGCATCCCCACCTCCAGCGATGAGCTCAGAGCGGCTGGCGCAGCAGTTGCTGACAATTCAAAACTTCTGCCCCTCTCCTGGGACATCAGTGGGTGACTCTGTCCCTCTAGCAGCAGGCATGACCTGCAGTCGCCAACTCTGCTCCCTCCCCTCTCCGGGGGGCCACCCCACTGCGTCTGCTGGGCCCGGAACTGGGTGTCTGATCATAAATTACCCCCAGGGACAGTTACCCGCAGCAGCTGTGCTCTGAACAACCGTTGCTTCCTGGGTAGGTCATTTTTTTTGGGTCAGAATATAAACCCAGCCCCCTTTTCTTCCCCAGGCAGGAGAGGGGGCGTGGAGCAGCCTAAACCTTTTATCGGATTCCATTGTAAATCGTTCTATTTAAGGTAAGTTGCATGGGTCTGAGAGGCAGACAAGATGCCGGCCAGATGTTGGGAGGCAGCATCAACATTCAGCCTGTGCTCCTCTCCTGCCTGGTGGAAGGAGATGTCAGCAGCCAGTATCTGGTACACATACCCTCCTCATGGGGAAAGAGGCTTGGGGGTCTGCACCTCTGGTCCCCCAACTTGGGTCTTTGCCCAGAAGCCTCCTGCCCTTTGGGCCCACCCAGGCTGAACCCCTCTGAGCTGTCACAGCCCGTGGCTATCAGTATTGCCCCTTCTAATCTCTTCTCCCATCACACACATACACCCCCCCACACACACCCTCAGAGGTGGCTGAGTGACTACAAAGACTATCAAATTATTGAAAATATTGGTATTTAAGTATTCATGTGTATACATGATAGTTACATGGAATCTTCAAATCACTGGGATACAGGTATATATATACACATGAGCCTGGCAGGAAAGCAAATGAGACCAGGCTTGGAGCTGCAGGGATTCAAACAATTGGATATCCTTCTAGGGTCTTAGAAAAACAGGGCAGAGGAGGAAAGGGTAACTGGGGGTTAGACTTAACCCCACCGCTTGGATTTCCAACAGAGAGCCCCTTCCCCATTCTCAGGGGAAAGGGCCTGTTTGCAGAAGGCATCCCCACTATACTTGCTCATGCCCTAAAATCTCCATGTGGCAAACATACCCAAGAACCCATTGGAATATGTCCTTATAAATATATTTATATCAGAGAAAACAAGGCACTTTGGGAGCATTACAGCTTACTCTCCTACATGTACATCATTCTAGACAGAAAGTAAAAATTGGTTAGTTTCTCAAGTGAATTAACTGAATGAAGTTAATACAGTAACAGAACTGTTCCTTGCCCTCACTGAGGCACTGTGAATGTGAATGTGGCAGGAGGCACAGAGAGGCACTTTTCGGTGGGACACCTGGTCCCAGATCAGCTGTACCCTGGCCAGCTGCACCCTGGCAGAGCTCAAAGCTTGCTGCCCCCCCAGGAAGGCTGACATCTCTCCCTAGCAGAAGCACCTGGGCGTGGTGCACTGCCTCCCTCCCCAGGCCCTGAGGTCAGGTGAGGGGTTGCAGAGGCAGGCAGTCCTAGAGCAGAGCAGGGACACGGTGGGAATGCATAAGCAGGGTCACCAAAGCCACAGAGACCTCAATCTGTCCAAGCTGGCGCTGCAGAGTCGGAGGATCGGCGCCACGGGAAGAGATTTCACATTAGCCCTGACAACACCGCCTCGGCTCTGCGGTGACATTGGTCAGGGTCGTTTCTGAGGGCGCTCAAGCTTCCATTGGAGGCAAGCTGGAGCTTGGGCCAGCTGCTCTGAGCCTCCAAGGGATCAACCCCCCCCCTCCCGCCGCCTGCTCCTTTGGAATGAAATCATCTCACGACCAAGGCAAAGCCACAAGTCACTTCTGACACTGCCGATTGGAAGCTGGGCCCCTGGGCCACAGGAATGGGGGCAGGTCCCCTGGGCTGGGCAGACCAGGAAGGAAGGTGGCTCCTTGGCTTTGGTACTTAAGAGCCCTCACAGGCCATTGTTCATACTCTTACCAGCCTCAGCTGTTTGGTTTAAATAATCACTAAACTTTGTATCCTACAATTATAGAATTCCAAAGACATATCTACCTGCATTGGATCCTTTATCATTTTAAAGGACTTTGGGTTTCAAGAAGCACTTTTTTTTTTTTTTTTTTTGGTGCACATATGCATAAGTAGAGCCCAGAGGGCCTCTCAGCTGACTGGGTCCCCAGCCCCCCGAGCTGAGGAGGCTTCGCAAGGCCGGCTGCTACAAAGCACCGAGCTTGGCTGCATAGATTTTAATGAGAGCGTCAGGCAGAGCTGTGCTGTTGCTCTCCGGGACTTGCAGATCATTACCAAACCAGCTGTAGGATGAGAACACAGCACATCGAAACCCTAGGAGGTCACTGAGCTAATGATCTAATCCTACCTTCCGCAGGCAGGGCCCCTCCCCACCTCCTCCTGCCCCCAGCCCTTTCTGCGGTGGACTCTGTCCATTCCAGAAGCCAGGCCAACACCACCCCCTTCAAGGTCAGAGCAGAATGATAGTGAGTGGCTCTGGCTCCCCCTCTTCCGGAAAGGAGGAGGATGGGGGTAATTTACTCACAGCCATTAGGCCCAAACCCTGGCCTGGCCAGGCCCCAGGACTCCTATTTGGGAGAAACACTGCCCTCCGCCTGCCTCTCCAGCCGCTGCTGGGCTGCAGCCGGGGCACCTTCAACAGCATTTCAGGGTTCTGATAAAAGGACCTTCGGCTTCCAAAGTGCAAGTAGGGGACATGGCTGGGCAGGCCCAGCCTGGTGTGCTCAGCATGGAGTTGGGTGCCAAGCCCCGTGCAGGAGATACCTTATCTGGGGAGTAGGAGGAGGGCACACTCTGGAGTAGCTGCAGCAGAAGCATATTCTGGCACTTGCAGGCTCTCCCCACATCCTAAGTTGAAGAAAGGAGGCAGAGGGAGGTATTCAGCAAGGGCAGGCAGCAGTGCCCACGATTATACTCTCCTCAAGCCGGAGGGGTTTATGAGGGCTTTGGCAATTACTACAACCATTTGCTGTGCTGGGTAGAGACAGATCCTTTTTCTCTTTGTTTCAGGCTCTGAAAGCTGGAGAAGCTGATTTCAGCATGAGAGGCCACACAATAGTTGGGGCAGAAGAGAAAAACCTTGCTGTTGGCCAGAGCTGACCAGTTTTTTCCTAAATAATAGCACCTGTGTATAAACTCTGGGAAATGGCTGGGGGTGGGGGGATGAACATTACCGTGTGCAGTAAGGGAAGACCCTGAGCCCTTCCACCCTTCAGCCCTCTTCACGGCTGCTAGGCACCCCCCGACACACACACCAAGGCAGGTACCTGGGGTGGCTGCCAGCCTGAGGGACTCAAGTTTCTACAGCTGGTAGAACCTATGCTTAAATTGGGGAAATAAAAGGGGGAGGAGTTGCAGTAAAACTGAAAACAGCACCTGTCAAAGCTGCCTGCCCTCTTCTTTTTCTCTCTGGTTTCCCAGAAGCACAGCTCCTAGGCCATGTTGTTGGCTGATGATAGGAAGGGGCAACAAAGGGTTACAAGAGAGGCTATAAGGTCTGAGCAGCACTGACAGGGCTGGCACAGGCACTGAGCCTCCGACTGGGACCCCTGCCTATGGGGAGGTCTGGAGCAGCACAGAGCCAAGACTGCTCTGCCCAGACTCCAGCAGGTGCCCATTATTTGGTCCCAGAAAGCACAGGTGACTTGGAATCAGGATGTCTGGGCTCTTGCTCCATTACTATCCAACTGTGTGACCTTGAGCAAGTCACTTCCCTTGTCTAGGCCTCATCATCTTTAAGAGGGCAGACCCAAGGAATCCTACCATCCTTCTAGTTCTGTAGTTCCAAGTCTCTAAGCTTTGCTCCTGACAGTCAGCAGAAGCCCACCCATGTCCCTGTGTGTCAGGGCTAGTTTGGTCATAGATATTAGAGGTTAAAACTGAGCTATAGAGCCTAAAGGCACCTAAGGGCAAGGAAGGGGTATTTAAAGGACACTTTACCATCATACTTGATAAGAGGGAGTCTAGGAGGGAGGCAACAGCCTCAGCCTTCAGAGACCTTGTTTCTGGGAAAAGTGGATGAGACACTCTGTAGTGGTCTGTTACCTCCTGGAAAAAAAATATCCCAGGTCAAAAGATCACTGAATAAAAGGCAGCCCCACCCTGCTGATTAGGGCAGACAGCAGGAGTAGGCAAGAGGTGGTCTGGCTTCGGGGTACTCAGACTGCTCTGCCCTCTTAGGACACAGGAAAGGGGGACAACTGTGTCCCCACAGTCTGCTCTCAGTACTTTAGGACCAGAAGATGGTTGGAATTCAATTGGAAATGGTACTCTGCCCTAGGAGCCATTTTCAACTGAGGCCCTCATTTTAAATGAGGGCCACAGTGAAAATGGCTCCTAGCGAAGAATACCATTTCCCATTGAAACCCAATCAAAGAAATCTGCTTCAGGGGGTTTTCCTTCCTTTCAATATGTGACAGTCACTTGAAGGAACCAGGGAACATCTCATCTTAGCTATGAAACTCAGGAGCCCATGCTCTTGATAATAGGGAGAGAAAATACATGTTGATTTGGAGGAAGCACTTGGATATATCTTTGGTTGCTTCAGGGAAGGCTTTGGCCCTTGAAATTCTTTTGTTTCTCCCCCCTCCCACAGGACTATTAGGATAGGCATCAAAAAAGGAAGGTAGGAAGGAAAGAAAAGGAGGTGGGCGGCAGGCAGAAAGAGTTAATCCGACCAGTCGTCCTCATCAAATTCAGAGGAGTCATCTTCCGAGTCACTGTACTCAACAGCAATACGACGTGACAGGATGGTGGCCACATCATTGCCCACAACATCTCGTTTCTCTTGCTCCCGCTGTTCTTCAACCCTGCGTAGCTGAAAGCCTGGTGATAGAGGGAGAAGGGTTAAGAAGGTGTATCCTGGATTGAGGGATGTAGCTCAGCGGTAGAACACTTGCCTAGCATGTGTGAAGCCCTGGGTTTGATTCCCAGAACTGAGGGGGAAAAAAAATCCATCTAGCCCTAAGGGGAAATGACCACTAGTGGTGGGAGAACTGTACAGAATTGAGAAAAAGAAGGATCCTCTAGGAAAGGTTGGCAGGAAGAGAAGGAAAGATGGGCTTTAAGAAATGAGGGTTCTTGGGGCTGGGGATTTAGCTCAGTTGGTAGAGTGCTTGCCTCACATGCACAAGGCCCTGGGTTCAATCCCCAGCACCACAAAAAAAAAAAAAAGAAAGAAAGAAATGAGGGTTCTTACTGGGCATGGTGGCACATGCCTGTAATCCTAGACTCTGATCCTGAGACAGGAGGATTGAAAATTCAAGGCCAGCCTTAGCAATTCAGCAAAGCCATAAGCAACTTAGCAAGACCCTGTCTCAAAATAAAAAATAAAAGGGCTGGGGATGTGGCTCAGTGATTAAAAGCACCCCTGGGTTCAATCTCTGGTACCAAAAAAGAAAAAAAAAAAAAATCAGTATCCTGGTACTATAAGTGTGTCTAAAGCATGGCATTTTTCCTGGCTGCTGAGGATGATACTTTCTCACAAAGCTTAGAGTGGGACTCGGGCTGTCCAAGTCCAATGACCGTTTATGGGGCTCAGCAGCTCTGGATTGTCTTCTCTATACTAGAAGTCCCTTGAGAATCACGAACATAACCAACCACTCCAACCCCCTACGGACCAGACCTGGCCACTGGCAGAGAATAAATGTTCCAGGCTGGTGAGATGATGACAGAGAGAGGAGGGGGGAGGATAAAGGAAGGGAAAGGGAGAAAATATAGAAGGGGATAAAAGGAAAGGGGATAAGTGGAAATAGGGAGAAAAAGAAAAGAGGGCGGAGGGAGGGAGTATAGAAAAGGTGGAGCAATGGAAAAGCACAGGGAGTGACAGAGTGCAGCTAAATAGGGGCTCTCTGGGACTGTGACTCTTGATATTTCCTGGGTACCTGAGGAAAAATGGGGATACTTTCTAAATGGGAAAAAAATACAGGTGCGCGCATGCACACACAGCATACATTTTCTTTTTTGGTACCAGGAACTGAACCCAGTGGGGCTTAACCACTGAGCCACATTTTTTTTGAGACAGGATCTTGTTAAGTTGCTTGGGCCCTCGATAAGTTGCTGGGATTAAAGGTGTTCACCACCTGCACAGCAAAGTATACATTTTCAAGAAGATCCAAGATGCCAAGTTAAGAATTCTTTACTTTAGACTAATGTGGAAAGAAATCTCATATTTTCAGGGTGTGAAGTCTTTTTTTCAGTCTGCTGAGATCTGAAGTTCCAACCTCTCCACAACTCAATGAAAGCCATTCTCTGGAAAAGGCTCAGATCCCTTTTCCCAGCTTCAGAAAAACAAGGCTTCATGGTCCCAAACCCACCCACTGGGATTTACCTTGACGGATGGCAGAAAGCAGGTCGCTACGGGCATCACTCACAGCAGGCAAGGAGGACTTGGGCTTGGTGGCATCAGAAAGCGGCGGTGGTGGTATGGCAGGCTGGCCATCCCCACCACTGAAAGGGAGAGGTGGAGGTCCTGGAGGGGGAGGGGGAGGGGGAGGGGGAGGCGCACCGCCTACTGGTTGGGACAAGGGAGGTGGTGGCAGAGTGGGGTAGTCCACTGCAGGTGGCAGGGGAGGTGGTGGAGGGGCAGCAAAATCAGGGTGAGGTGGAAAAGATGGGGGTGAAGGTGGTGGAGGGGTCCCTGGAGACCCAAATCCTATGGGTGGTGGTGGAGGTGGAATGCCCATTGGAGGTGGAGGAGGAGGGGCAGGTGGTGGAGCAAACCCAGGTTTGGGGCCTGGTGGAGAACCCAGAGGAGGAGCTGGGGGTGGATGGCTTGGGCTAACCACGCTGGATCTTTTGGGTCCAGCCAAGCCAGATCCTCTTTGGTTGTCTGCTGGATAGCTATAAGGCCAAAGAAAAGAGACCCATCATCACTCTCAGGAAGTGAACACCCATCTAAAGGTAGGCTTGTAACTTAGGCTCCTTTTGGTTGACTCTAATATTTCATCGTGTCTCAAATAGAAAGGACTAAGAATGCACATAAGAAAGAACTGGAATGAAAATTCAAATACTACCCTCCCACTGGGCTGTGTCTCAGGCTATTAACATTCACCAGATCTGATGAAGGCAGGAAACCTATTTTGAGCTGACCAAACCTGAGTCAGGTGCACCTGATTTAGGTGCATGCATCTTCACTTGAGAGAGAATAAGCCTCCATTTGAGGATCTGAGACATGAAATGCATGTGCCACCAATTCTTGATCTAGGTTTGAAAGAGGATTAAGCCTCCCCTTCTCCTGGGATCAGATTTGTGCAGTTGTAGCTACAAGGTCTCAGGCCATGTGTGAGACTGAGGGTTTTCTTTTACCACCTTTGCATCTGCCCTGCACTAATAGCTACTCCTTAGGAAAGCATCCATCTTGGAATTTTCCACAGACCTTCAAGCCTTAGCTGCATCTGACAGGGTAACCAGCAGGAAGTGATCTGGGAGGCAGGAGATTTGGGATTAGTGGTTTCAAGGGCCAAGAAGAATAGGGGCATCAGTACTTTAAGTCTCCATTTGAGGGGGCCTCAACATATTCAGTTGCTAATTAAACAGTGTCCAGGGAGTAAAGTGCATTTTTCAAAGCTTTCATTTGTCAGACATTAGAAAGACAAAAAGCAACTGAGAAAACAGTGTAATCCAAAAAATTCTCAGGTCTCTTTTCAGCCATTATAAGCAATCTTTTCCTCTGTTCCCCTCTGCCAGGGACACTGACAAATATCAAAATGGACAGAGTCTAAGTTTTACCCCCTTTCCCTTAGCTTCATTCTTTCTGGAGAGTCTACCCAGCAGCGAAATGAACCAGAGGCAATAGGAGAGGGAAGTAACTATTTGCAAGGTTCCTAGATTGTGGGCAAAGTGTCTGATAAGTATTTTATGGCCAGCAGATTGTAACACAACATTTCAGACTGAGTTAAAGCTAAGTGAAAAAAACAAGAACAATTGGTGACTTCTATTTGTTCAGGTATAGACAGAATATTGAATAGTTAAGAACACAGTCTTGGGAATTAGAGTGGTCAATTGTGGCTCTGTCTCTTTTTGGCTGTGTGACTTTAGGGAAATTCATTGTCTGCCTCGCATTTTACTCATCTGTAACATGGGAATAAGAGTGCCTAACTCAAAAGGACTCTTGTGGGCATTAAGCAACATAAATGGTGTGTAGCACAATGCCTAGCACCTTGCAAACATCTGATAAATGATAACTACTTCTATTATACAGGCTGTCTTGCCTGAACTTATTTTAGTAGTCCTGGCCCAGATTTTGAACTTTTATTTTGTTTTTGGATGTTCTTAGAGGGGAGAGGTTCCACCATTTACCTGAATTCTGCTGGTGGGGGAGGCAAGTTCTCCTCAGAGAAAGAAGGTGAAGGTGAAGAGGCGGAGTCTGACTGTGGTGGTGGTGGATAGCTGCCTACATCCACATTTTCAATAGAGCCAATGCTGCCATTCTGGTACACTAAGGCAGGTGAATACCTGACAATAAACCCAATGCCAAAAACTGTCATTTAAAGAGTCTGAGTAGTATTTTCTTAAAAAAAGTCCACAAAATGCATTTGATACAAAAGCTATTAGGGAGAAATAAGCAGATTTTCCTGAAATTTTATTTAAGGACTAAATATTGTACTGTTATGTATATCCCAGTCATTTCTGATGGACTGTTTGTAATAACGGGATTCAATCCATATTACCAAAACCCTGTTGTTTCTTTCCCAGTGCCAGCTTTGTCAAACCAAAATCTTTTACATTTTCTTCTGAGTGTTAGTTGCAGCCATACCTGAATCCCAAAGCCGGTCTTGTGCAAGGAGTGAAGGCAAGTCTATAGGCCAGTGAGCTACAAACATGTGACTGGCATGCAGCCTGATTTTGAGGTCGGCAAGCCTCTAGAGTACTCAAAGGCCAAGGAGGCATTTGATTGCAAAATCAAGCCAAGGCTGAATGCAGGTTGCTGTGTGGTAGTAAATGAGATCTCTCTGCCAGGTCTCTTATCAAACAAAATGAGCTGCCGATTAAAAGTAGGGTGTTAGGGCTTGCCTCATGAAAATCTGCCTCAGAGAACTTGGCCTTGGGGGAATTTGCTCTGGGTGAACAACATCAAAACTTCAAAAAAAGCATACATACATCAAGCAATAAGTTTCCATACAAGCACAAATATACCAAGCGTCAGCTAGCAAAATCTGTTCTGCTCTGCCCACTTCCCCCTTCTTTCCACCATTGTTGGGTTCTAAAGACCTCATCAAAAACAGATCCCAGGGAGAACAGAATTGGAGGGAACTAACTGAATCAAATGATGCTCTGATGTGGAAAATCCCCAAAGCCTGGAGCTGTGTAGGCTGGGCACATCTCTTGATAGGTTCACCAACAAGTATGTCCAGATAGACTAGCCAGCAGCCCAACTCCAAACTCCTGGACAATGAGAAAATGAGAGGCAAACTCCTCATATTCACCACCCCTATCCCACAAAAAAAGACATACATAATAGCTGATATTATGAACATATAAGCTTCTGGCCTTAAAGTCACTAAACCTATGATAAATGCCTGTCTGAAGAGGATGGGACCACAGAACAAAATAGCCCCTTTTATTGGGAGGTGAAGGTAATGAAGACACCCTCAGGGCTGAAAGAAAGAAAGAAAGGTTCACCTTTCTTCTATCTTCATCACTCTTTAAAACAAATCTCTTAATCCAGGAAGAACAAGTGTCAAGATTTTTAAAAGTCAAGATTTTCATGGTAGAGTTATTCCTAAAAGCAAGAACAACTTAACTCTTTACTTTTATCAATCCTAGACACCCTGCATGGGCGGGCATGGTTCTCTGACAACCCGGATACAATGTAATTAGAGGAAAAACCAGAGCAACATTCATGCCAAACAGTCCTGGTGACTTGGCTATGAATGTCATATAGGTCAGACAACAGGATAAGAACATCAAACCAAGTTTAAACACCATTTTTCCCCTTTAAACTTCCAGTGTGATTTGGTATTGGGAAATGGGGTCAGACTGACATCTCCCATTTCTCCACAGAGATATATAGCCTCCACAGTAGCCAAGCAACCTTTCCCACACTGACTCTGAGATCTGCATTCAACTCCTTGGCTAGCTTCTCTCTAAGACTGACAAAAGCTGGCTGAAAAGTTGCTCTGGTGATGTGCACAATTTCTTTGCCTGGCCTTCCTCACTCCCTCAAAATGCTTGGCTCTTAGGTATGACCTTCAAACCATGCTCTGGAGGCAAAAGGCTCCCAAGACCACTTTTCTTCCCCTTCCAATTTTTCCTCTGAGACCCTCAGACATACTAGTGTTTGGCAGAGTAAGGGCACTAGAAGCCATGGGCCTTCTTTTCCAGACCACTCCAGTTACCTCATTTAAATTGCTGAGTCTCTTTGATTTATTTAGCAAATTTTAATCACCAGATGGATGCACTTAAAAGTAGCTGATTAATAGCAGTATTGATCAAAACAACAAAGCCAGATTTCAGGGGGTGTAAAAGGTGTCATGCCAGAGCTGTCAGACTATTGTCCCCAGATCCCCAGATCCTTCAAAGAATGCTTCACTTACCCAGAAGGCCCCAGCTTTTCTTTGGACTCCACAAATTCTTGTCCCATCTTCATTTTCTCCCATTCTTCTTTACGTGTCTTGATTTTACGTGGGTTTACATTCCCTCGATTTGGATTATCTTTCTTTTCTTTCTATAATGAAAAGGAACAACAACAAAAAAATCTTTGGGAACTATTTTCCAAAGTTCTTCATTAAAATTCCACCCATATTCAAAGATGTATATTTAAGAGATGATTTATCTAGACAACAACATATGATAAGAGCAGAATTTATAGAATTACTAGGTCTGGGGTGACCTAGAGGTCGTCTAATTCAAACCACCTTCTAGGCAAAACACTTGCTCAGTCCCACATTTAAACACTTCTAGCAATGGGAAGACTACTACCTCTCTGAGTAACTCTTTCATGTCTTTGAAAAGCTCTAATTGTTAGGAAGTTAGTAACCAGTCATTTGTTACTTGCTCTGCCACAAAGAACAGTTAAGAGAGATGAGATAGAATGACAGCTGCAGATATCTGGGACAGATATAAGGAAATATTTAAAAAACAAAACAAAACCACGGAAGAATTTTCCATCCTGTGAAGCTGGACTAGCCTATGGCATTCTCTTGGGCCTGCTGGCAGCCATGCTAATGGGATTGTGAGGTCAAAACTGGTAGGTCACACACATAGCACCAGGAGCCTAGGAGAAAGGGGCATATCCACAAACCAGACATATCCACTCCCCTGGTGCTAACCAAGCAGGAACGAAGGTGTTAAACTGCTCCTGTTGCAAATCAAACACTGCAGAACCCGTGCTAGTCTCTGAGAAATGAGCTGCAAAACTGGCGGGGAAGGGACTAGCCTAGCTCAAGTGTCCAGCAGAGTCAGGTGCAAATTGCAAGAGAAATAAATGGTGAATAGAAAAGTCAATTTCTAAAACTCAGCCTGAATATACTCAATTGTTAATAGCACCAGGGGGAACAAACACATTTTTGGTGTGATTTATACTTTCATCTTGGTGGTGCTTGGTGTGGACACATTTTTTTTAAGAGTTTCACCTGGCATCCAAGCAAGCAGCCTTTCGGAATTACTTCACATAAGACTGGCTTCCTTTTTATCCCCCCTCCACAATCGTGCCTACTGATGTGTAGAACAGAGGCCCCTTTCCCCTCACCCTATGCTTTCTCTTCTCTTTCATGATATCCTTGGTGTCCTGCAGCATCTTCTCCTTCCAAAGATCAAAGAAGTATGAAGGGTCGGTGTAGAATTTGAGTGCCTCTTTTCCATCATCCCTGGGATAGAAATGAAGACAAGTAGCTGTCAGTAGACAGATGAGCTCCCAACCAAATCCAATATTCCAAACACCTACCAGTTAGCAGTTTTTACACCAAAGAATCAAGTAGTCATTCAAATCGATTGCATATTTCCTCTCCTTACCTGCATTTCAATGCCCCTGAATGGCACCTCTCTACTTCTTAAGAACTTTCTCATTACTTTCAATTCCTGATAGAGGAATTGGCATGGTTAGGGCAAGAATAAACTACAGCAGCAGAGATTCTGATTATTTTCAATGATCTGCATGGCCACAGACAGCTCCCTGAGGACATCTGGATATGCTAGCACATCCAAGGGGATTTCTGTTACTGTTTCCTCTTTCCCTACCAATTCCCCAGGACTCTTCAGTGGCCTTCAACCCACCTGAAACCTGTACACTCATATACAGGTTTACATGTATACACAAATATAAACAAATGTATGTATGTGTGTACAGCTGTTATTTCTCTATACACAGATAACCACTGCACTGTACCTTTTTGCTTCCTTCTACAATAGTGCAGCATCCACCCTCACCCCCACCACAAGGGGGCCTCAATGAGAACAGATGGCCAGCAGTTTTAAGACTACAAGGTTTACTCACCATCTCTTAATGACTATGACAGTGCTACATAGTGAGCTATTGAATGTCAATATAAGGTGCCATCTGCCAGACTTAATGATCACTTTGGCATGGCTAAGCCCCTCACTGTCCAGAAAGCACGTGCTTCAGGGTGAACATTTATTTTAACATTATTCTGAACAAAAAAAGTATTGGAAAGGCAATTTTATTTTCTACCTTCCAATCCTATCACAACACAGAGAAAATGTTTCCAAATCAAACACTAATAAATTTCATATTAAATCTTGTTCAGAGTTGGATATCCTACTGTTGTTTCTCTTAGATCAAGTCCAGAAAAATAAGAGGAGATGCTAATTCTGATATTGTATGTTCACAAAGAAAATACCATTCCCTGAAAAATAAAGTTATCTGAACAATAAAACTATCTTACCACACAAACCACCTGTATAACATTCCCCATAATGTTATCAGGTGTGTGACCCCTTTCTGCCCCATACTTCTCTGCCCACAGCCCACTAGACTACAGAATGGAGACTATTAAGTCAAAGTTCTGCCCTGCTATGTTTACTAGTCCCTTTAAAAGCCAAGGGGCAAGCATAATTTCATACAGTAATAAAAAAGGGTGGATGCTTTGTACTTTCTCTGTGTGAGAAACTACCAAGTTCCCATTTCATGGTCCCTGAATCGGAATGGTATCCTTGAATTTCACAGGGAGGGACACACACACACAATGCGGGCGCGCGTACACACACACACACACACACACACACACACACACACATACTGCTTTGCAGTGTATTCATGTCTGATAGAAAACATCTGCCTCCAGGGACGGGGGTTGTGACTCAGCGGTAGAGTGCTCGGCTAGCTCGTGTGAGGCCCTGGGTTCAATTCTCAGCACCACATAAAAATAAAATAAAGAAAACATCTGCCTCCAGCTATCCGTAATTACTTTTTACCTGTCCCAAAGATATTTAAGGATACAAGCAAGATAAATATTCACTTTCTGCCCCATTCAGAGGTTTTGTACTACCAAACCACTAGTGGAAAGGAGGTGCTTTTAAATTGTCTTTAAGGCTACCTTCTTTTTCAAGTCCAGCCACAGCAGGGTAGGTCCTTGCAGAAGAAATACAGAAAGAATGTTCAAAACAAAGTGAATGACAATAACTTGGAAGAATGCCAATTACTCCTTAAGCTTTGGAAGGACCACTCTGGGCCCAGAGCAGCCAGTTCATGAAGCTGGCTCCATGAACATACCCAAACTTATCTGGTAATCTAGTGGTTTCCAAATAAGTGTGGGAGCCTTTCTAGAACGTTGCCCCTGGGATCCATGCTGTAGGACCGCCTTGTAACAAAGTCCTTTTGGTTCTATAATAACTAAATTCCTTGGATGAAACCCAAGATGGACCTAGCTTACACCAAATTAAACTCTGCAGCATGCAATGTTTCACCAAACTTTCAATATGTATTATATTCAGTATGAATTTCAGAAACCAAACAATAGTAAGTGACAACAGCTTTTAAGGTTCTTTAGCTTCTGTTACTCAAGCAGCTCCTGTGTAGGTAGTAAGCTTTTGGTACAATCCCCTGATATAACAACATCTTCAGATATTTTAGACAATCTAGTGTTGTTAACTATAGACCAAAAAAAGGAAAGGCTAGGCAATTGTTACCTGTAAGGGGTGAGATTGTTGAGAGGGGGCGGAGTATCACAGGTATTGTATGTTTCTAAGACAGGCACTGGGAGAGAATTTCTGTCAAAAAGCTTCTGGTCTTGAATGGTAGAGCTTCTGAAAGCCTTTCGGGTGTTGATTCCTTGTAGTGACACTGAGAGAAGATGGAAGGCGTTAGAAAATGGACGACAGGCTATTTGAACAAACATTGAGTCACACCAGTCAGAGAGGCCTCAGCTGCTGCATTTCTTGGCTGCAGCTGTCTGCAGCCAGGTTTTTTTTTTTCCCTTCCTCCTCTGGGGAAGCCCCACAAGACTGTCAGCCCAGCCATTTCAAGACTGAACAAAATGAGGCAACATAGAGGTTTACTATGTAGCCAGATCTAGAAGACTCTCTTCTTAAGTGGAATGAATCTTCCAAGTACTTTAATGGTAGCAAAATATGAAAGGAAATTTGAGAATGAAGGAATTGGGGGAATGGAAGAAAGGAAGTATATGGGGAAGTATGTGGAGAAAGGAAGCATGTGGTAGCACTAAAAAGGTTTCTTTACACCTCTCAGGTTTATGTCATTTCAAAACATATCTCCATAGGTCTCTGATTTTTCTCCTTGCTTTTTTATAAATCAGGAGAAGAAATTCTAAGAAACTGCTCACCAGAGCCTATAAATGCTGAGCTCAGCTTCCTTACCTTCTTCTTCTTTGGGATCCAGCTGAGTGACTTTAACTTGTAGTCGGTCAACCCTCTCAGCAAGGGTGCTTACGCGAGAGGCAAAGGTATTTGCCTGAGTAAAGAGCTCTCCAAAAATGTCCTCTGCGTATTTACCTGTAAAGACCAAAGGAACCAAGTCACTAGTGCTTAGGAATGTCATAAATGGACACAAAACCTGCCTACTAAAAATTGTATTCCCCACTCCTCCAACACATACACACATACCTATGCTTCCCCTTAGATCCAGAGATATAGTCTCCATAGTTTGGGTGGTCTGAATATGCTTTATAACTAATAGAGCCTTCTTAGCAAACTCTCTGAACGGTAATGACACTCAAAGCAGGCTGAATAAAATCAATAGGTGTAATGCAAAAATTAATCCTGAAAGACAATATGTCTACACATTTATCTGTAGCACTCATCCCCTTGCTATCTGTAAAGCAACTTGTAAAATGGTTCCAAAAAACAGATTGGGAGGGGCTGGGTTTGTGGCTCAGTGGTAGAGTGCTTGCTTACCATGTGTGAGGCACTGGGTTCGATCCCCAGAACCACATAAAAATAAAATAAAGGTACTGTGTCCATCTACAACTAAAAAATATAAAAAAAAAAAAAACAGATTGGGAATTAAGAGAACCTATAAGGTGCCCACAATTAATATGATAAATAATAAATTACTTTCTCACTGGAGCTTCAAAAGTTCATTGAACAGCTAGGCATGGTGGCACATGCATGTAATCCTAGCAAATCAGGAAGCAGCAGCAGGAGGATCACAGGTTCAAAACCAGCCTCAGCAACTTAGCAAGACCCTAAACAACTTAGTGAGACCCTGTCTCAAAAAATAAAAAGGGTTGGGGAATGTGACTTCTGGGTTAAATCTCTAGTACAAAAAAATAAAAAATAAAAAAATCCATTGAACAACCAAGATGATTTGGGTTATCTCCAAGCGGCCTTGAACTTACCATCATCCTACAACAGAGACACGTAAGTTCTTCTAAGGGGTGAAAAGGTTACTTTAGGTTCTATAACCTGCAACTTTCAAAGTCTCTGCTGTAGGTTAAAACCCTTCAAATCTATATCTCAGGCCATGTGCAGTGGTACACACCTGTAATCCCAACAACTCAGGAGGCTGAGGCAGGAGGACTGCAAGTTTGAAGTTAGCCTCAGCAACTTAGTGAGACCCTCTCTCTCTCTCTCTCTCTCTCTCTCTCTCTCTCTCTCTCAAAAAAAAAAGATGATGATCGTGGTAAAGTGTCCCTGGATTAAAACTCCAATCACACACACACACATACCCACACACCAAACAACAACCACTACCACCAAACCACTACATCTCAGGAAACAAGTGTAAAGCTGAAGCTTTCAAACCCTCCCTGAAAACAACATACCAGTGGACTCTTTCTACAATGTTTTGTTTTTTTAGAAAAAGAAAAGAGTTCTGTATTTTCAACCCTGGAATGCAAGGAGAATTTGCAGCCAAAGAAACATTACAGCAATTTGACACTACTTCCATATTGTCATTCCAAGCCACAAGGCCACATTCTTACTAGGAATGAGAAGTAGTGCATATGAATAAATATACCATCTGAGTTTCATACTTGCAAGGTGAAGGCAGGCATAAATGACTATGCCCAATCCAAAGATAATTTTTTTGAGAACTATTTAAAGTAGGCTGTCATGTTTAGCTTCTAAACTACATTAATGCTTAGTCCTTATTGGGGCGGGGGATTACTCTGAAAGGCAAAAACTGCACCTTTAGAGTGGAGTGCAGCTTACCTTTCCAGTATAACCTGCAAAGTAAGGATAAGATCAATCAACAGCTTATTTCGAATTGCTAGTAAATTTAAGTCAATAAGGAGTTTCTAATCAGGGAAGGAGCAAGGCCTTGCATACTGAATAGTCCCGTGATTTTAAACACTATGAAAAGCTCCTGAGCTCAAAGGAGTCAAATTGGTTAACAAACCACATTTCTACTCTGCAAGTGGAGGATCCTATTTGATCCTTGTCCATAATATGACTATGTTCCTACACAAATGATTCTATATCATGCTCTACCAGGTAACAGAAAATTGAGTTTGGAGCTGGCTGCAGTGGCACACACCTGTAATCCCAGTGACTCAGGAGGTTGGGGCAGAAAGGATTCAAGTTTGAAGCTAGCCTAAGCAACTAATGAGGCCCTCAGCAATTTAGAGAGACACTATCTCAAAATAAAAAATAAAAAAGGGCTAGAGATGTGGCTCAGTGATTAAGCACCTGGGTTCAATCCCCAGTACAGAAGGAAGGAAGGACAGAAAGAAGGAAGGAAACTGTGTTTGCACTAGGAACAGTGGTATGTGCCAGTAGTTCCAATGACTCAGGAAACTGATGCAGAAGGATCACAAGTTCAGGGCAAAATCCTGTTTCAAATACAATAAAAAGAACTGGGAATGTAGTTTCGAGCTAAAGCACCCCTGGGTTCAATCCCTAGTACCAAAAAAAAAAAAAAAAAAAAAAAAAAAAGGAAAAGAAAGTGTGTTTAGAAGCTTACAGATAGAAAACCCCTAATGTAAAGAACTGGTAACATGGGATCTCTTTTTTAAGAGGAATGAGATGAGGTAGGGTAAATGTTTTCCCACTGTTACATCAGTTCAGGACCTTGACAAACTCAGAACTGTACTATAGGACAAAAACGCAGACTTCAAGTTAGAAGTTTATGTCTCGGCTCTATTTGTACCTGTGTACTCCTTTGCAAGTCACAGTCTCTCAGCCTTACTCTCATCTATAAACTGGGGATAATAACTACATTTACTACAAGAAAATGTAGTTATTATCGTAAGGATTAAATGAGCTAAAAGTTACCGTAAGGATTAAATGAGCTAAAATTCTAAGTTGTTATAAAGAGATTCTTTAGATTGCTAAGCCATGTTAGAGGACTTTTTTTTTTTTTTAATGTTTTAGTTGTTGATGCACCTTTATTTTTTATTTATTTATATGTGGTGCTGGGGATCGAACTCAGTGCCTCACACAAGCTAGGAAAGTGTTCTGCCACTGAGCCACAACCCCATCCCCTAGAAAACTTTATTTTTTTTTTTTTTTAGTTGTAGATGAACACAATACATTTGATTTATTTATTTTTACATGGTGCTGAGGATCGAACCCAGTGCCTCACACATGCTAGGCAAGCGCTCTACCACTAAGCTACAACCCCAGCCCATGTTAGAGGACTTTTAAGAAGGTAATCATCTAAGCCAGCAATAGAGTACATGCCTGCAGACCCAACTTCTTAAGATGCTGAGGCAGCTCACAAGTTGAAGACCAGCATGGGCAGTGATAGTGAAGCCTTTTTTTTCTATTGGTGACAATGCTCGTTTTATTGATTATGATAGTTTCAGAGGTTATAAATTTGTCAAAACTTACAAATTACACATGCTAAATACAGTGGTTATTTTGCAATTATACTTCAGTACAGCTGTTTGAAAAAGAGATGGTCAGGGTAGAGGGAACAAAAGTTAAGGGGGAAGAAAGGCATATTGCGATTTTAGACAACTTCAGAGCATGCTCCACTGAGGTGGGATCTGAAAGAGGCTTTAAAAGAAGTAATAGCAAGGCAAAGTACCCAGGACAAGGTTTTGCCTAGTGATGAGTCCAGTGTGCCTGATGCCCACTGAGAAAGGACTAGTGTAGAAGAGGAAGTCAGAGAGGCCCCAAGTCACCAGGAGCCTTGCAGTGCATTTTTAGGAATTTTAATTTTATTAGAACTAAAATGGGTAATTGCTAGAGGTTTTTATGAAGAGGAGTGACACTACCTCAGTTTCAAATGAGTTTTTTCGACTACTGTGTTAAGAATAATCCTTAAACTGGGTGCAGAGGCACATGACTTTAATCCCAGTGGTTTTAGAGGTTGAGGCAGGAGGATCACAGGTTCAAAGCCAGACTCAGCAACATAACAAGGCCCCAAACAACTTAGAGAGATCCCGACTCAAAATGAAAAATAAAAAACGAGCTTTGTTTTTTTAAAAATAAATAAAATATCAGCTGGGCACTGTGGCACATGCCCGTAATCCCAGCAGTTCAGGAGGCAGAGGCAGGAAGATCTTGAGTTCAAATCTAGCCTCAGCAATGGGAAGGTGCTAAGCAATTCAGTGAGATACTGTCTTTAAATAAAATATCAAAAAGGTCTGGGGATGTGGCCAGTGATTCAGAGCCCAAGTTTAATCCCTGGTACCCCCCACCCCCCGCCAAATCTAAATATCCTGTTTTAAACTTGGAGGAAATTTGAAACATAATTCCAGTTGGAGACTCAATTACCCATTCAGACTACCAACACAGACCCAAGACCCACCACAACATCCTTAACAGAATGTCCTGATGGGACATTTTACAAGATTTCAGAGTAGTTTGATAGTTTCTTTTTCCCCCCTTTAGTAGAACTCTTCAAACAAAATGTTACATGGAAGTAGAACAGGTAAAACCAATTTTTAAAAATGTGCAGCTGCTCTTATTGAAGTCTGAGTGGGAGTCCTAAAGCTCCTGAATGCCACCAGTGAGAAAACCCAGTATCAGATCATGATTCCCTAATGACCCAAGTAGGGGTTCCAGTCTCCTAAATAGCCACAATACCAATCCAAAGTGCTGAATGGCTGACTGTGCTTTTAGTTTCTAAAACATGGCAAGCTAAAATGTGAATGCAATCTCACCATACTGAAGGAAAATAAGAATTCTAAATGTGCTATCATGAAGAAATCTGTGGCTCTGAACTTTTAAAGTTCCCCCAGTCCCTTCCCAGTACAGGGGATTAAACCCAAGACACATACTAGGCAATGCTCTACCACTGAGTTACATCCCCAGGCTTTTTCACATTACTTTGAGACAGGGTCTCACTAAATTGCCCAGGTTGGCTTCTAACTCATGATCCTCCTGACTCAGCCTCCCAAGTAGCTGGGATTACAGGCATGTGCTACTATGCCCAGAGGCATTGTAGCACATGCCTCTTTTCATATATATGTGTGTTAGGGATCAAATTCAGGGCCTTGCACATGCCAGGCAAGGGTCCTAGCACTAAGCCACATTCCCAGCCCAGGATTTTCAGTTTTTGCTTTATCTATTCCATAACCAGAGTTTCACTATCAGAAGAGCCAGTTCTGGCTAGCGTACAATGCATGAGGACAAAATCAGAATCTGTCTCTGAGCCCCTCTCTGCTGGATGAAATCCTAGTTATCTTTCAAAGCCCACTTTAAATGTAACCTCTTCTAAGAAGCCTTCCTTTCCCCACCTGTACTCCCACTTCTCATAGAGAGGATTCCTTCCTCCCCTGTATTCTCTGTGTACCAACAGCACAGAATCATGGGGAACATACAGACATGAATCATTCAACATTTAATGAACAACTTCTACTGGGTGCCAGGTACTGTATAAGGTCGACACAGAAGTTCAAGGACAAACAACAGGATTTCTGCTTTCAAAGAACTTTTAATTTAGCATAAAAGACAGTTGATTTGCAATATAATGTGGCAGGTAATAATACAGACATGTAATGGGAACTCAGAGGAGCACTTATCCCAATCTGAAGGAGATTCCTGATCTGGCCTTGAAGGGTCAGCTCCATGAAACCAGGCAGAAAAAGAGGCTAAGGGCTGTCCAGCAACAGCACAGCATGGAAATATGAATTTAAAAGATTGTAAAATGTAAAGACTGTAAAATAGGAGACGACAAATTGTAGAAAATGGGACTAGAAAGGAAGACAGGTCTTAAAAGAGAATCTTAAATGCTAGGCCAAGGAAGTTAGATTTTTCCATAGTGAAGACCAGGGGAGATAAATGGTTAAGATTTTTATTCTTAGCTGGGCATGATGGCACACGCCTATAACCCAGTGACTTGGGAGGGTGAGGTAGGAGGATCTCAATCAAGTTGAAGGCCAGCCTTAGCAATTTAGCAAGACCCTCTATGGGGAAAAAAAAGAGAGAATGTAGTTCAGTTGGTAAAGCACCCCCCAGTTCATTCCCTGTACTCTCCTCAAATCAAAAGTTCAGAATTATAAAAGTAAAAAGTGAGAACTGGCTGGAAATAATGTTACATGCCTGTAATCCCAGCAGCTCAGAGGCTGAGGCAGGAGGATAGCGAGTTCAAAGCCAGCCTCAGTAACTTATCGAGGCTCTGAGCAACTTAGTAAGGCCCTGTCTTAAAAAAAAGGGCTGGGGATGTGCTCAGTGGTTAAGCACTCCTGGGTTCAATCGTTAGTATGAAAGAAAGGAAAGAAAGGAAAGAAAGAAAGAAAGGAAAGAAAGAAAGAAAGGAAAGAAAGAAAGAAAGAAAGGAAAGAAAGAAAGAAAGAAAGGAAAGAAAGAAAGAAAGAAAGGAAAGAAAGAAAGAAAGAAAGGAAGGAAGGAAGGAAGGAAGGAAGGAAGGAAGGAAGGAAGGAAGGAAGGAAGGAAGGAAGGAAGGAAGGGAAAGGAAAGGAAAGGAAAGGAAAGGAAAGGAAAGGAAAGGAAAGGAAAGGAAGGAAGGAAGGAAGGAAGGAAGGAAGGAAGGAAAGGAAGGAAGGAAGGAAGGAAGGAAGAAAGAAAGAAAGAAAGAAAGAAAGAAAGAAAGAAAGAAAGAAAGAAAGAGAGAGAGAGAAAGAGAGAAAAAAGTAAAAAACTGCATTTTAGGTAGATCACTCTGGCAGAAATATAAGGAACAGATAAAAGGGGGTTAAAAAGGAGGCCAAAAGTAAACCACATTGATAGTTTAGGTCAAAGTCAATGAAGGTCTGAACTAGAGCACTGTTGCCAAAGACACAGTAAAGGACTGAGCAAAGAAATTCTTAAGAAGTCTTAAGTTTAAATATTGACTTTTGAGGCCGAGAGTGTAGCTCAGTGGTACAGTGAATGCTTAGCATACACAAGGCCCTGGGTTCTATCCCTAACACCAAAAAATAAGTAAATATTGATTTTGCCTCTTACTGGCTGTGTCTCTTTAAAGAAGTTAGTGTACTTTTTGGAGCTTTTATTTCTTCATCTGAAAAAGGAGACTAGAACTTTCTACCCTTATAGAACTATTGAAAAGATTAAATGAGATTATATCAAGATCCTGGCAAAAGCAGGGGCTGGAGTTGTAGCTCAGTGGTAGAGTGCTTGCTTAGCATGTGTGAAGCACTGGGTTCAATCCTCAGGACCACATAAAAATAAATAAATAAATAAATAAACGTATTTTGTCTATCTACAACTAAAAAATATATATTAAAGGGGGCTGGGAATGTGGCTTAAGCGGTAGCGCGCTCGCCTGGCATGCGTGCGGCCCGGGTTCGATCCTCAGCACCACATACAAACAAAGATGTTGTGTCCGCCGAAAACTAAAAAATAAATATTAAAAAAAACTCTCTCTCTCTTCATTATAAATATATATATATATTTTTTTAAAAAAACTGGCAAAAGTAGACAATCAAGAAATTTGAATTCCTTTCTTTCCTTCTCCTCATGATCCCCTGAAGAATTACTTATTCCCATCTCTGCTGGTAGATATGAACTCCTGGAAGGCAGAGACCATTTCTTTTTCTTTCTTTCTTTTATTTTTATTTTTTTTTTGAGAGAGAGAGAGAGAGAGAATTTTTTTTAATATTTATTTTTTAGTTTTTGGTGGACACAACATCTTTATTTTATTTTTATGTGGTACTGAGGATCAAATCCAGCGCCCCAGCACTCATGCCAGGCGGGCGCACTACCACTTGAACCACATCCCCAGCCCAGAGACCATTTCTTATCACTGTATCTTCTCAGCATCCAGCACACAAAATATATACAATACATGTTTACATGTGGGAGACCAACTTTACACGTGACTGAGTCACACTCCCCGGCTGGGTGCTGAGGCGCTCAGTCACAGAAATGTGGCAGAGCTTTCCCCACCCTTCTTGGGTTCGAGGGTCGGTGTCTCGTGTGTCTTGGTACAGCCCCATGGGTGAAGCTATGCTTACCTGTTCCTTTGTAATATAACCCCTTGCCCTGTTTAGGATAGAATCTTCCATGGAAGTGCCTTGTGTGTGTCCCCTTCTCTTACTGTGCCCTTGGGTGTGGCCTACCCAGGTGCCGGTCAACCTACTGACAGTGGACAACATGAAGATAGACTCAGCCCCCTGAAACCTGACCCCTTGCCTCATTTGAATAGCTTCTCCTCAATAAAAGGGGTCAGCACGTGCTCTCGCTTGCTTTTTCTGTGGACCCTTAACGTCAGAGGAGTCGTCACAGCGACCCCAAAGAAAAAGGTATTTGTGTCTCTTGTGTGGTTATTTTGTGCAGCCCAGTTAGCCCAGTTTAACTGGAGTAACCCCTGAGCCTTTTAATCGCAAGAACTGAAACCCGGCATTTACTGGATGAATAAAGGGTCACTTAAATCTTGTTTCCTTAGGCACAAACAGAACCTTGTCCCTTAGATGGGCTTCCTCAACATAGGTATGGTCTGATCACAAGTGGGAGGGTCTTCAATGGCATCCATCAACACTATCCTGGAAAAACACCTTAGAGGGAGCATAACTCATGCTGAGTGTGAATAAGAAGCATCATTAGCTAGATGTTCTTTGTCCTATGGAGAACGAACTAGTATGTGATTGACTTCCACCCATTTGGCCTTCTCAGGGTGACAGAAGCAGAAATGATGCTTTTAAGAAGCAGTGAGGCTCTCTACAGCTTTTGTGTGCTTCTTTGTCAGCAGCACTGCTGTTGAGCTACTGTCAATGTTCCTTTGTATAAGACAGACACTGGCAGGGTTTCATTTCTTTGTGACACCCCATCCAGGTTTCCCTAAGCCCTGGATCAATTGAGATGGTCCCTGAGCTAGGTGAAGGCTTAGGAATCTCGGACTCCATACATCATTTGGTCACAGAGCTCTATCTTCTCAGGCTCCTATTTTAAAGGCAGGACCTATTACTATCTGGCGGAATGCAGGCTTTCTTGATATTCCGCTCCCTTCACTAAGGGCAGTGATGCGACAGGAGGGCAAGTATCTGAAATAATTCACACCAAGTTGCCTTTGCTAAGGAATATCACACTAAAATGGCATTTTGACAGAGGTGCTTATGGGACCTGGGGTGGCAGTAGACAAATGCAGAGCCAACCCAAGCATCTGCCCTTCCCATACTTCAGCTTCAAGCAAATAAAGTCAGCTTAATTCAGAATGAAACCCAAACCACGTGCATGTACCCCATATACTCCCACCCATGGCAGTCTCATTCATTCTTACCAATTAAAAAACAAAATTGTAATTGAACTGGCTTTCCGTCAGCTCCAAAACAGACTGGGCTAACCCCCATCTTCCTCCTAGAGAAGAATGGCTCCAGCTACTATTTGTGTCACTGTGTGTTCACACAGCTTGTAAAACTCCCAAAACCCTAGAGACTGCAGAAGTAATTTGTACCCTGAACTTGGACCTGGGGGCTTGCAGCACAATTAAATGTGTACCAGGGTAGACTAGTCAGCCAGAATTTCTCTGAGTACATGTTTGCTTTACTCCTCTTTGGAAAGAAAGTGGGGGAGGGTGTTGGATAGATAAAGGCTATTGGCACATTTGAGGCTTCAACAAAGTCAGGCTACATCGAACAGCTCCTGTAATTAGAGGCACATTCCCCGACCCAAGACACTGTTCTGTGAACCTCCCACTTTACACACAGAGAATTCTGCTCTGTCATTCCATCTGCAGTTTCTGCTGCAGCTCTTCCTGCTACCCTTCCCACAGATTTCTTTTGAAGCAGGTGGAGGGGGAGGGGGAGGGAACCTAGAGGGTGGTGGTAGATGGAGAAAGGATGGGGGAAAGAATCTGTACCAAAAAAGGAGCCTCTCTTTGTGGGGGGGGATGGAATACATTTCACATTACCTAGGGAAGGCAGATGGGGGAGAAATAGGAACATGGGAGGAGAAGGAAACTAAATAAAGAGCACCAACGACCCTTGAGGGCAAAGCACAGGCTCTCGGAGGCACTCACTCAGGCTGCCCAGCTGTCGGATGACATTTGCCAGGGTGATGTTGGTCATGCATTCCAGCTCGCTTCTAACGCTAGGCAACGTCTGACGGCACAGGTGCCTTGGCTCGATGTTTCTCGTTACTAACGGCATGGTGGACCTGCTTCAGGCAATGTTCTGAATGATGAAAAACAACCTAAAACAGAAATAACAGGAAAGTATTACTCAACCACAAATTCCAGGCACACTAGGGCTGTGTCTTTCTTTCTTTCTGTCTTGCTCTGATCTAAAAACAGCTTTTAAAGATCTTTACCCCCACCTTTTTCTCTTTTACCCCTCCCATTTCTTTTAAGGTCTTGCTACTAGAAGACTTGCTATGTAAGTTTACCAGATAAACTTATATATTTTGAACTAGTAACTGCTGGCTGAGGTACACAGTTACAACTACTGTTTCAACCAACAAGATTACCCAGAGGCAAGGAGACATGGTCAGAAAACAGTCCTTTCAGGAAACATCGGATGGTATGGATTCTATCCTTGGGGTGTCCATAACCAAGACAGATCAGATTCTAGGCCACCAATTATATGAATCAAAAAAGAGATTCCATCATCTGATAATCTCCAGAATGAATTCAAGCTGCCAACAGTGATTCCATTGATATATATCAGGACATAGCTTCTCCAGTTCCTCTTAGGTAAATGACTGTTAATGTACAACTAAATGCTAGCTGCCAGTATCTATTAACAGCAGTAAAGTTTAGTTTGTAAATTGAAAGAATGAAAGAATATCAAGGATAATTTTAAATGTTCAATATGTCAAACAGATGCTAAGCCAACTATGCTATAAGATTCTCTGATCCTTTCTCTTCTACCCAAAGCCTCCCCCTCTCTCTCCCATCCAGTTCAATATACCTGGGCCAAAGGGCTCTAGAAACAGCAGGAAGTGACTAGAGCAGACCCTGGAAACTTTTAGTTACTGTTTCTTAGCCAGTCAGCTGAGCCCCTTTCCCTAGGAAATCCCTCAGCAGGCTCATGCTGAGCTATTGTTTTAGATTACCAGATTCCTATTTTTATAAGTTTAGGAAAAGGTTTCAATTTCAACACAGTGAATATGACAACAGTCAAAGCACACTGGTCTGGAACTATTTCTCTATCTTACAAATCTAAATCAAAAGGGCCAAATGGCTTTAATGCAAGGGAAAGTCACTTCAAATGAAAAGGTAACATATGCTAGCCCCCAGTATTATAAACACCTCTTTAAAAAAACAAGACAGAGGTTTACTTACATCAAATTTTAAAACACCAGCTCATCACCAAAAATGTTGATTGTGGATACAAAATGCTTAAACCAAACTAACCATCACAGATCCTAAAAGCAAACCAACATATTATCTGACCCAAAAAAAAAAAAAAAAAAGATCCTTTAGCCCTTCAGGCTCAAAAAGGGAGTAGAAGAACCCTTCGGAACAGACTGCTCCTTGTTATGGACATTCTGATCTGCTACAAGTAAAAATAAAACAGGAAGCCAGCAGCTTGGGGAACAAGATTTCCTGTCACCAACAGCAACAGCCCAAGAACCAAGAGAATCAGCTGTTTACTTATGACTTTGAACCTCCCTTTAATAGTCACTGTGTGGCAACTGTGCCTATCTTTGGGGTGCAGAGGTGTTTCCTGCATACTTGTCTACTCTCTTAGGAAATTATTGCCATTCCATTTTGCTGCTAAGTTCTTCCTTTGACTCAACAGGTTTCTGATCCAAACTCCAGACATCCCAGTTTAACTCTCTTTCCCTCTTTTACTTCATGTAAACAGTATCAGTCTCAATTTGTAGTAGTAATCCTGGTGAAAAGAGAACAAGAAAGGAGGCAGGAGGTTACAAACAAAAGAACTTCACAGGGCTCTGTACAACATTTTTGTGATGCCCTCAGATTCCCAAATTTCAAACTTTCTGGAAGAACTAGGTAGGAAAGAGTCAAGAATGCAAAGCTGGATGTGGTGGCACATGCCTGTAATTTCAGCCACCCAGGAGGCTGAGGCAGGAGGATAGAAAGTCAAGTACAGCCTCTGCAACTTAGCAAGACCCTGTCTCAAAATTAAAATTAAAAAATACAAAGGGCTGGGGCTGTAGCTCTGTGGTAGAGTACTTGCCTAGTATGTTCCAGGCCCTGGGTTTAATCTCTAGTGTTGAGACTGAGAAGCAAAAGGAAAAGTCACCGGGGGTCCATTCACTGTCCCAGCTTCTCAGAGGAGCTACAAAGCCAGACTACCTTGAATTTCTGCATTGAATGTGACCATTGCCAGTGCATTCCAGACTTTCCCTCTGGATACCTCATGGAAACTGGATTCCAGAAAGCTAGGCAAATGTCATACAGGGGGTAGAGAGCAAATTCTCATACTTTGGTGCTTGAGCATTTATGTTTTTCCAAGTGCCTTGGGTAAGCAGACAGAAATAGAGTTACTAACTGTCAACTGTGTAGGGTGTACCTAAAAGCAAGTTTTCAATAACAAGATGGCTTCCTTTTTATTATTTTCTTTTTGATATTGGTAATTGAATCCAAGGGCACTTTATACCACTGAACTGTATCCCCAGACCTTTTTATTTAATTTTATTTTGAGACAGGTCTCGCTAAATTGCTGAGACTGGCCTCAAACTTGTGATCTTCCTGTCTCAGCCTCCCTAGTCACTGGGATTACAGGTGTGTGCTACCACACCTTGCAAAATAGCTTCTTCTTTCCAAGAAAAGCCAGTTCCCATAACCAGCTAGAGAATATTCAAGAAATAACAAGACATCAATATCTATCAAGACAAAACAACTAGAAAAGTATACCTGCTATTGCACTGTTATTCATTTTTCTTTTGGATAATGGTTGGTTGTCTTCTGCAAAAGTGCAGAATTATGCATGATAACCCAAATAGTAACTTGACCAAGAAAAAAAAATCTTATATTCCTATGAAGATTAACTTAGAAATGGCCAAAAAGACTTAGGCTCAGCCAGGCGCAGTGGTACATGCCTATATTCCCAGTGGCTCACGAGACTGAAACAGGAGGATCACAAATTTAAAGCCAGCCTCAGCAACTTAAGGAGTCTGTGTCTCAAAAAAAAAAAAAAGAGCTGGGGCTGTAGTTCAGGGTTAAGAGCCCCTGGGGTTCAATCCCCAAATCCTTAGTACCAAAAAAAAAAAAAAAAAAAAAAGACTTCTAGGCTCTTAATTCTCTCAACTTAGCTTCAAGCAGTAGAAAACTCATTTTGGGCTTTGGAGTTGACACACATGGGTTAGTACCTTGACTCTGACGATTTATTGTGTTATCTTGAATAACTTTCCTAGGGACATGGAATAATATACATACATAAAATGCCCTCTAGACACTGGGCATGGGAGTGCATGCCTATAACTCCAGCCTCTTGGGAGGCTGAGACAGGAAAATCATGAGTTTAAAGCCAGTCTTAGCAACTGTGAGGCACTAAGCAACTCAGTGAGACCCTGTCTCTAAAAAAAAAAAAAAAAAAAAAAATGCCCTGTAGGTAAGCACGTTGGCTTACACCTGTAACTTGGGAGGTTCACACAGGAGGATCACAAATTTGAGGCCAGCCTCAGCAAGTTAGAAGCAATTTAGTGAGACTCTGTCTCAAAATTAAATAAATAAAATAAAAAGGACTGGGGATGTGACTTTGGAGGCTAAGGCAGGAGGATCACAAGTTTAAGAAAAGCCTTAGCAAGACCAGCGAAACCCTAAGCAATTTAGTGAGACCTTGTCTCAAAAATAAAAGAATGCTGGGGATATAGCTCAGGGGTAAAGTGTCCCTGGGTTCATTCCCCAGTACCAAAAATAAATAAATAAATAAATAGATATAATTTTAACCATGGACATATTATATAGTAAAATGCAATATTCACATAAAAATTAAAAATAAAACCCTAGATTCAATGAAATTTGATGATTTTCCCCTTGAAGTTGCTCCCAGCTATGCTCCTGGGCCTCTTGAAAAACAGATACTTCTCCAGTCTTTCATAACTGGGTTACTTGTCTGAATCACAGAACAAAGAAAATGATTAGTGACTTTTCTCAGTTTTCCTTAAGATTGTACATAATAGCACCATTCTAGATACAGAGCAAACAAGTTAATATATTACATACAATAAATGGCTAATGGCATTAGGATTTAATTTTCTTATGAAACTCCAGTTGACAAAAGCTCTTCCAACATCAGTAGCATATAACTGGAAAATTTGTACAACACTGGGTATTGAGGAACAACTGAATTAAGGAAGTACAGGTCAATTTTGCATTTTAGACAAATCATTCAACAGAATTTATTTTGGGATAGGAAAAGGGTGGAGATAAGAAGACCAACTGGAAAACGTCATAAGCTCAGAAGGAAAGAGCAGAAAGGGGGGCCCACCATATCACAGGTAGAACATATGAATTGAGAAACCATAGGCAAGTTGCGGGGGCGAGTCTAGCCTACTTGATCCCCACCTGCTGGTTTTTCCCTGTAGATATATACAGTTATATGTACAGTGATAAAATGTATGCTTCCTTATTAAAAGTGTCATGAAAAGAGTTAAATGCTAGTGCTAGTGACAGAAATAAAATATGAAAAGAACCAAGGAAGCAGTGGTTCTTAAATGAAAAAAGAAGTTACAGAGCTGTGTGTGAGAGTGCATACCTATAATTGCACCAACTCAAGAGGCTGATGTAGAATAACCCCAAGTTCAAGACTAGCCTCAGCCATGTAGCAAGACTCTCAGCAACTTAGTGAGACCCTGTCTCAAAATAAAAAATTTTAAAAAAGGACTGGGGATACAGCTCAGGGGCAAAGTGCCCCTGGGTTCAATCCCCAGAATAGGAAAAAAAAAAAAAAAGAACAAACAACAACAAACAGAAGGAGGAGGAGGAGGAGGACTTGCCATTGTTATGGACACATGAAAGAGTGTAATGCCCAGTCTTTATGGAATCAGTAAAGATCTTTTTCAGTCTTATTTTACTTTGGGGAAATTATATGCTATAGTGTTATTTCCTAATTTGGGGGGTTATTGTAGAGGAGAGAAATTAAATTAGACTTGCTAAGAAGATAAATGACATGGAAGTTAACTATCTAGTTACCTAGTTTCTTTTCATTAGCACTGTCCTACAGTAGAATAGGTTCTTTTTAGATAAGGTTGTAAATTCCCTCAGCCTCTGGATAACCAGCTATTAGTATCAGGCATATTGAAGGAGAAATTTCTAGAGGATAAGAAGGTATTGGGAGGTCAAACTGGATAAACTTTACATTGCCTTATAAATCAGAGATATTACAATTCTCACTCTAGGCTTAGTCTCCTCATCTGTAAAATAAAGGGACTAAATGATCTTTTAAGAAGCTTCCTAGTGCTAAAAATTTTTGGACTTACTTCTACCTAAGCTGCCATTATCTTCTCATTTAGCCAACCTTCACTTGTATACTGAACTTAAGAGGCAAGTCAAGGGAATATAGAGGCCATTTATCTAGCTCCTTTGGAGGCCTGCACTTGTCAGTTACCAAGACCTGCAGGATCCAGAAAGGCCCAAAGGATGTTCAAGACAGAGTCCTAAGTTAAGTTATTTATACCCTGGTAGGGTCCTGGACTGGAAGGTGGCTTACTCAAGGAAGTCAAAAAGAAAAACTGACTTTTAGACCAGTTTCAGATATTTAGGACAGAAATACCAGCAACTCCATCTTCACCTCTGGCTAGTTTCACCTTTAGGGAATAAGTCCAAAAACAAATACAAGACTTCAGAATCCATTCCTAGCCATGGCTTGGTAGTACACTGACCCATCTCAACTGTCAATGCCATGACACTGGCATGTCATACTTTTGAAAGGAAACTGGATGAGAGGCTCTATCAGGTCCCCCTCAAACAGTGAGATTCTTCCCAAGTCTGTATATGGAAGTTACCATGGAATATCTACATATCACATTTGGTCAGTGTAAAGTAAAAAAGAGACTTTGACATTCACCCAACTTTTTGAACTCTTTCAACCCTGCTCCCAACAGCATGGGTGAAGTGAGATGAGGAAGGGGTTGGGAGGCAGTAGATGGCAATAAAAGAAAGCTGCATGTGAGAGCAAGGGAGGTCATTCTGGCATTGATATTTATTACTGTTTATGATAAACAAACAATGGTACATTGAAAACCAAGGTCACTGATAACGCCTACAGAAATCTATGGTCATAACTAAAAAGCAAGTATATCTGGATAACAGCAAGAACCACTACAACAGAAATGCTTTTCATGGCAGTTCCTCTTTGAAACATATCACCAGAATGCTGATCAGCAGTAGCAGGGGAGGGGAACATGTGGGGATGTTGTATTTGTGGCAATCAGAACTTCTGCTTTCACTTCATCATTCCCCACCCCCACCCCCGTTTTAATGCTTTAGCGTTTAGTTAACAGCACTCTGGATGGCAGCATATGAGAAGAGGTTTACTTTAGTTTCGTCTTGCAAGCAGCAAATTTATTTATGTTAAAATATACACATTCCATGGGACTCGAGAGTTTAAATGAAAAGTTGAATAATCATCTGACTTTAAAATGAATAAACAGCCAGGTGTGATGGAACACACCTGTAATCCCAGCTACTCAGGAGAAGGAGGAAGGAAGATCACAAATTTGAGGTCAGCCTGGGCAACTTAGTAAGACCCTGTCTGAAAATAAAACTTAGTAGAAGAGTATTTGCCTAGTACGAGCAAGGCCCAGAGTTCAATCTCTGATACCATCACCTCTACACACACAAAACTATAGGCAACACAAAGTCTTACTGTAATCTAAGTCAGTATACTAAAATGTTTAAACTATGAGTTTTCTTTAGCAGTCCTAACATGCAACAACTACAAGAAGGAATGCTTCACAGGCTTAAGCATCCACCCACTTCCTGTTGAAACACAGGGTGGGGCTGAAATGACAAATATAACCAGACTCTCTCCAGACACAAGGAAATACTGACAAATCAGTTTGGGTCACTAGAACGATGCCCAAATGAGCTAGCAGGACAGAAATGGAACTCCTGGGGTGGACAGATAAAGTATGTGACTGTGAGAACGAAGGGAAAAAGAGCTTACTTGTGATCTAAAGCCAGAAGAAATTTCCAATTTTGTAAAGGAATGACACCAGCTCTGGGCCTACATTCAATCAATCAATATAAGGAAACTTCTTGTCTTGATTTGACTTTGGAACAGTAGCCCAGGAAAACAGATTTCTAAACTCCAATATCTTACTTCTTGAGCACACTAAACATCTATCAAGGACCATTTACACCTAGTAATTCCAGAGCTTTCTATTATCTTTTGGGGGCAATTCCACCTTTTGTTCTTAACTTTATCACTCTTCAGGTTCTAGTCATACCATTGCTCTTAAGACTAAAATTGGGGGATCACTTTTACCTTCAATATTAGTTTCTTTCAGTATCAACTTTTCTGCAGAAATTTTCCCCATAAGTGACCAAAATTAGGCTCTCTTTTTTAATAGGATCTATCTGGTTGTCTAGAAGAAAATACATTTAAACTGTGAGTTGGAAATCCGAACTCTAGTTCTTAGTCTAATGATGGCTGGCAATTGAGGAGAAGATTTCACTTCATCCCTCTAGTTGAGTTGTAAACCACACTAAATAAAATGCTTAAGAGATGCTATATGAAACTGAGATTTTATTTGTAAAATATTCTCAGCTCTGAAAAAACAGATTCATTTGAGTATTTCTTGTATCTTCATCTTGGCCCAGTTCCCTGAGAACTGGGAAGCTGAGGCAGGAGAATCTCAAGTTCAAGGTCAGCCTTGGCAACTTTGCAAAACTCTGTCTCAAAATTTAAAAGGCTGTGATTCAGCTCAGGGGCAGAATGCTCCTTGGTTCAATCCCAAGAAAAGGGGGAGAAGGGGAGACTGACTTCATATCAAAATTTAAATGGGCTTACTTTGATTAAGTAAATATAATTATGGATAATTTCCCTCAAATATGTAGAAATCTTACTCCTAACATTTGTGAGTACCAGACTTCTTTCAGCCATAATTATCAGTTGAGCATTAAATTCACACAGGAGTTTAACATGAAAACCGATTACAATGCTCTGAAAAACAAACCTCCACATACCCCCTACCAACAAACAGCAGACCTCAACAAATCATTTCAAAGTAGTACTAGAAATATGTCAATAATTCACATAAGCCTCAGTATTCTTCATTTTCAAATGCTTTCTCTTCTTATTTATAGCCAATGACAGAAGAAAGTGATCTTTAGTTGATGGTAATTGGAATTCTGGGACAAGTAACTGGAAGAAGCCAACTTGGGCATGTACTCTAGACTCCTAGACAATCAGAGAGTCAAAGTGCAATGCCACGAGGGAATACATAGTAGGTTTTTATGAAAGGGTCTCATCCCCATTCATTTCCCTACTTAGGGATGAATAACATGGTACTAGGATATAACCTTTCTTTCCTGGCTCATGCAAGTAGAAGTAAGTATTGTACTAGTTGAGCCCCCTATAGAAAAGGCATTGGAGTACCCACTGCTGTTCTGAATAATATAGTGGTGGGGATTAGAAATAAAGGAGGAAGGCAATAATCAGAGCTGAACTGCTCATCAGGCACGGAGTAAGTCTCACTTCATCTTGCCAACTGTCTAACCATCCATTCTAATGTCTATAATGTCTCATTTCACATTTCAAGCTTCTCTGTGCAGTAACTGCTCCCTCTCTGGGATGGAATAGCCAAAAAAGAAACTGACTTAACACAACTGAGAAAGGCCAGGGAAAAGAAGGTTGCAGAGCAACAACAGAAAAGGAAATTCAGCAAAATGTTTTGCTGACAGCTCAGAGTAATATACAAACACACCGTGTGGTCATGGAGCAAGCAGAAGCAGCAGTCCTGAGATATGACTGTTCATATACCAACTTGAGTGAGGGGGGAGACCTAGCAATCACAACTACATCTGAGCAACAGGGAATAGAATTATGGAGCAAACTGCCATGCAATTCCATATCAACTATTCTATTCTGCCAGATGTAACAAGAATTCATTCCTGAAAAAGTGTCACACAATCATCTGTCACTAACAGCCAAGCCGCCAGCAACTGACTAAGAATCAGCAGCAAAGGGCAGCTGTACATCTACTTCCTCTCACAAGGTCTAGCCACCACTCAAAACAATGGATTTATAGGGAAAGTCCTTGAGCAGAAGGAAAAATAAGTACCTATTCCTTTTTTTTCTATTTCCCATATTTTTTTATGGTGAATTTGCTTCTATTCTACCTTCAGTTCACTAGAGTTATGAAAGCCCTCAAAATTTAATAAGGAGAGGGGCAGAGCAGCAAGATCATGAATGTTGCTGGGCGCAGTGGCACATGCCTATAAATCCCAGCAGTTCAGGAGGCTGAGGCAGGAGGATCTCAAGTTCAAAGCCAGCCTCAGCAATGGTGAGGTGCTAAGCAACTCAGTAGGATCCTGTCTCTAAATAAAATACAAAATAGGGCTGGGGATGTGGCTCAGTGGTTGAGTGCCCCTGAGTTCAATCCATAGTATTCCCATCCCCACCAAAATAAAAAGATCATGAAAGTTAAGAAACATAGGTGTAGGTTTCACTCTACCACTGCCACGTTTCAGCTTCGGGAACTTGACAAGCAGTGTAATCTCTGTTTCCTAACCTGTTAAATTATTTTAACAATTCCTAACGTGTGAGGTTATTATGAGGAAAAAAACAAAATAATGCATGTATAAAATGCTTAGCACAATGCATGGCACAGAAAAGATAACTGATACGATAGCAGGAGTAACTAGAAGTAATAGTAGTAGTGATAATGGTAGTGTTACAATGGTAACATCTATCTGGCACTTGTAATGTTCTAAATGGGTTTTTTTCTTTTTAATTTTTTTTTTTTAGTTGTAGTTGGACACATGCCTTTTTAAAATTTATTTTTATGTGGTGCTGAGGATCGAACCCAGTACCTCACATGTGCTAGACTAGCACTCTACCACTGAGCCACAACTTAACCATTATATAATATTATCTCTTAATAAGCTTCAGGTTGTATTAATGGTTAACTATTAATTATTGCACCCTTATCAATCAATGAATATTTATTAAGAAGCTACTCAAAGACACAAAGAAGTATATAAAATTTCTCCCTTAACTTCAAGAGCTTATAATTTAGTTGAGAAGACAGATAAAACCTTAGTTAAGTAATAATACAGCAAGTAAATAGCAGTTTAATTATCAAAGGAATGATGTAGTCAATGATGGCAACAGAAAGGATGAAAAGATCACTGTGAACTAGAGAGACTGAACAGATTTCCTGAAACAAAAACATGAAAATGGGCAGATTTGAAAATAAAATAGGCAGCTTTGTACATAAAGAAAAAAGAACAGGAAGTTTTCCAAGTAGAGGTAATAATGTTAAACAAAAGTCTTATGAATTCTACCACTAGTAATCACAGAAACGTCACAACTCTAATGGACTTAATACCATTGTCTGCCAATTCTATCACCTCAATCTGTTTCTACTGATTTCTCTCACAGTAATAGGTCAAATCTTCCTGGCATGTATTAAAACTTTTTTTCCCGGTCCAGTACTAGAGATTGAGACCAGAGGTGCTCTACCACTGGAGCTACATCTCTAGCCCTGTTTCTCATTTTGAGATAGGGTCTTCTAAATTGTCCAGGCTGGCCTTGAATTTGTGATCCTTCTGCCTCTGCCCCCCCAAAGCACTATGAACTGTGATTACAGGACTGCACTTCCGCACTTCCACACCGCCAGCTGGCCTGTCTTGTAACTTTTGATTGGATACTGGACATTATTTTATGTTTTACATTCTTGAGTGTCTAACATTGTTTGTTTGTTGTTACTGGGGATTGAACCCAGGGGCACTTAACCATTGAACAAAATCCCCAGCTCCCTCCCCTGCTTTTTAAATTCTTTTAAATTTTAATTTTTTTTTTTTTTAGAATTTTTAATATTTATTTTTTAGTTCTCGGCGGACACAACATCTTTGTTGGTATGTGGTGCTGAGGATCGAACCCGGGCCGCACGCATGCCAGGCGAGCGCGCCACCGCTTGAGCCACATCCCCAGCCCCTAAATTTTTAAATTTTGAGAAAGGGCCCACTAAGTTGCTGAGACTGACTTTGAACTTGTGATTCTCCTATCTCAGCCTTTCAATAGTGCTGAACTTTGTTCTGATAGTCAATTAAATGACTTTTGGTTCAGTTTGGCAGTTCTGAGTCTTGTTTTTAAGCCTAATGAGGGCAGGTCTAGAATATCCTTTACGCTTGGAATATTTTAGCTCCAGTACTAACAAACGGCTCTTCTGACATCTCTATAGAGTGTCCTAAGTGGGTCATATCAACTCTACTCTAGCTGGTAGAAACTCAAAACTCATCCCTGCTCTGGGAACCAGTTAGCTGACAGCTTTCTTGGTCACTCTTTATCAGCCTTCTGGAGTTTGACCCTACTAACAGTGTGTGTGTGTGTGTGTGTGTGTGTGCTGTCAACAAAGATTCAAGGTGACCCAATGGAGATTCCCAGAGCAATTTTTCTGAATAAGTCTCTCCTCTAGAACTTTACCCCATCGCTTCCAGCCATCTTAGCCTCCCTTAAACTATAATCCCTATCTCTTCAGTACAACAAGACCACTGTGTTCTGTTTGGGATCCTCTACTCTGCTTGGTTCAGAATATGCAAATAGACAGCCAAGGGAAATCACAAGATTCATCTTTATTTCCCTTTTTCCAGGGATTACAGACCTATACTTCCTGTTTAAGCCAAGAATGATTTCCATTCTAGCTTTACCAGGCCCCTAGAATTCATTCATTCATTCATTCATTCATTCATTTATATTTTAAGTTTTTTAGTTGTATTTAGGCCCAATACCTTTATTTTACTTATTATTATTATTTTTTAATGTGGTGCTAAGGATCGAACACAGAGCCTCACACATGCTAGGGAAGTGTTCTACTACCGAGCTACACCCCTAGTCCCTACCCAGAATTCTTGAAGTCAGATTAATTTGAATTTATCTTCAATAAATATATACCAAGTTGTACTTTTGGAAGTAATAAGAGGAAAAAGTAGACATCCTGAAATCCAACATATTGCAAATAGTAGGATATTATCATCATAAGCATGACATATCTGGACAACTTGTTTAATATTTTGAATGATCACAATTGAGAACAATGACCAAACAATTCTCTTTTCTTTTTAAAGCTAACATTCATATGGGTGCTTTCTATATTTAAATGAAAAGAAGCTTGGTGAACCCAGAAGAATATTTTGTCAAGGGATAACAAGAATTCCTTGGGGCTGGGGATATAGTTCAGTTGGTAGAGTGTTTGCCTCACATGCACAGGGCCCTGAGTTCAATCCCTAGCAACACACACACACACACACACACACACACACACACACACACACATGAATTCCTTGAGCCACTAGATATATGACCTTCGGCTGGTTTTCTCTTTGAGCTTCATCTATAAGATGGAAAAAATAAAACCTGCCTCATAGGATGATTCTAAGGTTAAAACAAGATAACATGTAAGCCTTCTAAAGGAGTACCAAGCACCTAGTAAACTATTAGATACTCTCATTATTACTGACTCAAAGGAATGATGAGTTTTTTGGACTCCCTTCCTAGTGGTAATAGTTTAAGTAGAACAGGCCAAATTAAACAACACTGAGCATTACACAAGGACTTTTCTAACTGCTCCTTCCCACCCCACCTTTGGTCTTAGTAGAGACCAAGTTTTATGAGGGCCTCAACTTCTCAAATAAGACTCTCCAGGAAGAGATTAATACAAGAAAAAAAATGGATGGCTTTTGCTTATATTATGCCATTATTAAGGATTACAACAGAATATCAGAGTTCTGTATCACAGTCAAGGGTTAAAGGGCTGCAGTTGTGATTCAGTTGGTGGAGTACCTAGCATGTGTGAGGCACCGGGTTCGATCCTCAGCACCACATAAAAATAAATAAATAAAACAAAGATATTGTGTCCATCTACAACCATAAATAAATAATTAAGTCAACACACGGCTGGGGTTGTGGCTCAGTGATAGAGCGCTTGCCTAACATGCATGAGACACTGGGTTCGATCCTGGGAACCACATAAAAATAAACAATAAAATAAAGGTATTGTGTCCATCTACAACTACAAAAAAAAGTCAATACAGGGGCTTGGGTGGAGCTCGGTTGTAGAGAGTTTGACTAGTATGTGTGAAGCCTTAAATATGGGCTCCTATACCACACATACACAGAATCAATACAATATTTTAATATTAATCTCAAAGGGACCGTTATCTGGATTACAGCATATCTTTTCAAAAACACACAGTCAGGGCATGGTAGTACATGACTGTAGTGCCAGAACTCAGGAGGCTGAGGCGAGAGGACCACATGAGCCCAGGAATTCAAAACCAGCCTGGGCTACATGGCAAGACACAATCTCAAAAAAACAAAAAACAAAACAAAAAAAAAAAAACACCCTTTCATCTTAAAGACCCAAGGCAAATGTCATCAATTCTAAAAAGCCTTCCTTAACTCTTCTGATCTGAAGCCATTTTTCCTTCTCCAAAAGTGCCAAAGAGGTATACTTCTTTTATGGCAGTTACTACATTCTATTTTGTAACACAGCCTTTTAGGATGTAAAACTCTTTTGAGTACAGGAACTGGAAAACAAAATATCTCTAAACCTGACAGAAGTGGTAGCAGTAACAGCAGCTATCTGGAGCCAAGCCTGGGATTCTTAAAACTTCTTTGCATCCTATAATGTTTGCTCAATAAATAGTTGTTACATTCCTAAAATGTACCATTTACTTAGTCACATTTTCTCGAGTATCTCTAATCGTCAAAAGAATTCTGCAAGTAGTGGTATTCTGATTTTATAAATGAGGAAACTAAAACCCAAGAGTAATTTTCAAACTGTGTTTTGTTTTGATTTTTTTGACCTGGAAGGTCTTGCTAAAATTGCTCAGGCCAGCCATGAACTTGAGATCCTTCTGCCTTAGTCCCCAAGTAGCCTAGCTCAGTTCTATAACTTTAGCAAAATCACACAGATTCAAAGTTTTGTATTTTCCATGACACACTGCAGGTAACTCATCACAAAACACCCAAACCAAGAATTCAGACAAATATGCCCAAATTTCTCATCTTCATACACAAGTGGCACCAGGCCCTAGACTAATATCTCCCCTCTCAAAGAAAAAGATTGCATACTAGCACCGGAAATCTTACTGACATATTTACCATGGAACAAAAATGTTGTTAATGAGGATAACACACTGCTTTCTCCCTCTCTACACCCAATTTTAGCCAGCTGCTCAGGAGCTTCACATCTTTCACTTTAAACAACATAAACACTGGCTCATTTAAAGTGCCAGTCTCAGATAACATGTTCAGTTGCTACTGCTTTTCAAACAAACTCCCATTTTCAAACAGCTAGGCATTTGGGGTTCCATTGCTTCTGATGGGTTACTTTTATCCACAGGATCCCAGAGAATCACTTTAAGCTTCATTCTGTGTTCACTGTTCAGCTCATCAAATCTTGTCATCAGGGACTTTTTTTTAAAGCACCTAATCTTTCATCATCTTTTACAAAGAATCAAAACATATTCCTATGGGTAATTCCTAAACTGTACATGTATATTTTAAAATAATAGTCTCTGACCCTTTTTCTAAAAAGCACAGTTGTTTTTCCTATTTAGCCCAAGTCAAGATAATTATATCAGAAGTTTTACCCCATCTCTTTCTGCATATAGGGAATACTGAAAAGATAAGTCTTTTTTAATTATTAAATGTAAATAGCTCGTTAAATATAATCCAATTACTTTAATTGTAAAAAGGAAGTAATTACAATATGTACATGTATTCTTGCCTAGTAGATTTAATATCGAAATTAATCTTTTCAGCATTAATATTTTAAATTAACCCCTGACATTAGAAAAATGCATTTTTAAATATAAAAAATATATGTATAAAGCTGTACTTTATGAATCTTTGTTGCAGTTTTACCCACAAACAATTTCAGTGGGAACAACCCACTCCCACAGAGCAAAATTATTATATACCACCTGCCCAAACTGAAATTGTATTTTTTTTTAATTGGTTGTTCAAAACATTACAAAGCTCATGACATATCATCTTTCATACATTTGATTCAAGTGAGTTATGAACTCCCATTTTTACCCCAAATACAAATTGCAGAATCACATCAGTTACACATTCACATTTTTACATAATGTCATATTAGTGACTGTTGTATTCTGCTGCCTTTCCTATCCCCTACTATCCCCCCTCCCCAGAAATGATATTTCTTATCTGTCATAAATCATGTTAAAGGAGTCTGTCTTAAAATCTAATGCCTTGGTGGGACAAAAAGACAACAGATGAATTCTGTGGTATTTCAGTCATCACAGTCTTTATTGGTAAAGACAATTCCAAGACAAAATTTGTTAGAACTTGTTTGATATAGTAAGCAAATTATTATTTTCCTAATTTTTACACTATCAGCTCCCTCCCAAGCATTCTTTGCTCTCTGGCCTCTAGACCCTCAAATTTGCTTTTATCACATTTTTCCCTCAATAGCCATCTGGTTCTTTCTTTCTTACTTTTTCTTGGTTACCAATGGTAAATATGTAGCTAAAATCTCTTTGAACTACTTTGAAAATGGGCCTTGCCATGGTCTGTGCACTGAAGAACATCTATCAGAATGGAGGGAAAGGCTTACATAGATGAGGAACTAAGATTAAGCTCTGTCCTGGGAGTGGTGATGCACAGCTCTAATCCCAGCGGCTCGGGAGGCTGAGACAAGAGGATCTTGAGTTCAAAGCCAACCTCAGCAATTTAGTGAGGCACTAAGCAACTCAGTGAGACCCTGTCTCTAAATAAAAATACAAAATTGGGTTGGGTATGTGGTTCAATGATTAACCCTGAGTTCAATTTCCAGTACCAAAAAAAAAAAAAAAAAACAAACAAAAAGATTAAGCTCTGTTTTTCTACCTCTTATCAAAATCTATCAGTGAGTATAATTTTGGGCTGTAGCATGCATGAGGCACTGGGTTCAATCCCCAGTGCCACAATAAAACAAACAAACAAAAAGCATTATTTTAAGATATGAATATGTATTTAGAAAAATATTACACTTATGTTATCACAGAACTTTTTTCAAACTTCAGAAATATCAAGAACTATTTGAATATATATGTTGTAAAGGTAGCAACTAGGGCCACGTTTATACATCAATTTTCCTGCAAAGTAGGAAAGTTTCATTTAAAGCACTAGGAAGCATCATGTGTTTTCAGCAACTCAAGGATTTCAGTGAAATAGATTTTCCCGTTTGGATCTTGTATTAATGAGCCAAAGGTGCAGCTCTGCCTCACTGCTACCATTGCCTAAAACAAACTGATAAAACAATGAAGCTGTGACTAAACTACCATGATTATTTAGACTACAGTCATGTTTGAACAGTATACAATAGTTCCTGACTACATAGGCTAACTTCTACTGTCATCCAGCCTGACTTTGGGAAGTTATTTTATAGTACAAAAGAATAGTGATAAGGGTTGCTGTGGGTTCCTTCATCCCAAACACTGTATTGGATTGTGAACAGTTACCTGATATCTGATGATGACCACAGTACTCCAGAGGACAGTATCATTAAAAGTCTACAAGAAGTAATTTCACAGGTAAAAGGTACGAGAGCAGCTAAAACTAAGCCCCTTTCAAAATTTCAATGATTCAAGTTTCATCTTGATAACACTGGTATTTTTGTACAAAATATATCTTATTAGGCCAGCTCTTTAAAGTTAAAAAGGTATCTTTAAGTGCCTGCTGACCTAAAATTGCCATGTTCCATGCTTTAAAGGGATTGATTTTCTGGAGAAGGATAATGAGATGCCAAATTCTGTTCAATGGAGATCAGAATTCTATTTGGTGAACCTATTCCGCACCTGTGGAAGTAAAAGAATAAGACTTACCCCAGAGGGAGGATGGTATTTATGTGGGCTCTCTCTATGACCTCTTGGCAGCAAATGTGAAAAAGTCCTTTTTTGAAGCTAAGGGGCGGGCCCAGGACTTTCAACTACCCATTCAAGCAGGGTTACAATTCCCCTCCTCCATAATTAAGTTCTCTTTCCACTCTCCACGCATGCATGAATTGCAATGACATTGACATGGGGGCCTGACATTAGTGTTTGAAGGTCATTTAAATTCTCCTTCCTCCAAGCTGCCTTAAAAGCAATGCATCACCCATTCTACAATGCCTGAATGTAGGATTTGACTAGACAGAATTCAAAGCAGAATCACCTAAGAATAAAAAGAAGGCTCCAAATCCAGTATCCCCATAACATCACATTTTATCTTATCACCACACTTTTGCTCAAGTCTGACGGCTCACCACAATCTCCACAAACTTCAAAGGTCTTTTAAGATCTAACTCAAGTAAAACATTTCTTGATGGGCCTTGTCCCTAAGAAGATTAGTTAACTAAATTCTTACATGCCATATTGGTTCTCTAAGGTTTAATACAATTTATCCATACCTGTACCATCAGACTGGATTAAAATCGCTGATTATCTTACTTCCTCTCCACTAGACAGTGAGCTCTCCAAGGCTGGTGATATCAGTAATCTCTAATACTAGTGTCTACCACCACGCTAGGTACCAAGAGCACACTCAGAAAATGTTTATCAAATAAACGAAGTCACCACAGGTGGCTCTTATATGAGAGCCCTTACAAAGGTAAGGATGGGGAGGGTGTCTGAACCCTCAGCCCTTTTGGCATTGCTTCTAGAGGGAAGAGAACCCAACCTAAATAGCTCAAATTCAACCTCTGTTTTGGAATTAAGATTCTTGGCAGCTTACCAGATTATAATTTGTAAGCCCATGGAAGCAACAAGGAGTCTCATCTAGGACACGGCTCATTAAGAAGATAAAGCAAGGATATCTTGCCTGGTAAGGTGGTGCATGCCTTTACAAATCCCAGCAACTCAGGAGGCTGAGGCAGGAGGATCACAAGTTCCAGGCAAGCCTCAGCAACTTAGCAAGATCCTGTCTCAAAAACAAAAATTAAAAAGGACTGGGGATGCTGCTCAGTGGTTGAGTGCTCCTGTGTTAAAGCTGTAGTCCTGCAAGAAAGAAAGAAGGCAAGCAAGCAGGCAGGCAGGCAGGGAGGCAGGCAAGTGTGTCTTAAACAATAAATAAGGTTGGCTAAGAGAAGTTCCAGGTGGAGGGAGCAGTGAAAGCAGAAGCAAATTGTGTTCCAGGAACAGCAAATGGCTTGGTGTGGCTGAAGTGCAGGAAGTCATGAGTGATGAGCCTAATAAGGCAGACAGAAGCCAAGGCATAGAGGGCTTTGTATGCTGCGCTATAGCACTTAGTGTGTTGAAGACTATAGGGAGCTATTTAAGATTGAGGCCAGAGAGTGACAAGATCAGATTTGCATTTAGAAAGCTCTCTCTGGCATCAGTGTGGAGAATGTACTACATGACGAGGTGAAAGACTGAGGCAGTAGTCCAAGCGGAAGCACTTCTAATTGATCGATAGAATCTACATAATGGGAGAATTACAAATAAGATGACAGAAAGTGTTCTACCATTGAGTTTGAGACCAGGTTCTGTCACAAAAAGCTTTTCCCTTTAACAATTATATTACTTAATTTCTCTCAGCTTTTACATATGTGTTTATGTATAAAAACAGAAATAGAAAGAATAGAATATTATTATCAAGTGTCACCAACCTTTTATTAATGCTTTAAAATTATTTATAGACATAAGTTAAAATAAGGTATAACAAATCATGATATACCAAATATCAGCATATCTACCATTCAGTTAAAGAATATCACTATTAGCTTTAAGACTTTCTGCATGCCATCTCTTTCCAAATCCTTCTTCTTTCCTTCTCACTCTTGAATAACCACTATCCTTGTTTTTTTTATTATAATTTTATCATATTTGTTTCTTTTTTTTAAATAGAGAGAGATAGAGAGAATTTTTAATATTTATTTTTTAGTTCTCGGCGGACACAACATCTTTGTTGGTATGTGGTGCTGAGGATCGAACCCGGGCCGCACGCATGCCAGGCGAGCGCGCTACCGCTTGAGCCACATCCCCAGCCCTCATATTTGTTTCTAAACATTTAGTTTCACCTTCCTGAACTTCACATGACTCTTACCTTAATGTAGATATTCTTCTGAAACTTTTTCACTCATTTGTTCTGAAATCAATTTATACTGTCATAATTACCATTTATTCATTTTCACTGTTATATTGTATCCTACTATATAAACATATCATGATTAACTTATTCAGTCTCAGATGGGCATGGAATTTTTTTTCAGTTTGGATTTTTAAAATACTTTATTGCCAACAGTATTGCTATGGATACTTCGATACATATTTCCTGGTGCAGGTATGTACCGGAATGGAATTGCTGTGTCAGAATATGCAAACCTTCAATCATGAGATAATGTCAGGGATAGAAAGCAGGGCCTTGAGCAAGTTAGGCCAGTGTTCTATGGCTAAGCTCCATCTTCAGCCTTTGCACTCCTGTTTGCAAGGTTCTGGGTGCTCTTTATATCTTCTGCAACATTTTTCATCAGACTTTTAACTTCTGCCAATCTAATGGACAGAAGGCAAGTATACCACTATGGTTTTAACTTGCATTTCCATGATCACTAATGAAGCTGAGTATCCTCAAATCTTTTTGCATGAAGGAGCCACTTTTTAGTTTCCTAAAACACTAAGATCAAGTTCCTTTTCTGAAAGGTTGGATTATGTGCAACAGGTGCATTCCAGTAATTAACCAAAAGAAGACTAGTTTCTTTCTGCACTAAGGTAAAACTGCATGACCAAATCTCAGCCATACTAATACCTAACAGAGGCAAATATGAACATTTTTATCTGAGAACTATGGGTGGGTTAGGGATTAAGGACTGAGACTGAGAAAAATCAGAGGAAGAATTATTAGGGCAATATGTGGTACATTAAAGCCATTCATTATCTGATACTAACATTCTTTTTTAGCTTTCTCTCTGGCCACGCCTTTCCAATGCTCTCCCCACTGTTCATAATAAAAGCTCTTCACTAAAACACTTCTGTGACTTTACTCAAAAAATTTCCACTTTCAGAATTATCCATCTTTTTCTGTTTTGCTTTTCCCCCACTTCTTGAAATTTTATTAATCTTTCCTTGCCCAGTTCAATGTAATTGCTTCCATGAAGCTTTCCTAACCTTGTTCCACAGGTAGACTTAATCAAACTCACCTCCATTCTTGCTTTCTTTCTTTGTGTGTGTGTGTTGTTAGAGATTTAACCCAGGGGCGTTCTAACACTGAATTACCAGCACCTTTTTTATTCTTATTGAGAAAGGGTCTTGTTAAGTTGCTGAGGCTAGCCTGGCACTTGTGATCCTCCTGCATCAGTTTCCCAAATTGTTGGGATTGCAGGTGTGGACCACGACACCCAGTCAAGCTCCTTATTCTAACAGCATTCTATTATTTCTCTATTTTATAGCATCCACTCCATATTACAGTTGTAACAGGATAGACTGTGAGCTCTTTGAGGGAAAGACTATCTTTTAAACCTTGAGATGCTACATGGCACTTCTGTCTCCCATTGAGCCTTCAAGAAATATTGGATAAATGGAAAGAAAGAGGAACAGAATCTGCTGGGGGAGGGGGAACCTCTAAACAATAGAAAGATTCTTTCTAACTCTTGCTGACTATGAAGAAAAAGAAAATCAGAGAGGGCTGGGGCTGTAGCTCAGTGGTAGAGCACCTGCCTTGAACATGTGAGGCACTGGGTTCAATCCTCAGCACCATATAAAAATGAATAAAGATATTGTGTCTATCTACAACTAAATAAATATTTTTAAAAAGAACGAAAGAAAATCAGAGAAAAGGTAAAAAAGTAGAAAGGAAGTGGGAGCTAATAAATAATAAAATGTGGGCGCTGGGGTTGTGGCTCAGTGGTAGAGTTCTTGCCTAGCATGTGTGAGGCAATGGGTTTGATCCTTGGTACCACATAAAAAAGAATAAATAAATAAAGGTATAAAAAATGTTGTATCTGTTTAAAAAATAAATAAAAAATGTGACAATTAGGACTCCTTAATAAAGACCAATGTCAGGAAAACCAGGAAGTGAAAATGCAAAACATAAATTAATGTGGGGAACAACTGCAAGGGAAAGTGAAATTTACAGCTGATTCTAAAATTGCAGGCTGAATCTTGAAAGTTTTATGGAATTCAAATAGAAAATTATTTGGGCATCTTGTTTTCTCTGGGAGAAGTATAACTTCAATTTTTTTTTAATAACTAAAGGCTTCCTATTTTTTTCTTGAATCATCTTGGTAAGTTATCTTTTGCTATGAATTTGTCCACATTTATCTAGATAAGGTTTCAAATTAATTGACACAGCATTTATAACAATCCTTTAATTGACACGGCATTTATAACAATCCTTAAATTGACTAGCAAAAAATTATTGTTATTAAAGACAAAATGAGAAGCTGGGCAAGGTGGCGCACACCCAACAATTCTCAGAATATGTTTCTGAATAGGAGATTGTGCCTACCATTTTGCATATACTGTGTTCTTAAAAGCACAGTTATTTTTTGGTTTCTCATACCAAAGAAAAATTACAAAATTCAAACCAAACAGGGTATTATTATTTTTTTAAAATATTTATTTATTTTTTAATTTTCGGTGGACACAACATCTTTGTTTGTATGTGGTGCTGAGGATCACACGCATGCCAGGCGAGCGCACTACCGCTTGAGCCACATTCCCCAGCCCAGGTGTCTTATCATTTTAATAGGGGAATTTGACTAAAGAATGGTTGATTCAAGTGACATTTGCAGTTGTCCTTGAAAATAAAGATTTGGCTCAAGCAGTAGCACACTCACCTGGCATGCGCGGGGCGCTGGGTTCGATTCTCAGCGCCACATAAAAATAAGGTAAAGATGTTGTGTCCACCAAATACTAAAAAATAAATATTAAAAAAATTCTGTCTAAAAAAAAAAGAAAAAAATTAATGGGCTGGGGTTATGGCTCATCGGCAAAGTACTCACCTAGGGAAGCCCTGGGTTCAATCCTCAGCACCACTTATAAATAAATAAAATAAAGGTATTTATGTCCAACTACAACTAAAAAATATTTTTTAAAAAATTAAATTGGGGGGCTGAAGTTATAGCTCAGTAGGAGAGCACTTGCTTAGCAAATATGAGGTACTGGGTTCAATCTTAAGCACTACATAAAAATAAGTAAATAAAATAAAGGTATTGTGTCCATCTACAACTAAAAGAATGTTAAAAAATAATAATAACAGAGGCTGGAGTTGTGGCTCAGTGGTAGAGCGCTCGCCTCACATGTGCGGGACCTTGGGTTCGATCTTCAGCACCACCTAAAAATAACCAAGTGATAATTGTGTGCAACTACAACTAAGAAATAAATATTTAAAAAATAATAATAATAATAATTAGTTGGCCCAGAAATGTAGTTCAGTGCTTGCCAAGCAAGGGTGAAACTCTGGGTTAAATCTCCAGCTCGACAAAAATATTAAGTAAATAAAACATGGTTTCAACTTGGAATGGGAGCACCATTTGACCTCCTCAGTGTATACCCAAAGGAGTTAAAATCAGCATACTATAGCAACACAGCCACATCAATGTTTATAGCAGCTCAATTCACAATAGCTAAGCTATGGAACCAACCTAGGTGCCCTTCAACAGATGAATGGATAAAGAAAATGTGGTATATATAAATGATGAAATATCACTCCGCCATAAAGAAGAATGAAATTATGGCACTTGCCAATATATAGATAGAACTGGAGACTATCATGCTAAGTGAAATAAGCCAATCCCCCAAAACCAAAGGCCGAATGTTCTCTTTGATATGTGGATCATATTGTGTTATGCTAACACATAATAAGGTGGGGGAGGAAAGAACAGAAGTTCATTGGATTAGAGAAAGGGGAATGAAAGGAAGGGAGAGAGGAAGGGAATAGGAAAGACAGAATTAATGGGACATAACTTTCCTGTACTTATATATGAATATACAACCAATGTAACTCTATATCATGTAGAAACACAAGGATGGGAAGTTATACTCCATGTATGTGTAATATGTCAAAAAAACACTCTACTGTCATATTTACCTAAAAAGAAGAAATAAAAATTTTAAAGAACAACATGGCTTCAGGGGTCATTTTCATTCACTAAATTTTATTTTTTAAAAATCTCACATTTGGGGGCTGGGGATGTGGCTCAAGCGGTAGCGCGCTTGCCTGGCATGCGTGCGGCCCGGGTTCGATCCTCAGCACCACATACCAACAAAGATGTTGTGTCTGCCGAGAACTAGAAAATAAATATTAAAAAAAAAAAAAAATCTCACATTTGTTTATTGTAAGTTCAAAGCCAGCATCAGCAACTTAGCAAGGTCCCAAGCAACTCAGTGAAACCCTGTCATAAAATAAAAAAATAAAAGGACTAGGGATGTGGCTCATGGTTAAGGTCCCTGGGTTCAATCCCCACTACCCCCCCCCAAAAAGAAAAGCTAACATTTTAGGGACTGGGGCGTAACTCAGTGGTAGACCATGTGCTCAGCATATATGAGGACTGGGTTAAACCCTCAGCACACAAAAAATAAAGAGTCCAACATTTTACATATAGCAATTTACTAAATTTAAATGAACAAGAAATTTAAGAATTTTGAACTATAAAATACACATTTTTATTTATTTTTAAAATATTTTTGTTGGACACAATACCTTTATCTTATTTATTTTTAAATGGTGCTGAGGATCAAACCCAGTGCCTCATACTTTCTAGGCAAGTGCACTAATACTGAGCCAAAACCCCAGTCCTAAAATACACTTTTTTAAAAATAAAAATGTAAAGCCAAGAGTGGTGCTACACATCTGTAATTTCTGCTACTTCGGAGGCTGTGGCAGGAGGATCACAAGTTTGAAACCAGCATAGACAACCTGGTGAGACACCCTGTCTCAAAATTTAAAAAAAAAAAGGATGGGTAGGGATGAAGGGGACAGATGGGACATGGACTATTGTTACTAATAAAAACACATTTCATGGGCTGGAAAACTATCTGAGACAGGTGCAGTGGCACACACCTGTAATCCCAGCAGCTCAGGAGGTGGAGGCAGGATTATCATGAGTTCAAAGCCAGCCTCAGCAAAAAGCAAGATGCTAAGCAACTCAATGAGACCCTGTCTCTAAATAAAATACAAAATAGGGCTTGAGTGCCCCTGAGTTCAATCCCTGGTGCCCTCCCCTCCCCCCAAAAAAATATATATATATCTGATAAATAATTTGGTGTCAAAGCTCTGTCCCACCCCTTCCTGCCTTAGTGGATGCCTACTTGGTTCAATAGATATTGTATGAAGAAGGAAAAACAAAGGGGTAGCTTGATATTTAAAAATCCATTGTAGATTGTACTAGAATAATTTTAAAAGCTTATTTAGAGCTTCACCAAAAAATACTAGCCCTCTTTCAGTGAAAATTAGCCTCCAATTGGAGTCAGTCCAACATTACTGCAGATAACTGCAATTAGAAGACTGGCAATGGATGCTACCTGGCCAACAGATCAATGAGACAGCACATACACCTTTTACTCTAGATTGGTATAATCCTTTGCATCCAACATTAAAACAGCCTCCAGTACCATACAAGAAGGCTATCTCCAAATACCTATGGGAAGTTGTACTTCTCTGCCAATCTGGTAGTATAGATGTCTTTACCAGCTCCTCTCCCTTTAGATATCATGTCAATAAAGATGTTTTAGTTGGCATTTTCCTTACTGTGACCAAAAGACCTGACAAAAACAACATTAGAGGAGGAAAAGTTTATTTGGTGCTCACAGTTTCAGAGGTCTCAGTCCATGGATGGCCAATTCCACTAACTTTCAGCCTAAGGTAAGGGCAGATCACAGTGAGAGGGTATAGTAGAGGAAAGCAGCTCAGGACATGACAGTCAGGAAGCAGAGAGAGATAGCTCCCCTCACCAAAGACAAAATACCCACCTCCTCCAGCCACATCCTACCTTCCTACAGTTACCACCCAATTAATCCTTATCAGCGGATTCATGTACTGATTAGGTAAAAGTTATCACAACTCAATCATTTCACCTCTTAACTTTCTAGCAGTGTCTCACACATGAGCTTTTGAGGGACACCTAATATCTAAACCATAGAGTATTTATGGTTTTAAATTGGCAATTGTTTTGCTATTTCCTCCTCCTCCTCCTTTTTTAATAGTACTAGGGCTTGAACATAGGGTCTTGCAAAGCAAAAACTCTACAAATAAGTTATATCCCCAGCCCTTTTTACATTTTATTCTGAGACAGTCTCGCTAAGTTGCCCAGGCTGGCTTTGAGCTTGTGATTCTCCTGCTTCAGCCTCCCAAGAACTAGGATTACAGGCATGAACCACTGCACATAGTTAAATGCAAGTATTTTTAAAAACAAGACAGTGTTATAGAAATTCCTGTTGGTATTTTTCAGACTTGGCAGAAACTGAGGTACTTCCAAGTGATCTAGAAGGGAAAACAAAAATTACCAAACTCTAGAGAAGAAAATATAAAAATGCATCAGATGAAGGCCTGAATTCTATATGGTAGGGAGGAAAAAAAGCATTTGTATTATAAAAACAAAAATCCATAGTAAACAAAATTCAATTATAACAAAACAATCATCATGTCCTGTCACATTTATTAAAACCAAACTTTGCCATTTATCCTGGTTAACATCAATAGTCCCAGAATGATTTTTTTTGGGGGGGAGGTAGTATTGGGAACTAAACTCAGGGGTGCTTTACCACTGAGCTATCTCCCCGGCCCTTTTAATTTTTATTTTTATTGAGACAGGGTCTTGCTAAATAACTGAGGCTAGTCCTGTGCTTGTGATCCTTGTATCTCAGCCTCCTGAGTAACTGGGATTACAGGTGTGTACCACTGTGCCCAGACAAAATTATTACTAAGAGTATTCCCTTTTACTCTGTGTGTGTGTGTGTGTGTGTGTGTGTATAAGTTGTAGATGGACATAATACCTTTATTTTATTTTTATGTGGTGCTGAAGATTGAACCCAGTGCCTCATGCATGCCAGGGAAGTGCTTGCTCTATCACTGAACCCCAGCCCTTCTTTTTACTCTTAAAAGGGAATGGTTTCAGCCGGGTATAGTGGCATATACCTGTAATCCCAGCAGCTTGGGAAGCTGAGGCAGGAGGATCACGAGTTCAAAGCCAGCCCCAGCAACTTAGTGAGGTCCTAACTCAAAATAAAATATAAAAAGGGTTGGGGATGTGTCTCGGTGATTAAGTGCCCCTGGGCTTAAAGGTTCGGCCTTTAAGTGTCCCTGGGTTCAATCCCCAGTATAAAAAAAAAAAAAGAATGAATTCTGGAACCACTGTCCTGGGTTCAAATCTCAGCCCTACTATATATATGCTCTTTAGCTGTGTGACCTTGGGAAAGTTCTGATGGTGTTATTTTGCTTTTCATTTTCAAATAATTTCAAACTTTAAGAAAATCAATAACAGTACAAAGAACTCCTATACACCCTTCATCTAGGTTCACCAATTACTAATATCTTGCCACATTTACTTTCTATGTACATTCATACAAACATGATTTTACTAATTTTTTATCCCTTGGATAACAGGTTGCAGATATCATGCCTCTTTCTCTAAATACCAGTGAGTTATTTTCTTTAAAAAAAAAAAAAAAAAACTTCAATACAATTATCACAATAGGAAACTTAACACTGATATAATACTATTATCTAAATCCATGACTAAAATCTACCAGTTATAGGGCTGGGCATGTACCTCAAAGGCAGAGCACTTGCCTAGCATGTGCAAGGCCCTGGGTCCAATGCCTAGCGACACAATAAATAAATGAAATAAATCCTACCAGTTAGTTCAATAATACCTTTTTTGGGGGGGAGGAGTACAGTACTGGAGATTTAAACACATGAGCCTCTACCACTGAGTTATAACCCCCCATCCTTTTTGATAGGTTCTCACTAAGTTACAAGGCTAGGCTCAAAGTTACTATCCTCCTGTCTCAGCCTTCCAAGTCATTGGGATTAAAGATATGTGCATCATGCCCAGCTTCCAATAATGTTCTTTATGGCAATTGTTTCCTCAATTCAGGATCTTGGGCAGGTCTGAATCACTTTATACATCAGCTTCCCCATCTGTAAAATGGAGATTAGTAACAGTACCTACTTCATGGGATTAGTGGGAGAAATTAAGGAGTAAATATAATAGAGAACTGAGAATAGTTGCTAATATTTAGGGCAGGTGTTCTGCTTTTAGAGAATGACAGACTCTATACAAGGTAGAACTGTCAGATAATAAAAAATAACTCTTTAGACACTACTTTTTGAAGTCACTTAAGAAAATCTGTTAAATATATTGTGGATGGCAACTGTTTCTTAAACAAAGTATATATCAGCCAGATGCAGTGGCACATACCTGTAATCCCAGTGACTCAGGAAGCTGAGGCAGGAGAATTGCAAGTTCAAAACCAGCCTTAGCAACTTAGTGACACCCTAAGTAATTTAACAAGATCCTGTTTCAAAATAAAAAATAAAAAGGGCTAGGGATGTAGCTCAGTGGTTAAGTGCCACTGAGTTCAATTCCTGGTACCAAAAAAAAAAAAAAATACTAATAATACCAGCACCACAAAAACAAATATAATAAATATAACTTAACCTTTCCTTGGTTCCTTGGTGACTCAGTGGTGCTCGGTGAGGCACAGTGGCACATACCTCAAGCATACCTGCAATCCCAGCACACCTGAAATCCCAGCTATTCAAGAGGCTGAGGTAGGAGATCATAAATTCAAGGCCAGCCAAGGCAATTTAGTAAAACTCTGTCACCAAAAAAAAACTTTTTTAAGGTTGAGGATGTAGCTCAATGGTTAGAGCACTTGCCTAGTGTTCAAAGCCCTAGATTTCAATCCCCAGCACAGCATTAAAAAACAAACAAAAACCATGATGCTGACAGAGACTCTTAGAATGTGAGTGAGGACTGTATGCTCTGCAGTAAAACAGCTGCAAAGTTATGTATAAATTCACAATTCCTGAATCTATTCCTGTTGTCATGCTTCTGATCATTAAAATGTATCAGAGTATCTATCTATATTATGTTCATAATGTTTATGGTCATACAAGGCTTCTAGTTAAAAAATAAAAAAGACTTTCATATCATCTCTCATTAATTCAATAAATACAATAAATATCTATTATGTAATTTGATTAATCAGTCAATTTGAATCTCATAAGTAGTCTGTGAGGGTAAAAGAAACACATCACCACTCCTAATTTTTTATTCCATACTGGTGATTGAACCTAGGGCCTTGAGCATCTAGGAAAATGTTCTACCAACAAGCTACCTCTCTACTACCCCTAATTTTAACTACCTCATCAGAGAAAAATTAAGTGACTTATTCTGGAGTCAACAGACAACACAATAGGCCTTTATATACCTGGTTCCTCTGTGCTTCAATATCCAGATAAGTGAGGTCCTAGGGTGATGTTACTTTTGAGGTAAAGTGAAGAAGCTTTCTGAAAGCTCTATGTTATTCATAAACACTTTCAGCTTACTTTTAGATGCAAGGAATTGCGGTTCTGGTTGGCTAAAACTGCCAGATGTCTGACTTTAGGATGCTCTTCCTCTGCACTGTCTCAAATATATTTCAAAACTTCTTCGAATTTTATAGGCTATACATTATTAATATAGACTCCACACATTTGAAACGACATAAATTCAGATCTGAGCTAAAGTTTACCTCTCTACTCTAGTAAAGACTTAGAAAATGGTGCAAATAAGATTTCAGAGAGAAATGTTTAATGAGCATTTTTAAGCATTTCAAGAGTCTAATTTACATAAATTAAAGTTCAATTGCACATCATTCTCAGCTATTCATTAAACCAGGTACAAGGACCTCTACCTAACAAAATAACCTGGTAACACTATTAGCCTAGTTTCAGTTACTCTATGAACTCAAAATAACAGCTGCATCTAAAGAAAAACAACACACAACATTCTCACTATGTTTTCCCCCAATTAGCTCAAATTAATGAGGTTTGTTAGTATCTCCAAAAATGACCCACAAAACCCGTCTTTCCCTGATGGCCTAGAGTAGAAGCTGAAATATAGCAACACCACCTGACTTGAAACTAGGTAAAGAAAGAGAAAATGTCAATAGCATAGATATAAGAGCCAGAGGGCTAGGGTTCTATAGCAAATTATGGCTCTAAATTTGTGTGACCTTAGTTAAATCACTGGACAAAATGAAGGAGCCAGTAAGATGGTCTCTCTATATAATACCCAACTCAAGGATCCAGAGTTCTTTGAGGAAAGGGCAGGAAATGTAAAAGATGGGTATGAAACATTATACCAAAAAATCAAAGAACACTTGTAAAGACAATTGCAGTATGCCAAAAGGAATCAAGAAATAACTTGAAGAGCCTCTCACTGATCTAAGATAGGACAAACTGAACTTCCATAAGGATAACTACAATTAGGGGCTGGGGATATAGTTCAATTGGTAGAGTGCTTGCCTTGCATGCACAAGGCCCTGAGTTCGATCCCCAGCACCAAAAAAATAAAAAAAGACTACAATTAAAACACATCAAATATATTAAAACCCAAAAGTTCATAATGTTTCTTTAACAATTCAAAACAACTCCCTGGTTCCCTTTGAGCATATCAGAAAACCAACTCATCATTTTGAAAACTAATAAATAAACAAATAAAAGGAATGAATTAATTATTCATCCTGTCTTTCCTATACATATTAAACCTCAGGGTAACCAAAAAGTTGATAAGGAAAGATTGTTCTTTTTTAAAGTATTCCAGCTGAAAAGTGGGGAAGAAAGATATAACTGAAATAAAATAATTTTGCAGATGTTTAATGAAATCTTAGATCTAGGTAATCATTACACATGACCACTTACAACACAAAAAGAGACACCTGAACTTTATAAATCTACTTAAGAAAAAATACAGGACCACTTATTAAGTATTACTGTCATAACAGGAACCTCATTCAGGTCAATCCTTTAGAGGTACACTGTCCAACATGTAGCTACTATACACACGTAGCTACTAAGCACTTAAAACACAGCTAATCCAAACTGTGATATGCTATAAATACAAAACATCGAACTTTAAAGAACTGGTATAAAAAAGAACTGAAAATATCTCATTAAATTTTTTTCCCCCCACACTGGGAATTGAACTCAGGGCCACCTTATCACTGAGCTACATCCCCAGCCCTTTTCATTTTGAGTAGGGTCTCACTAAGTTGCTGAAGCTGGCCTCCACTTATAATTCTCCTGCCTCAGCCTCCCAGGTAGCTGGGATTATAAGCATATGCCATGCTGTCCAGCTCACTAATTTTTTTTTTTTTCAGGTGCTGAGGATTGAACCCAGGGCCTTATGCATGCTAGACAAACACTGTGCCACTGAACTACATCCCCAGCCCAATAACTTTTCATAATTACATATTAAGTGACAAGTTTTCAATTACTAGGTTAAATAAATTATGAAATAACATTTGTTATTTGTCACTTAGCAAGCATGAGGCACTGGGTTCGATCCTTAGCACCACATTAAGTAAAATAAAGACATTGTGTCCACCTATAACTAAAAGATAAATATTAAAAAAAAAAAAAGAAAACACATTTTCTGTTTCCTCTTGTCTTTTTAGTGTTCCAACTAGAAAATCTAAGTTTCATTTAAAGCTTTAATATTTCTTAGACAACACTGCTCTAGATCTAAACAATTTACAGAGAATATAATGGATACAGGATCATAATGAATCACAGAAGTTCAATTAGCAAAGTCCAGTATGGGAAAACTATAGAACAACTTAGTTTCTTTAACAATAGCAACATGGGCTGGGGATGTGGCTCAAGCGGTAGCGCGCTTGCCTGGTATGCATGCGGCCGGGGTTCCATCCTCAGCACCACATACAAAAACAAAGATGTTGTGTCCGCTGAAAACTAAAAAATAAATATTAAAAAATTCTAAAAAAAAAAAAAACAAAACAGTAGCAACAGCAACAAAAATACAAGGGAAAAAAAGAATTGAGGCAATCTATGGATTAAAAGAGACTTAGAAACCATAGAAACCAAATCAATGCACAGGCCTTGTTTGAAACCTGATTCAAATAAACCAAAAGTTTAGAGAAAGGGTGGCATGGATGAAGGAAAAGAAGCCAACACAATTTTAGAAGTGTGAATATTAACTGGATATGTGCTGATACACTATGGTTATGTTTTTTTAAAAAGAGTATCTGTTGCTAGGTGCAGTGGCACATGCCTATAATCCTAGCTATTCAGAGACTAAGGCAGGAAGATTGCAAGTTTGAGCAAGGGCAACTAAGTGAGACCCTGTCTCAAAATAAAATTTTAAAAGGGTTGAGGGTGTAGCTCAGTTGTGCAGCATTTGCCCAGTATCCATGAAGTTTCAGCAACTTGGCAATATTCTGTCTCAAAATAAAAAAAGGCTAAAGAAGTGACTCAGTGACTATGTGCCCTTGGGTTCAATCCCCAGTACCAAACAACAGCATCAACAACACAATCACAACAAAAAAATCCCAGCTAGCTGGAAACATTGGCATGTGCATGTAATCCTCGCTACTCAGGAAGCTGAGACAGAATAATAACAGGAGCCTAGAAGTTCAAATTCAGATGGACAACATAACCAGACCCTTTCTCAAAAATAAATAAATAAATAAATAAATAAATAGACTGGGCACAGTAATACATGCCTGTAATCCATTGACTCAGGAGACCGAAGCAGGAAATTGCAAGTTTGAGGCCAGCTTTGGCAATTTAGTGAGACCCTGTCTCAAAATAAAAAATAAAAAGGGGGCTGGGGTTGTGGCTCAGCGGTAGAGTGCGTGTGCAAGGTGCTGGGTTTGAGCCTCAGCACCACATTATAAATAAATAAATAAATAAATAAAGGTATTGTGTCCAACTACAACTAAAAAAATTTTATAATAAAAAATAAAAAGGGTTTGAGATTTGGCTCAGTGGTACAGCACTCCTGTACAGTACCCAGTACTGGAAAAACTAAATAAATAAATTCATTCACTAATTAGCTAATATCACACTTACCTGATAAAACACTTTCCTCCTAAGATCATGAACAAGACTAGATATCCTCTCTTACTACTTTTGTTCAAAACTGTACGAGAGGTCCTAGCTAGGGTAATAGGCAAGGAAAAGAAAGGTAGACAGGTACAATAGTACACGTCTGTAATTCCAGTTATATGGGAGGCTGAGGCAAAAGGATCACAAGTTTGCAGCCAGCCTGGGTAATTTAGCAAGACCCTGTCTTAAAATAAAATGAAAAGGGCAAGGATGTAGTTCAGCATTTGCCTAGCTTAGGTGAGGTCCTGGGTTCAATCCCCAGCATTGCAAAGGAAGAAAGGGAAGGAAGGAAGGAAAACTTATATGGTCATGGACTAAAAACAAAAATAGTTATGACACCTCAAACATAAGCAACCCAAGAAAAAAATAAATTAGACTTCATCAAAATTTTAAACTTTCGTGCTTTAAAGATCATGATCAAGAAAATGAAAGACAAACCACAGGGACACAGGTATAATCAGTGGAAAAGCACTTGCCTAGAATGCCACAAGGCTTTGGATTTGAGCCCCAGCACCACCCCCACCACCCCCCCACACACACATACACACTCACAAAACTACAGGGCATGGTGATACATGCTTGTAATCCTAGCTTCTTACAGCCTGAAGCAGGAAGACTGAAAATTCAAGGTCAGCCTGGGAAACATTAGGGAGACCCTGTCTCAAAAGAGGGGGCTGGATAGTGACTCAGTGGTACAGTGCTTGCTTAACGTGTGGGGTAATGGGTTCCATCCTCAGCATCATAGAAAAATAAAATAAAGGGGCTGGGACTGTGGCTTAGTGGTAGAGCACTTACCTAGCATGCATGAGGCACTGGGTTCAATCTTCAGTACCACATAAAAAATAACTAAATAAAGTTATTGTGTCCATCTACAACTAAAAATATTTTTAAAAAATAAAATAAAGAAGGGCTGAGTTTGTGGCTCAGTGGTAGAGCACTCATCTAACACGTGCAGGGTGCTAGGCTTGATCCTCAGCACCACATAAAGGTATTGTGTCCACCTACAACTAAAAAATATCTATTTTAAAAGGTGGGGGGCTGGGACTGCAGTTCTGTGGTATAGTGCTTGCCTAGCATGTCTGAGGCCCTATTCAATGGGGTGGGGATGGGGTGGGGTAAAAGAATACTTCTTATCATCCTACAAAGCTTTGAAACATCTGGCTCCTAACTACCTCTCTCTGTAATCACATATCAGGCCACCACAGTTCATTAATAGTCACAGTGGGCTTCCATTTTCTCAGAATGAGGTAAGGATTTTCCTGATTTGGCACCTTCACTTTTATGGTTCCTTTTGTCTAGAACTCTCCTTTCCAACTCTTCATTTGGCTAGTTCATTTTCATTCAGTTTCAGTTTGTTGCCCTCTCAGAGAAAGTTCCTCCATTACTCTCTATTACAGCCTGCTTTATTCTCTTCCTAACACATCAAAATCTTTTAACATCTTATTTATGTGCTTATTGTCTATCAAGCCTTCCTAAATTGCATGAGAGCAAGAACCTTGTTTCTCAAGATCACTGAGTTGTATCTCTAGTACCTGGCACACAGGAAGCACTCAATAAATCAGTAATCCAATACTGGACATCACTCTATTGTTAAATGTTTAATATAATAAAAGGCTTAGAGAGAACTTGAAGTTTGCAAGGCTTCTGATAGTATATACATATACCTAAGGTGAGAAGAGACATGGCAGAATAAGAATCAAATGGGCAGGGGGGTGAAAAAATAAACCCACAACTTCCAAAGGCTACATCAGCAAATAGATTTATTTTTTCCTCCAGAGAGAACATTCATTTAGAAACAGAAATAAAAAGTTGTGATATAGTCCCTTTCCTAGATAAAGTATATAAACAAACAGCCTCCCAGAATTATGACTGAACTATCACAATTAACATTTTCAGGAATTATCTAGAAAGAAAACTACCTAGGTGAAATCTTCTCAGTTTGTAGATAACTACAGTGACAGGCAGAAATATGAAGGTGCAAGATTTTGTGTCCAGAAATGAAAAACAGCTTCCATGTAGATAAAAATAAGGTAATGCAGTAATGAAAAAGTAGTCCAAACTATAATTATCAGAAGATGAGCTCTAAAGTTACCTGTTGCAACATAGGGAAGGAGTTTCAGAATTCCTGGACTGTATCCTGAATATAGCTACAAAAAGGGCAACAAAATGCTAGCTGTTATTATGAAAGTTTGAGAAACACAGAACACATTATCCTATCCTTGTACAAATCAAAGTGTGTCTGTACTTAGAATACAATGTGCAGTTGTGGTCACCTTAATACAAAAAAGCTAAAACAGAGAAGGACTAGAAAGATATCTGAAAAAACCAAAGGACAGAGGGGCTTCTGTATGATAACAGATATTTTTTTAAACAGAGATATAGCTATAAAGGTCACTTTAACATGAAGCAAAGAGTGTGTAAATAGCAGAAACCTATACATTAAATCTAAAGAAAAAGGGGGTTTAGGCAAGTGATAGAGCACTTGCCTGGCAAATAGCACACATTCACCAAACACCAGAAGGTTCTACCAGAAGGAAAAAACGATGAAAAGGATGGAAAGAGACCTCAAGGGAGGAGGAAAGAAGAAAGGAAGGAAAAAAATATGTATGTGCACATATATATGTATATGTGTATATGTATGTATGTGTACATACATGTATGTGTATGTATGTGTATAGATATACACATACACACATACACATATATATTTTTTCCTCTTCCTAAGTCCAGGTTTTAGACAAGATTTTTAAAATTCTAGCCGCAGTTGGCTTAGCTGTGTGACAATGGGCCAGTTATTTTAATTTTTGAGCCTTTCTTTTCTATAAACAACTAATTTGAATGACTGCTGTGAGAATAGAGATAAGCACACTGCCTGGCAAATAGCACACACTCACCAAACACAAGCTATTGCTTTTATTAGACCAATAAAAAGGGCTCAGCATGGTAGCCTTGGCCTGTAATCCCAAAAACCCAGGAGGCTGAGGCAGGAGGAGCACAAATCCAAAGGCCAGCCTGGACAACTTAATAAGACCTTGTCTCAAAATAAAACATAAAAAGGCCTGGGGATGTAGCTCATTAATAGAGCACCCCTGGTTTTAACCCCTAGTACAGCAAAAAATAAAAATAAAAAGTAACTGTTTACTATTACCTAATCCAATAGATAAAAGTAATAAAGACCATTATTCAGGTCAAGAGTATACAATATAAACACAAAGTAACTCAAAGACAATATAGATAAATTCATAGGTAACACTTCCATAAGAAACTCCCACTGGGCCCAGTGGCATGCCTGTAATCCCAGCAGTATGGGAGGCTGAGGCAGGAGGATTGTGAGTTCAAAGCCAGTCTCAGCAACTTAGTGAGGAACTTAGCCACTCAGTGAGACCCTGTCTCTAAATAAAACATAAACAAGGGCTGGGGATATGGCTCAGTGATTAAGTACTCCTGGGTTCAATCCTCAGTAAAACAAATGAAAAAACAAATTCCCAAGAGAAGGGCTGAGGACGTAGCTCAATGGCAGAGCACTTGCTTGGCATGCTCAAGGCCTTGGGTTAGATCACCAGCAAAGGAATAGAAGGTAAGTAATGGAAGGGAGGAAGAAAGGGAAGGGGAAGAAAAGAGAAATACCTAAAAGAAATCATGAATTTTAGGCGACAAAATCCTAACTTTTTTTTTTTTTTTTTAAAGAGAGAGAGAGTTTTTTATATTTATTTTTTAGGGTTTTTTTGGCGGGCACAACATCTTTGTTTGTATGTGGTGCTGAGGATCGAACCCGGGCCGCATGCATGCCAGGCAAGCGCGCTACCGCTTGAGCCACATCCCCAGCCCCAAAATCCTAACTTTTGAAGTTAATATTTTCATGCCTTCCCAACAAAAGAAGGCTATAAGTAGAATTCTGCCTTTTAACCAAAATGGTGCTAAAGATGAAGAAGGGAGTTCCTGGCTATCCCAAAGTCAAAGCCAAACTCAGAACAAAGGCTTGGAAGGCCAAGAAAGCATTACTGAAAGGCATCCGTAGCCAAAAAAAAAAAAAAAAAAAACCTCCATGTCACCCACTTCTGGGGCTCAAGTCACTGTGCTTCAGGAGGCAGCCCAAATATCTTTGGAAGAGTGACCCTCAAACAAACAAGCTTGACCACTATGCCATCATGAATTCCCCTAACCACTTAGTCTGACATGAAGACAGAAGACAAAAATATATGTGTTCACTGTGGACTTCAAGGCCAAAAAGCACCAGATCAAACAGGCTTTAAAGAAACTGTATGACATTAGGGTGGCCAAGGTTAACACCTCAGTCAGGCCTGATGGAGAGAAGAAGGCATATGTTCAACTGGCTCCTGACTGCGATGCTTTGGGTGTTATCAACAAAACTGGGATCATCTGAGCCATGTTGTGGCTCAGTGGTAGAGCACTTGCCTAGCATGGTGAGGCACTAGGTTCTTTGTTCCCTGGCACCACATAAAAAATACAACAAAATAAATAAAAACACAAAACAAAACTGGGATTATCTAAACTGAATCCAGCTGTGTAACTATAAATAAACATTTTTTTCACCATTTAAAAAATGGGGGATACACAGTAGCACACATCTGTAATCATAGTAGCTTCAGAGGCTGAGGTGGGAAGATCACAAGTTCAAAGCTAGCCTCAGAAGCTTAGCAAGGCCCTCTAAGCAACATAGCAAGACCCTATTTCAAAATAAAAAACAAAAAGGGTTGGGGATATCGCTCAAAGGTTGAATGCCTCTGGATTCAATCCCTGGTACCCCCAAAAAAGGTGGGGCTGAAGATGTAGCTCAGTGGTAGACACTTGCCTAGCATGCAAGGCCCTGGGTTCAATCCCCAGTACCACCAAAAAAAAATTTAAAAGTAAGCCAGGCACAGTGGCACACACCTGTAATCTCAACAATTTAGGAGGGTGAGACAGGAGGATCATAAATTCAAGGCCAGCCTTAGGAACTTAACAAGACCTATCTCAACAATTAAAAAATAAAAGTGCAGGAGGCTAGGGATGTAACCCAGTGGTAGAGTGTCCCTAGGTTCAATCCACAGAAAAGAAAAGGAAAAGACATAGAATCTGGACTAGATAATGTATCTGACCAAATATGCCCACCCACCCACCCTCTTTCTCTCTCTCTTTCTTTTTGCTATTCTGGCAGTTGAACCCAGGGTCTTGGGTTAGGCAAGCACTCTACCACTGAGTTATATCCTCAGACCTTTTTATTTTATTTAGAGAAAGGGTCTCCCTAAGTTTTCCAGACTAGCCTTGAACTTGCAACCCTTCTGCCTCAGTCTCACAAATCGCTGAGATTAAAGATACGTACCATCATACTCAGTTACCATTTTTAAATTTAAAATAACAATTATGGAGCATCATTGAACACTGAACTAATTAACAATATCATTTAATCCTCCCAATAACTCCTCTGAGATATACTCTGCATTTGACAGTAAAATGAGATACCCAATTTTCAGATGAGAAAACCAAAACTAAAAGAGTTACATCATTTATCCAAGGCTTCAGAGGTAGTGTAAGGGAGACTATAGGTAAACCCAGATGGAGAATGACTCTAGAACCTATACTTGTTTTTTCTTTTCTGGTGATACCGGGGATTGAATTCAGAGATGCTCTACCACTAAGCTACATCTCCTGTCCTTTTTATTTATTTTGAGACAGGGCCTTACTAAATTGCCCAGGCTGGCTTCAAACTTCAAACAGCTTCCAGAGTTGCTAGGATTACAAGGGGATGCCACCATGCCCAGCCAGAATCTATACTCTGAATTTATTTTTTAAGTACTAGGGAATGAATGCAGAGGTATTTTAGCACTGTGCTACACCCCCAGCCCTTTTAATTTCCCAGTTGCTAAGATTATAGGTAAGCACCACCACACACAGTCAGACTATACTCTTTAAACAGAGCAATACTGCCTTTGTTGAGAAATGTTGGTTGATGGGTATGTAACAATGAGGGAGGTGATATAGTAAGCATTCACAAATGTTGCCTGATGCATCCAAGTCAGCCAAAGTTACAGGCAGCTAGACAGTCCAAGCATGAACATGGAAATAACAAGAACTGATAAAAAAGGATATAATAAAGTTAATGTAAAAAGAGAAACCTAAAAATCCTTATACTGTGGTCTCACCTGCGATAAACAAAGTTCAGAGAAAGAAAAAATGCATCAAAAATATTAATTAGGGGCTGGGGATGTAGCTCAAGCGGTACCGCACTCGCCTGGCATGCGTGCGGCCCGGGTTTTATCCTCGGCACCACATACAAACAAAGATGTGTCCGCCGAAAACTAAAAAATAAATATTAAAAAATTCTCTCTCTCTTAAAAAAAATTCTTTTTTTAAAATATTTATTTTTTTTAGTTATTGGCGGACACAACATCTTTGATTGTGTGTGGTGCTGAGGATCGAACGCGGGCCGCACGCATGCCAGGCGAGCGCGCTAAGGCTTGAGCCACATCCCCAGCCCCGCTAAAAAAAAAAATTCTTTAAAAAATATTAATTAGTACAGAGCACGGTGGTGCACGCTGTGATCCCAGCAATTCAGAAGGCTGAGGCAGGAGGAAGGCAAATGTGAGGCCAGCCTGGGCAATTTAGTGAGACCCTCAGCAACTCAGCAAGACCCCATCTCAAAATAGAAAATAAAAAGGGCTGGGGAAGTAGGTCAGTGGTAGAGCACCCTCAGGATTTAATCCCCAGAACCAAAAAAAAAAAAAAAAAGGTAACTGGTAGGATGTAAAGGTGATTCTTTTTTCTCTGCTTGGTATTATCTGAATTGAGCAATTTTTTTTTTCTTTTACAAATAGCACTCTTTATTTCCATAATTGGAAAAAGGCAGAAACAAAAATAAATTTAAGGAAAGTTTTGCTCTTTATTCACTTCTGCTTGTGTAATTTGTTGCAATGAGCATGTATTACTTTTGTAATTTCAATAAGATTCTTAAATAAATATTAGAGATGGGAAATAAATTACAAGCAAATACCAAAGTTAAAAATGGATGTGGAGGGCTGGGGATATAGCTCAGTGGTAGAGCACTTGCCTAGCAAATATGAAGCACTGGGTTTGATCCTCAGCACCACATAAAAAATAAATAAAGGTATAGTGTCCATCTACAATTAATAAAGTGGTGATGCACACTTGTAATCCCAGCACTTGGGACGCTGAGGCAGGAGGATCACAAGTTCAAGGCCAGCCTCAGCAATTTAGAGAGGCCCTAAGGACTTAGTAGTGAGACCCTGTCTCAAAATAATAAAAAATGTTTTAAAAAAAAAAAAGGACTGAGCTGGGTGCAGTGGTGCACGCCTGTAATCCTAGTGGCTCAGGAGGTTGAGGCAGGAGGATCGAGAGTTCACAGCCAGCCTCAGCAAAAGTGAGGCACTAAGAACTCAATGAGACCTGTCTCTAAATAAAATACAAAATAGGGCTGGGGATGTAGCTCAGTGGTTGAGTGCCCCTGAGTTCAATTCCCAGTACCCTCTCCTAAAAAAGGGCTGAGGATGTGGCTCAGTGGTCAGACACCCCTAGGTTCAATCCCTGGTAGGGTGATGGATACTGGGGTGGGGATTGTAGTAGCTCAGTGGTAGAGCACTTGCCTAGTACATGTGAGGCCCTGGGTTCAATTCCCTGTACTGCAAAAAAAAAAAAAAAAAAAAAAAAAGACTTCAATTTATACAGATTCACACATTAACATGGCTGAATCTCAGGAACTTTTTGCTGAACAGAAAAAATCAGGGGCTGGGGATACAGCTCAGCTGGTAGAGTGCTTGCCTCCAATGCACAAAGCCCTGGGTTTGATACTTGGCACCACACACACACACAAAAAAAAGATCCAAAAGAGTTACATACTGTATGATTCAAGAATAGGTAAAATTGAGGGCCACACCTAGTGATGAATGAATGCCTATAATTCTAGTGATTCTTCGGCAGCTGACACAAGAGGACTGTAAGTTCTAAGCCAGACTCAGTAATTTAGTAAGGCCCCTAAGCAACTTAGTGAGACCCTGACTCAAAATAAAAAGGGCTGGGGAATGTAGCTTAGTGGTTAAGCGCCCTTGGGTTCAATACCTGGTACCAAAGTCTCGGGGTGAGGGGGAACAGGTGAAATTAAGCCAAGTGTGTTAGCATTTATATGCAGTCCACAAAGAAAAACAAGAATAGGCAAATTAATACGTGGGAATCAAAATCAAGAGTGGCGGTTACTAGGACTGGGGTTGTGGCTCAGCAGTAGAGCACTCACCTTGCACGTGCGAGACCCTGGGTTCGATCCTCAGCACCACATAAAAATAAATAAGTGAAATAAGGGAAGTGTGTCCAAATACAACTAAAAAATAAATATTAAAAAAAAAAAGAGTGGTGGTTACCTATTAAAAAAAAAGCAGGGGCTGGGGATGTGGCTCAAGCGATAGCGCTCTCGCCTGGCATGCGTGCGGCCCGGGTTCGATCCTCAGCACCACATACCAACAAAGATGTTGTGTCCGCCGAGAGCTGAAAAATAAATATTAAAAATTCTCTCTCTCTCTCTCTCTCTCTCTCTCCCCCCCCCCCACTCTCTCTCTTGAAAAAAAAAAAAAAAAAAAAAAGCAGGACTGACTGAAAAGGCGAATGAGGGAACTTTGGAGAGTTATAAAAATGCTCTCACTTGTGGGTTGGGATTGTGGTTCAGTGTCAGAGTGCTTGCCTCACATGTATGAGGCACTGGATTTGATCCTCAGCACCACATAAAATAAATAAATAAATAAATAAAGGTGTTGTGTCCATCTACAACTAAAAAAATATCCCATATCCCCATCTTGCTGCTCCAGCCTCATCCCCTTCCCACTACACCCCAGGCTCTGTGAAGTGCAGTTCATCTTCTCCACCCAGGACCGCCAGCAGAGCAGGGTCTCCCTGCCCTCATCCCAGTCCCCCTGCCCACCCCCTTCCAACAACAACCAGCTCCAACTGACTCTGGTTTTGGGAGGCCACTGAAGACTACTTTAAATTGAAAAAAAAAAAAGAAAGAAAGAAAGAAATTGAATAATAAAATCAGGAGTCAAAATTCATCGTCTTCAAGCCCTCTTTCTAGCCTTTTCTACTATGCTTGATCAAGGTTTGTGAACGGGGAGGAGGCTAAATTAGCCACCACCACTAAAAACTCAGCTGAAATATTTTATACCACTCTGATATCAACATTTTCTTATCCATCTTGGACTTTTCTGTCTGGTTTCTCACTCTCCCCAAGTATTTTATCTGCTCTCAAAATTAAGAGGAGCTGTTCTCCAGATTGTTTTTTATTCATATGTAGCAGATTCCTCATCTGATCCAGGTTGTCTAGTCGGGCCCTTCCCATGTTTAGGAGTTGAAGTCTCCATTTCTGAAGAGATTCTCATCTATCAAATGGATTCCCATTTGTAAATCTTTTTAGTTGTTTTTGTTCTTCAGGCTCACCCCCCACCCCCACCCTTGACAAAACTGTAAAGAAATAAACCATCTCACCTGTCCTTTTCTTTGGAGTCAGTGGGGCCTTCCTTGCTCCTCCATTTACAAAACACCTAAGCTGGAAGTTCAACTGTGGTTTTATTCCCTGTTTGAAATATTTTGACCTCCCTCCCCTGAAAGAAATACCTTGGAACCAGAGGAGTAAACTGAAGAGAACTCCTGGCTTTCTGAAGCTATGGACTTGGATTGGATGAATTGCTGGGGGTTTATAGAGAAAGATGACATTTCAGTACCTCTGGCATGCTGTCCCGGGAATCAGGGCTCCCACTAACTTATGAGGTTTTTAAACACATTGAAGATGATATAGCATTAAAATAAATTTGGAGGGGCTGGGGATGTGGCTCAAGCGGTAGCGCGCTCGCCTGGCATGCGTGCGGCCCGGGTTCGATCCTCAGCACCACATACCAACAAAGATGTTGTGTCCGCCGAGAACTAAAAAATAAATATTAAAAAAAAAAATTAAAAAAAAATAAATTTGGATTTGCTCATTAAAAAAAAAAAAATGCTCTTATTGGAGGCTGGGGATGTGGCTCAAGCGGTAGCGCGCTCGCCTGGCACGCGTGCGGCCTGGGTTCGATCCTCAGCACCACATACAAACAAAGATGTTGTGTCCGCCGAAAACTAAAAAAAAAAAAAATAAACATTAAAATTCTCTCTCTCTCTCTCTCTCTCTCTCTCTCTTTAAAAAAAAAAAAAATGCTCTTATTAGCTAGGCATGGTAACATATACCTGTAATCCCAGCCATTTGAGAAGCTGAGGCAGAAGGATCACAAGTTCAAGGTCAGCCTCAACAACTTCTCGAGTCTCAATAAAAAATTAAAAAAGGACTGGGGATGTAGTTCAGTGGCAAAATGCCCCTGGGTTCAATCCACAGTGTAAAAACAAAAAAGAAAGAAATTATATCCCCATCTCCCTCCTTCCCTCCCTCTCTCTCCCTTCCTTTCTCTCTCTGGCACCAAGGATAGACTCCACTAAGTCACATCCTCACTCCTTTTTTATTTTGAAACAGGGTCTTGCTAAGTTGCTGAGGCTGGCTTTAAAATTGCAATCCCCCTGCCTCAGCCTGGAGGTACGCACCACCACACCTGGCACAATCTCTCTCAACTGGGCAGTTAGCTACACATCTGCCAAACAACTAATTATACACTTGCATTTTTGTGCATTTCACTGTATGTAACTTTAATGTTTTTAAAAATCTCATTATAACAAAAGTTTCTATCTAAAATCTGCCACTTGTCAATTGAATGACTTTGTGGTAATCTCTCAAAATCAATTTATTTTATAAACTATAGCTACTAACATAATTTATCTCAAGTGCTGGGGACTGATTGTAATAGTATATATTAAAGTGGGAGCACTGTGCTTTGCAAAATATCACCCATTGAATAATGGAACTTTAAAAGTGAAGAGAGAAGCAAAATTTGTCTTCCATCTCTCATAAATCCAGATGCCTCTGATATCAGGATTACATAGTTCCGAATTGTGAAGGGAAGAGAATATCTATGAACATGGCCCAAGACCTTCTACACACTTAATTTCAAGACCTGAAATGAGAGAAGGTTTTTTAAACTGAGTACTTGCTAGAACAAAGAGTTTCAATTCTAAATACTTAAAATAATTACTCCTGTTACTTGGCTATGCTGATTACAAAATTTAAATTTCACAAGTCATATTATACATGTGTGTAATAAGCATGTATGCGCATATGTATTCAAATTGGAACAAAATGATCACACTACTCTTTCCCAAAAGGGTTTCTATTTTCTAAAAATAAGAAACTTAATTTTGCTCAACTGAAATTAATCTTACAACTAAGAGAATGTATCTCAATTTTGCTCAACTGAAATTAATCTTACAACTAAGAGAATGTATCTCAGGGGTTGGGGATTTAGCTCTGTGGCAGAGCGCTTGCCTCGTATGTGCAAGGCCCTGAGTTCAGTCCTCAGCCCTGGGGGGGAAAAAAAAGAATGTATCTCAGATTCTTCCATATTTTACCAGGAAAGAAAAACAGATCTTGAAAGGAAATACCACAAGCAAAGTTTAATACCCTCTCCTATCAATCTCAAAACTGTTTATTTGTTTGGAAATCATAATGAACAGCAAATTTTTCTAAGATACTTCTGTATCTGAACATTATTTTCTCTGCAAGCATTCAATGATTCTTAGTTCTATTCTTCTCTCTTCTAATTCAATTCTGTTTGGTTTCTAAGTTAAGAAATGTATTTCATTTGCATAAATGGTAACTATTCTGAGATACTATTCATAACTATACATTTGAATTCTCTAGAATACCATTCATAACTTCAAATGGAACAGGAAAATAACACTCATTCAACTTCACCTTAATGGTGACTAAGACATGAATGACTATATTATGCTGTAGAGAGTTGGCCAAAAGAAAGTGAAGTTCAAAAATGTCATTAATATCTTGTCATTAATTTACGAATGTCCAAAAGACCATCGCCTTGACCAATCTACCTGACACAAAAAACGCTGAACTAAAAAAGCATGTCAATTAGTAAAACATGGTTTTTAGAATTAAAAAGTATCTATTCAGGGACATCAAAATACATATCTTATTTATAAAGTCAAAAATTAGCAAAGACGAATTGTGATAAATCTTGGCAAGTTCTTTTTAAAAAGCAATACTGGTTATTCTTTAAGTGTTAAACTTTTAAGCCATGAATTTTTCTGAGAAAGAGTATTTCATACAAAGTAATCTTTTTTTTCAAGGGGGGAAGCAGAGAGGGGGCACTGGGGATTGAAGTGAGCTATATCCCAGAAGTAAGCTATATCCCAGCTCTTTTTATTTTTTATTCTGAGATAATTACTTGTGATCCTCCTGCCTCAGCCTCCCATGTTGTGGGGTCACAGGCATGTGCCACTACACCTGGCACAAGGTAATAATACTCTTATTTTTATAATAATTTTATATTATTTATTTATTTTTACATGGTGCTAAGGATCAAACCCAGTGCCTCACACATGCTATGCAAGCGCTCTCCAACTGAGCCACAACCTCAGCCCACAAGGTAGTAATATTCTAATAGTTCTTTTTTTTTCTAATAGTTCTTTATGTCATCTAATCTTAATCAGTGACAGAAATTGAATTTGAATTTACATAGATCTGCATAAATAATTCAGCTATCTATACTGTTCTAATATATTTCAAATGAATAAAATTTGAACAGAATGAAAATAATGGGACTATTTTAAATTTGTCACTTTCTGATTTCCCTCATTTTCCTTTCTTATCCAGAGTTAGTGACAAGAGACTATATAACCAGACAGAAGGAATATAAAAGAACACATGTTTGAGGACATCCATACTCATTTCTGTTACTCTATCACCTTTACCCCTGTTAATACAGTGGTTCTAAAAAGGAAGCAATTTTGTCCCCCAGGGTTCATAAAATATCTGGAGACAATTTTGAATGTCACAATTAGGGGAGTGAGTGCTACTGGCATCTAGCAGATAGACACTAAGATCCTGGTTATATATTTCTGTGTGATCATGAAAAGAAATAAAGATAAGCCAATTCAATGAAGCAGAAAAAAAACGAGGTCATAATTTAAGCATTATTAGCCATCTACTAAGTCTGCATCCCATGTTGTGCATTGGCCATACAAAAAAAGAACAATAGCTGGAAGCGACAGTGCACACCTATAATCCCAGAGGCTCAGGAGACTGAGACAGGAGGATCGCTAATACAAACACAACAACCTCAGCAGTGAGGTGCACTAAACAACAACTCATTGAGACCCTATCTCTAAATACAAAATAGGGCTGGGAATGTGTGGCTCATTGGTCGAGTGCACCTGAGTTTAATCCCTGGTACTGCTCCCCCTTCAAAAAAAAAAAAGAACCATTATACTCCTGCCCTTAAGGAGCTTCATCAGGTACAGGAGTTTCATAATTTGTCTGATATCAGATTTGACTGTCTGATAAATGCTTTAACAAAGAAGACATAAACGGGAGCCATTCAACTTTTCGTAGGGAAGGGAACAGGGAACAGTCCTCTACACCAGCTCTAAGGATGAGTAGAAAGCATCTTACTTCATAGGTTACTTTTCTCTTCCCAAACAAGGAACCAACCATTTCTTTACTCAATATACAGCTACAGAGTGTCTGTATTATGCTGTGTTAGAGGCAAATTACAACTTTCCATTACTTCCTTTGGCATCACTGGTGTCTAGCAGTCTATCTCCTATACCCAAATCCCCAAGAACTCTGCATTTCTACCTATTCCCAATTTAGCTGCTGTTGTCCTTAGTCAAACCTAGTAAGGCCAACAACCAAGAAGGAAACAAAACTTTCAGTTACCTGTTGAAACAGACTGCATCCAATCCTGCCTAGTCACAAAATGAGGGTGGTAATGCTGGCAAAGAAGCCAACAGTGAATTGACTATGGGTACTGCCAACCGTTTGACGTGTAGATATTTTGGAAAGCTATTTTAGCTTACAAAAAAATCTGGGTCCTCTTCTACCCTATGTAACTCATGTCAGGAACAATAGCAAATTAATCAAAAACTATGTGAGGGGCTAAGGTTATAGCTTAGGGGTACAGCACTTGCCTAGCATGTGTGTAAGGCCTTAGGTTTGATCCCCAGCACCACATGGGGATGGCGGGGGGATTTATTGAGTGCTTATGATTTGTTATGTCAATGATTCTCAACCCTAGCTATGTATTGCCAGGGCTCCCATGGGAGATAAGGACATTTTTTATTTTATCTATTTATTTATTTATTTTTAGATACTAGGGATTGAACCCAGAGGCACTTTAGCACTGAACTACCTTCTAAGCCCTTTTTATTCCTTTTATTTTAAGACAGGTTACTTAGGGCCTTGTTAAATTGCTGAAGCTAGCTTCGAACTTGTGATCCCCCTGATTCAGCCTCTGGAGCCACTGAGATTACAGGCATGCACACCGGGCAGATATGCACATTTTAAAGAAAATTTCTGATAGAAGACAAGTTTGAAGCCCTGGCCTTTAGGCATTACAGAATACCAAAGAAATACAAGAAATAGTATCTTTCTTCAAAATTTACCCATAGTCACAACAGAGTAACTTATAATAAAATGTTAGTCCACTAATTTGAAATTCTTTTTGCAATATTATCAGTGCTTATGAAATAGAAGAAACTGGGTAGTCTGGATAAGAATTGTTCCTATTCCCTAGTGTAATCATATACCTACTCCACCTGCAATTCCTGATACACTGTTCCACACACTTTCTCTCTCGTAGACAGTAAAGTTTACCATTCTCAGGAATTAAGGAGACACCCCCAAGTAAGAGGATGAATTGAGGTCCTCAAACCAAGTGGCGGTGTGATTTCTTCAAATCCATTTTGTCATAGGGCTGCCACTGCTTCTTCCCCGCCTCCCCCATACTGGGGATTGAACCCAAGGGCACTTTACCACTGAGTTACATTCCCAGTCCTTTTTATTTTTTTTGAGATAGGGTCTTGCTAAGTTGCTTAGGCCTTGCTAAATAGCCAAGACTGTCCTAGAACTTGCAATCCTCCTACCTCAGCCTCCCAAGTCACTGGAATTATAGGCATGCACCACAATCCAGCTCATAGGGTTTCTTCTAAGCAGAAGAAATAAATCTTCATCCTCCAACAATACCAATCAACCTCATTTTACAGTAGAAGTGTCTGAGAAAAGGTAAGAGTGTCTTAAGTCTGAAAAATATACTCATGGAGGCCCTTGACCACTTAAAGAAACAACCAAATTCATATGGTTAGTAAATGAATGTCTCATACAGCACACACTTAAAATAAGATAATAGGGCTGGAAATATAGCTCAGTTGGTAGAGTGCTTGCCTCACATGTACAAGGCCCTGGGTTCAATACCCAGCACCACAAAATAAATAAATAAATAAATAAATGAAATAAAATGGTAATTTTTTTTTTGCTAAATTAAATATATTAGTAAACTCCTTAGCAAGATGTGCATATTATGGGAGCTTCATAAATTAAAAATAAAGAAAAAATTGACCTAAATTCCATCCAGTAGTGATTACCTCAAACTAAAGGACCCCCTTGAAAGGAAAAAAAAAAAAAATCAGCTTTAAAATTCTGGCAACAGGGGCTTGGGCTGTAGCTCAGTGTCAGAGTGCTTGCCCAGCACGTGTGAGGCACTGAGTTCGATCCTCAGCACCAAATAAAAATAAACAAATAAAATAAAGACATTTTGTCCATCTACAACTACCAAAAAACAATTCTTTTTTTTTTTTTTAATTCTGCAAACATAGCCAATTCTGCTGGTACACACTATATTTACGGCTACCCAAAAGGCTGAGGCAGGAGGACTGCAAATTTGAGAGCAATTTAGCAAGACCCTGTCTAAAAGAAAGAAAAGGGGCCAAGGATGTAGCATGTAGCTTAGTGGCAAAGCACCTTCTTAGCAAGTGCATCCCTAATACCACAAAAAAGAAAAAAAATCTGTAAACATAAATCTACAGATCCTCACCTGATTAATTTTTATCTGAATCATACAGAAAAAGGTAAAATTCTCTTTAATTTTTATACAAAAAAGTATGAGCAAAGACCCTAAAATTACTGTTTATAAAGAGGTAGAGGGCTGGGGATGTGGCTCAAGTGGTAGTGCGCTCACCTGGCACACGTGCGGCCCGGGTTCAATCCTCAGCACCACATACAAACAAAGATGTTGTGTCCGCCAAAAACTAAAAAATAAATATTAAAAAAATTCTCTTCTCTCTCTCTCTTTAAAAAAAAAAGAGGTAGAGATAGCTGGGGATGTAGCTCAGTGATAATATGCACAAGACTCTCAGTTCCATCCCTAACACCACACAAAAAGAGGTACAGGGTGTCATTTTAGCATCTCAACTCTTTAGTGAGAGCACTAAAGGTATATTTTAAGGCTAGATCAGTGGTAAAGAACTTGCTTGGCCTATGTGAGGCCCTGGATTTGATCTCCAGCATCATTAAAAAAAAAAAAAAAAAAAAGGAGCTGGGGATATAGCTCAGTTGGTAGAGTCTTGCCTCATGTGCACAAGGCCCTGGGTTCAATCCCCAGCACCACCAAAAAAAAAAAAAAAGGATAAATGCTAATAGTTACGGGAAAATGCACATCAGATAGATTTTAATTGAAGTCAGAATTTTACATGACAGAAACAAAAAAAAATCTATGTAATACTATTTTTAAGACCCATGACTTTGAAATTAACATGGTTATACAATATTTTTCCTTTAATTGTTTCCATCATCATATAAGCTTTACCTATGGAAGTAATCAATCCCTTCACTTTGATTCCGAAATTCAAAAAGTGTGAAAAAAAAACTTTTTTATTATTCATGTGGTGACAAAACATGACATGAGCCTATTTATAGTATACATTTATCCCAGTTAGACTTGGCATTTAAACATTTTACTCCTAAAATAGTAATGTGTTTGAGTATAAGGTGCTGCTCTAGAGCTCTCTGGGGTGTTACATAACATACAGTATATATTCCACATTTGTTTACTAAAATCTCCAAAACTTCTAAATTCAGAAACACATCTGGTCCTAAGATTTTTTTTTTCTCCTCATGGGCTTTGAATAACATACCATGGACTAGTATACCAATTAAGACAAAATCATCTTTTTTTTAAATATTTTTAATATATATGTATATTTTAGTTGTAGATGGACACAATACCTTTATTTATTTTTTTAAGAGAGAGAGAGAGAATCTTTTAATATTTATTTTTTAGTTTTCGGCGGACACAAACAACATCTTTGTTTGTATGTGGTGCTGAGGATCGAACCTGGGCAGCACGCATGCCAGGCAAGCGCGCTACCGCTTGTGCCACATCCCCAGCCCAAGACAAAATCATCTTATATAAAAAATATAACTAATACTGAGAATGAATATAGATCTTGACATGCAGCAAACCTAATGTCTTAACAACTATTAAACACAATCCTGGAAAAGAAAGCATTAAAAATTTTTCTTTTTTCTTTTTTTGTACCAGGGATTGAACCCAGGGGCACTTAACCACATTACCAGCTCTTTTTCATATTTTATTTAGAGACAGGGTCTCACTGTGTTGCTTAGTGTCTCACCAAGCTACTGAGACTGGCTTTGAATTCACAATCCTCCTGCCTCCCAAGGTACTGGGATTAGAGGTGTGTACCACCTCACCCAGATAAAAAGACTTTAAATAATTGTCAAAAAACAAACACGTCGGCTGGGGTTGTACCTCAGAGTGGTAGAGTGCTTGCCTAGTACTTGTGAGGCAAGCACCACATATAAACAAATAAATAAAGGTATTTTGTCTGTCTACAACTAAAAATATTAAAAACAAACAAACAAACAAACACATGGGTCTGGGATATAGCTCAGTTGGTACAGTGCCTGCCTCATATGTACAAGGCCCTGGGTTCAATCCCCAGCACCACAAAAAATAAACAAACACACACGCTATTTTCAGGTGATGGTGATATTTGCATCTTCTGAAATCTAAATCAATTCCTCTTAGGTTGAAATCCACTGATTTAAATCACAGTTAAAACAGAGCTAAAGATTGGCCGGGCACGGTGGTACACCCCTGTAATCCCAGCAGCCCAGGAGGCTGAGGCAGAAGGATCACGAGTTCAAAGCCAGCCTCAGCAAAAGCGAAGTGCTAAGAAACTCAGTGATACCCTACCTCTAAATAAAATACAAAAAAATAGGGCTGGGGATGTGACTCAGTGGCTGAGTGCCCCTGAGTTCAATACCCAGTACCCACCCCCCCAAAAAGTAGAGCTAAAGATTGAAAATTTTAATTATGTTGAGAAAATGAATCTTCAGTGATAAATAACTTTCTCAGAAAAATGTTCTGATTTCTCAAAAATTTATATCAGAGGTATGGGGATGTAGCTCAGTGGCAGAGTGCTTGCCTAGCACTCACCAAGCCCTGGGTTCAATCCCCAGTACCACAAAACGAAAAAAATTATATCAGAGTCTAAGATTTAAAATTATTTCCCTGTGGAAGATAATTTATAAATGTCCAACAAATTACAATGGACTTTTTCTGTGAAAGCAGAGCCTCGAACGTGAATAGAGGTAAGAACAGCTCTTAAAAATCTTTGAACAGGAAGAAGAGTTTCATAGTTCTTTCCTTCCTCCCTCCTTAAGTTGCTGCTTTTCTGGTTTTAGAATTTCAAACAAAGAAAATACATATTGGCTCCACTACTAAGAAACGCCCTTTTCTTAGCAACTTCCTCCTCCAATATTCTTCCACCACTGACATCTCAAAACAATACCCACAGCAGAACCTACCCTTTTGATTAACCCAAAATTCTGATGTTTAGAAAAATTAAGAGCTGCAATTTACAGTACCCAACCACTGCCTACCAAGTCCACAGTCTTCTCTCTCATCTAGAAGTCAGATAATAGAAGAAAGAAACATTAAGATTCATCAGGGCAGGCTGGGGATATAGCTCAGTTGGTAGAGTGTTTGCCTTGCAGGCACAAAGCCCTGGATTCAAACCCCCCCCACACCAAAAAAAAAAAAAAAAAAAAAGATTCATCAGGGCTAGGCTGTTGAGCTTTCACCCCACAGAATCCAATGAAATCTGACCTAATAAATGGCAAGGAAACGTGGCCTTCTTAGGGAGGAGAAAAAGACACTGGGCTGGCACCACCCTGAATCAAAACTTAAGTCTGTATACTTTCTTCTGCAGGATACCCAATCAGAATTCAAACTGAGCCCCTGAAGTTCTGACACACTTCAAAGTGACTTTTAAAATTTGGAATTTTACAATTTGGACTTTTCCAACTCACATACTCAACAAAGGGGATGGATTTACAATTAACCAACCAGAGATCAAGACCCTGCCTGTCTCTCCATGCCAGAAGTCAAATTAAATGTCTGGGACCAGAACTCTCCCTATGCTTGTGACAATGCAAACATTATCTTTTAAGTAGGCAGTGACTTACCCCTTACCCAGTGATTGCCAGAGGAAACACAAACTACACATTACCAGAGGCCCTGGGCAAGTCACTCGGGTTCTCTGAAACTTAATTTCCTTATGTGCAAACTCTCAAGGGAAGTTGTAAAAATTAAACAACAATATATGCCTAACCAAGGTTTGGCATACAGTAGGAGTACCATAAATGTTCTTCTCCTCTTCCTCCTCCTGCCTTCTGGGCCAAAATTCCAATCTTTGCTCCAAGAATCTCCAAGAACTTTTTCCTCATCTCTGATTCTATATTCAGGTGTATAAACCTTCCCCATCTCATAGGATCTAGGGCTGCTGGAGGACCCAGAGAACCCAATCCCACCGCGTCCCACCCCGTCCCATCCCACCCCGGTCTGGGTAGGGCACCCACCGCCCCTATAGCCAACTCTCCTCCTTAGTCTGCGGACCATTCTGTGCGGGGCACACGCGCGCGCATATACACTATGCCCTACCCACCGCTCCCCAACTTAACAGGCCAGGAGCCTTAAGGAGCACCTCAATTGCGGCATGGTCCTGAGACAGACACTGAGGCTCATCCTGGGGAAGAACTTCCCCAAAGAGCTGGGACCCAACTCAGGTACTCCTGCCGACAGTCTTCGTTTTACAAATGGGGATACTAAGGCCTGAAGAAGGAAGTGACTTGCCCAAGATCACAAAGCGAGTTGGGGACAGAGCCATGTCAGCTCGGGACACTTTCACAGCCTCACGGACTCGCAGGCCCCTTCACGAAACCGCTGGGGACTCCAGGTCACCCCCTCCCTTAGGGGGTAGGGTGGACTAAGACGCCACCCGCCGCCGACTGCTCGCCGGCCTCTGCCAGTCGGCGGCAGGAGGTGCGACACCCATTCCCCCTGGACTCTGCGCGGTTCGGGAGGGGCGGCCCAGCTGCGGCCGGCGCCTCACAGCGGGGCCCGCCCAAGGGGACTTGTTGCTCACCTGGCCTCGCGCAGTCCCCCTCAGAGACAGGAAAAGCCGGCCAGCCGCCCTATCTCAACACGGGATTTGCTCCCGCCGACCGCCTAGCGGGCTGCCACACAGCCGGACCCCCCTCAACGCGCAACGCCCCCAGCCGTGCTCGCCCGGCCCGTGTCCGCCATTACGCGATCCCCCGCCCTGGGACGCAGCCACACCCCGCCAACGGCTCTGATTGGTTCTCCGCTTGACCCGCCCTGGACTTCCAGTCATCCCATTGGCCTTAATAGAATGCCAGTTAAATACCTACGCAAAAGACGTACTCAAAGCTACTGTCCCGAGAGCTCCACCCGAGCAACTTCCGCAATAGGAGTAAACAGCGGGAGGCAAACCAAGTGAAGTGGGGGTAGACATTTAGGTAAATCGACTCCTAAATTCAGAGTAGAAAAATCTCACCAAAGAAAGGGTAAAATCTCGCTTAAAGTGTGTTGAAAGACGAATTCTTCTTATTGGAGTCCAAAGAACCAGTATCTTGGGGGATAGGAAGGAGCCAAGCCTGTAAACTTTTCTGTGGACACCCCTCAAGTTGCAAATAGTTATATCCCTTCACTTTGGGTCTCTGGAGGGGGCCGAAAGTAAGGTGTGGAAAGTGAGTCACTGGCTTTAGGAGCCCGCCCCTAAGGGATCCCAGTGTGTGTGTGTGTGTGGCGGGAGAGGGTCCCGGAACTGGGAGCTAGTTTTGACAGGTGAACTGGTCCCTAGTTGAACCGCCAACTCGCTCTGCAATCTCAGACAACTCCCTGAGCTTCTCTGGGTCTCAGTTTGTCCTTCTGCAAAGTAGGCGCAGTAAACTCAGCATATCCTCCTCACCTCCTGAAGGTGATTATTCATGCCTGAGTGGGCACATGCAAGCCTTATTGATTATGAAAGACTGCAGCCGGATAACAATATAACAAATTAATAAGTTAGCAAAGATGTCCATTTAGTTCCCTAGAGCAACTCTATACAGCATATATTGTCCTCGACTTGCAGGGGAGAAAATGGAGCCTATGACAGCAGATTTACTCAGGTTCACCCAAGGAATTGGAAACAATCCTAGGACTCAAACTTGTGTATCATTTAGCTTTCATCCCTGTTTTCCTTCCCAGGCAAGGTGTTACCTGAAAAAGACTTGCCCCCCCCCCCATGGCTTTAGTTCGTCAGGGATGGTCTTAAGGGTGCCAGATTTGCCCCTGTCCCTGGTTACCATAGACTTAATCATAGGCCACTCCCAAGCTAAGTGACAAAGCTGTTCTGGGATCCTAGGAATCAGGAGGTCGGGGATGACATCTGATCAGCAACCTAGGCAGAATCCCAAATGAGGATATGGACAGTGGGGTAGCCTCATGGCAAAACTTAAATCCAGGTCTCTCCGCTCTCAGAACAGAGCTCTATTCACTACAGGATTGTTTTCCCAGCAGGACTGTCTTGGCTGTGATTCCCTAGTCCTTTTCCCTCCCTAGAGGCCAAGAAGGGAATAGGAGGGGGAGCAGCTTAAGACTTAAGAAGGGCAGAGACCCGACAAGTGGGTGATGCCAACAGGGTCCCAGTGCTGACTGGGCTGGTATCCTCCAGGTTCAAATTGTACCCGTGGTCTGATAGTCAATGACTGTTTAAATCTGGCTGCAGCGGTTGGGTGCAGGAGGTAACTGCAGAACACAGTAGTGACTTTGGGGTCAAATCCTAGCTCCACCACTTCCTAGCTCTCTTAGCCTTACCTACCTAGTCTCTAAAATGGGATGATAAGGCAGTTGTGAGGATTCAATGAGTTAATTGTGGCGCTACTGAGTCATGTGTTTAAAATGCCTGGTAGCTACTTATTCATTCACGAATTCATTCATTCAATAAAAAATTATTGAGCACCTAGCAGGTATAGAACAGCCTGCCAATGGCTCAGCTTTAATGGTAAGCAAAATAGTCAGACCCTCTGGGAGCTTAGACTCTGGTAAGGAACAAAGTAGCTAAACAAATGAATGGACAAACACAGTTAGAAAGTGATAAGGAACAAGAAGGCAAAGTACAATCTGATTCTGAGAGGGAATGTCAGGAAATGGGAGGGGTCAAAGGAGACTTCCCTAAGTGGATGCTGTCAGTGGTGAATTGATGGATGTGGTTCACCCATTCATGAATGAGAGGGTGAGAAAAAAGGGGCAAGTCAAGAGGAAGGGTATGAAGTCAAGGAGGGTAGTGGGAGTGGGGTTGGAGGGCAGAGCACACCATCTGAGGGCCACAATAGAGAGGGTCATTGTTAAACCAAACCCTAGTTTTGGTTTTGAAGGTGGAATTGTTCTCCAAGGTTCTCTACACTTTTCTGATAGTCCCTAAAAGAAGCTGGCTTTACTGGGTGGTAAGTACCTATAATCCCAGCTACTCAGGGGCTGAGGTAGGAGGATTGCAAATTCAAGGCCAGCCTGGGCAATTTAGAGAAACTATTTCAAAAAAAAAAAAGAGAGAGAGAGAGAGAGAGCATGGTAACACACGCTTATAATCCCAGCAACTCAGGAGGCTGAGACTGAGACAGGAGGATCACAAGTTCAAAACGAGACTCAGCAATTTAGCTAGACCCTAAGCAACTTAGCAAGACCCTGTCTCTGTTAAAAATGTATATATAGAGAGGGTGGGGTTGTGGCTCAGCGGTAGAGCACTTGCCTAGCATGTGTGAGGCACTGGGTTCAATTCTCAGCACCACATAAAAATGAATAAAATAAAGGTCCATCAACAACTAAAAACTATTAAAAAAAAAAAAAAAAAAAAATATATATATATATATATATATATATATATATATATGGCTGGGGATGTGACTAAGTGGTTAAAGTATCCCTGGGTTCAATCCCTTGTTCAAAAAGAAAAAAAAAAATAGGCCATGATGTATTGAGTTTAATTCAGGGATGGGGGCAGAGGGAGGATGCAGGCTTCCAGAACCAGGGATTTGCAAGGCCCTGGGTTCAATCCCCATCCCCAGTATTTTAGAAGAGATCCCAGGCTTCAAAGAATCTTGACTGTACTACCTTACCTTAGATACAGTGACTTTGATCTGTCACCAAACCTAATTGTCCTTCAGCCATATTTATTATTATACTTTTAGGAGGGATAATTATAGAGGGTCATAAGGTAGCAGTAAGGATTTAAAGGGAACTATAATAAAGTGGCAGATAGAAGGCACTCTATAAATGGTCCTGGGGGGGGGGGGTTGTGACTCAGTGGTAGAGTGCTTGCCTAGCATGTGTGAGGCACTGGGTTCAATTCTCAGCACCGCATATAAATAAATTATAGAATAAAGGTCCACGGACAACCAAAAAATATTTATAAATAAATAAATTGTCCTTGGTCTTCCCAGCATGGAGGGAGGTAGCAGAGCCAGCAGCTGGTTTGGAATAGAGCTGATGCAGACAACCATGTATTGTGCAAGTTATTATCTAACCTTAATTGTCATAGGAAACTTTGAAGTCAGACAAACCTGAGTTTAAATAACTGTTTTACCACTTTCTAGCTGTGTGACGTTAAGCAGGTGACTTCACCTCTCTGAGCCTCTGTTTCCTTAAATGTGAATCATAATTCTTTCTACTTCCCAGAGTTTTGAAGATTAAATGAGATAATAAATGTGATAACCTAGGGAATGGGGGTATAGCTCAGTGGTAGAACGCTTGCCTAACATACATAGAGTCCTAGGTTCAATCCCCAAAACTGGAGGAAAAAAAAAGATATTTCAAGTATGAGTCACTTAGCACAATGATTGGTATATGGTAAGCAACTGTTGAATGTTAGCTCCAATAATAATTACTATTATTATTTATATCAGCAGTTTCCACCTGCTTGAGAAATTAATATTCTGAGCTGGGCCTGGTGGTACCTTCCTGTAATCCTAGTAACTCAGGAGGCTGAAGCAGGAGAATCACAAGTTTGAGGCCAGCCTCAGCAATTTAGTGAGACCCTGACTCAAAATAAAAAATAAAAGGAGGGGGGTGCGCTGGAGATGTAGTTCAGTGATAAAGTGCCCCTGGATTCAATCCCCTCCCCAGTACCAAAAGAAAAGAAAAAGAAATTGTGGGGAAGAATGAAGGAAGTTTGGATTGTGCAGACGGGAGTGAGGGGAAGGGTGGGGCAGTGGGGATGGGAAGGACGGTGGAATGAGACAGACATTATTATCCTATATACCTGTATGACTACACTACTGGTGTGACTCAGCACCATGTACAGCCAGAGGAATGAGAAGTTATGCTCCACTTGTGTACAATGTGTCAAATGCATTCTACCGTCATGTGTAACTAATTAGAACAAATAAAAAAAGAAAAATTAATATTCTGGGGCTTTGCTTATGGGTTGTCCAACAACAGAAGCCTTACTATTTCCTTTTAGGAGATGAAGATAGGTTGCTTTTTAAGGTGAGTGCTATACCTATCACTAGTACTGAACACCAACATTTAGTGAGCTTTTACTATATGCCACGCATATGCTAATCACTTTAAATGCATTAATCCTCATAGTGGTCCTGTAAATTAGGTCCTATTGTCATTCTTATTTTACAAATGAGGACAAGGTAGCACAGAGAGGTTAAGGGCCCAAGGATACCCAATGGAAAGTAACAAGGCTGGAATTCAAACCCAGCCATGGAATTTGAGAATTCCAGATGGGTAAGCCCTACCTCTTCTACCCGAGGAGTAAAAGATATCACCTGGAGCCAGTGCTGAAATTATTCACTGCCTGTAGCAAGTCCCCAGATTGCAAAAGACAAGTCCTGTTCCTTTCCTACCAATTAAAAAAAAAAAAGGGGGGGGGCTGGGGATGTGGCTCAATCGGTAGTGCGCTCGCCTGGCATGCGTGCGGCCCAAGTTCGATCCTCAGCACCACATACCAACAAAGATGTTGTGTCCACCGAAAACTAAAAAATAAATATTAAAAAATTCTCTCTCTCTCTCTCTCTCTTTCCTCTCTGTCTTTTTTTTTTTTAAAAGAGAACCACTAAAAAAAAAAAAAAAAACTCCTTAATGGTGGCCAAGTCACACCCTCTCTCCGAGACTCAGTTTCCTTCTCTTTATCTATGAAATGGAGATGGTGATAAAGCTCTGCCTACAAGGCTGTCATGAGGAGCAAAGGCCACATGAGTTCCTGTATTGTTGCCGTGGGCTTGGGAGCCCTTTGGGAAAGCAGCCTAAGTCAGTAACAGGCCAGAGGCAAACAGACTCAGGTTCAAGTCCCAGGTCTGCCTTTTAAGCCGTCTGATCTTGGACAAGTTATATAACCGGGCCGAACCTCAGCCTTCTCATCTCTAAAATGGAGTGGATGGATACTATGGATCTGTGGAGCGGGAGAGGAAACACAAGGACAATGAGAGAATGCATGAGAAGCCAGGAGCTGGGCCTGGTACAGAGCCTGCAGAATGAGGAGTAAAGCAGAAGACCAAGAAGAGTCACCCCTCTGCATCCCCCACCCCTGTCCCAGGGGAAGTGGTAAACAGCACTGTGCTCCGAGCCCAGAATGGTCTCCAGGCCACTTCCCTCCCTCTGGCACCCTCAGCTCTGGCTGGGTCCACAGCCTGCCCACCTCCTCTTTTTCTCCCTCTTCCTCTCTCCCCTTCCCCCTCCCTCTCGTCAAACAAGTTCTTCTCCACTGAGCAATCCCAGGGGGCCCGGAACCTCAGTTGCAGCCCAGCTCTCAGGCTTTCCCCGCCTCCACATCCTTAATCCGCAGCCTCTGCGTTTGCCATTCCTTCCACCTGGAATGCCCTCCCCTCCCGGAGCGCCTTTGATGGGGAAGGGGGGTGCAGGAGGGGAAGGATCTGGAATGATGCTCCCCCACCTCCTCACTCCCCTCCCCTGCATCCCCCACGCTGCATGCCTGACCTCCCCCTCCCAGCGTGGGGGGATGAGACAGCGCTGGGAGGGGGAGGGAGGGGGGACTGGGGAAGGGCCCTCTGTGGGGTTTTTCACCTGCTCAGAAGAGGCAGACGGAAATGAAAGCTCTGGAAAAAAGGCCTGCTGCTCTGCTGAGGCCCCAGTTCCATGAAGCCTCCCTGCCTTCCCACCATGCCATCTCCTCCTCCTCCTCCCCTTCCTGCTGCAGGCAGGTGCCACAGTCAAGGAACATGGGTGGGCGGCAGGGCCAGAGAGACCTGGGTTCAAATCCCATTCCTGCCACTTTCCCAGCAAGTGACCTTAGCGAGCTGCTTGGCCTGCTTACGCCTCATTTCTTTGGAAAAGGGGACAACAATCCTTGCCTGGCAGGCAGCTGTGAGGACTAAGTGAGATGGCAGATCAAAGTGCCTGGCACGACTGCAGTACTAAGCAATAGAGATAATAACAATGACAGCAAACACCCTGAGCCCCTGTGTGGCTGACACAGTTCTCAGCACCTTGCATAGATTAACCTATTTAATTCCGGGTAAGGTGGAGATGATTACGTTTTGCCGATGAAGAAACTGAGGCACAGAGAGGTTATATAACTTCCCTAAGCTCACAGAGCCTATAAGGGATAGAACCTCCTCTGTGTTCTTACCCACCACACTAAGGCACACTCAGTGACAGTTGTTATGATGATGACAATGATTTGTTTTTATCTATACTGACTCTATGCCCTCAGTAAGTACATGTTATTCTCTTTGCTCTCACCTTCAAAATCCTGCCTGCCACTGGGGGTGTAGTTTGGTATTGGAACAAGCACTTAGCTTGCACAAGGCCCTGGGTTTAATCCTCCGCACCACCACCCCTTCAAAATAAAAGCTAATGGGGCTGGGGATGTGGCTCAAGCAGTAGCGCGCTCGCCTGGCATGCATGCGGCCCGGGTTCGATCCTCAGCACCACAAACAATCAAAGATGTTGAGTCCACCGAAAACTAAAAAATAAATATTAAAAGTTCTCTCTCTCTCTCTCTCTTAAAAAAAATAAATAAAATAAAAGCCAAAACCCTGTCTGAATATTACCTACTTTTCCAGTCTTTTCATGTAATAAGCATTTTTTTTTTGGGGGGGGACAGTTAGAGGGTATTCCATATTGAACCCAGGGACACTGTTCCACTGATCTACATCCCCAGCCCTTTTTATTTTGAAATAGGGTTGTTCAGCCTCACTAAATTGCTGAGGCTGGCCTCAAACTTGCAGTCCTCCAGCCTCAGCCTCCTGAATCACTGGAATTACAAGCATATGCCACAACACCTGGTTCATAAGCATACATTGCTGCCTGCTCTGCCTAGGTTTATGCAGGGCACTAAGAACCCAGGGATCAACCATCCAGCCTCTGCTCTGAAGTGACTCCCAGTCAAGTGAGAGAGAAAACATACATGAAAATTGTAATACAAGACATCGGGCACAGTGGTACATGCCTGTAATCCCAGCGACTCAGGAGGCTGAGGCAGGAAGATAGTGAGTTCAAAGCCAGTCTCAGCAATGGAGAGGTGGTAAGCAACTCTGTGAGACCTTGTCTCTAAATAAAATACAAAAACAGGGCTGGGGGGGATGTGGCTCCGTGGTTGAGTGCCTCTGAGTTGAATCCCTGGTACCAAAATAAATAAATAATAAAAGAGGGAGGGCTGGGGATATAGCTCAGTTGGTAGAGTGTTTGTCTTGCATGCACAAGGCCCTGGGTTCAATCCCCAGCACCTCAGGGGGAAAAAAAAGAGAGAGCGAGAGAGAGAGAAGGAATTTGGGGGGCTAGGCTTGTGGCTCAGTGGTACAGTGCTCACCTAGCATGTGTGAGGCCCTGGGTTTGATCCTCAGCACCACATAAAAATAAAATAAAGATAGTGTGTCCACCTATAACTAAAAATAAATATTAAAAGAAAATAAAGGTTATTGTGTCCACCTACAAATAAAACAAATATAAAAAAAAATAATAAGAGGGATGGGTTGGAGTTGTGGCTCAGCGGTAGAGCACTTGCCTAGCATGTGTGAGGCCCTGGGTTCAATTCTCAGCAGCACAGCATATAAATAAATGAATAAAATAAAGGTCCATCAACATCTAAAAAAAAATTTTTTTAAATAAATAAAAGAGGGAGACATGGATCACAGTAAGAACTATGAATTTACAGAGGCAGAGAGTTTACCTCAACTGGAAGACTGGGGTGGATGTACAGAGAAGGGGTCATTTGGACAGGGTTTTAAAGGGCAGGTACAAGTTCCTCATACAGCAGAACAGAATATGATGTGTAGTGCAGACCCTACAAAGGGGATTGACGTGTCTGGGGGCAGTCCTATACTAGGCACTACAGGTATAGAAGGTGTAGAAGTAGAAAAATATGAACTGGGCCCTCAGGGAGTTTACAGAGGTAGAGGGGAAATGGAGAGCAATAAGTAAAACAAAAATATGATATTTTTAAAAGTCTAAACCAGGTTTGGTGGTACATCCCTATAATCCTAGCCACTCAGGGGAGGCTGAGGCAGAAGGATCCCAAGCATGAGGCTAGCCTAGACAATTTAGAGATCCTGTCTCAAAATTTTTAAAAGGGCTGGGGATGTAGCTCCGGAGTAGAGCATCTGCCTAACCCTGGGTTTGATCCCCAGTGCCACAAAGAAGAAAAAAAGAAGAAAGAAGAAAGAAAAGAAGAAGAAGAAGGAGGAGGAGGAGGAGGAGGAGGAGGAGGAGGAGAAGAAGGAGGAGGAAAGAAAGAAAGAGAGAGAGAGAGAAAGAAAGAAAGAAAGAAAGAAAGAAAGAAAGAAAGAAAGAAAGAAAGAAAGAAAGAAAGAAAGAAAGAAAGAAGGAAGAAGAGTCCAGAAGGACTTTGGAGGCACAAAGAAAAGAAGAAACCTAAGCCCATCTGCAGGAGTCAGCAAAGGCCTTCAGGAGGAGTGTTAAATATCAAAGCCAGGTTCTAACACCTCCTGGGACACTGGCCTATGTGTAAACTCAACGTAGACCAGCACTAACCCCGCAGTATGAGTACTCCAGTAAGGGTCTGATTTTTCCCTTAATGCCATTTCAATGGATTTTAAAAATTATTAAATGTCAAATTATTTGAAAAAAGAGATGTTAGTGTCCCTGCTTTGCTGGTGCTCTCAGCCCATACTTGCTCTGTTCCTTGGGTGGTCTGACAGGGGACAAGCTGCTGGAAGTCAGCCAGATGCAATGCAGGGTGTAGCAGGGAGAGAGAGAGAGAGAGAGAGAGAGAGAGAGAGAGAGAGAGAGAGAGAAAGAGAGTTTCATATGCAAAGGCCCAGAGGCCAGAGAAAAGATGGTTCTTGACAAGGAAAGGAAATCCTCCCAGGAGGGTTGGGGAGTGTGAGAAGTCAGAGATGAGGGTTCTGAGGGTGACTGGGAAGGCAGGGAAGGCTTTTTACAGGGATGTGTCACAATCAAATAGCCTTTTTGCAAGATTGGTCTGAATATTTTGAGAGACCTATTTGTGGTTTGAATTCATTCATTCAAGAAACACCACAATGGACCTACTATGTGTCAGGCGCTAACCCAGGTGCTGGAACTACTGAAGCCAGATTTAAAATTAAGTAGTCAGTGTAGTTAGGTAAATCGGGTCTAATGTCATATCGAGTGAAATCTAAAATGGAGGCCATGCTGACAATGATCCAGGGAACGCAGGACAACTCATGGAATGTTAATGAAGTCCCAGAAAGGCCCCAGGCCAAAGTCCACCCCAAAGAAATGTTAATGGAACCCAGGAAACAGCCCCCAACAGTTTTGGAGATAGCCCATCCCCAGAAGTGATAATGAAGTCCTGCCTGCCCAGATTACTTGTTTGGCCCACCTGTGTCCCAAGCCTTCCCCCTTACATTCCATCACCAAAAGTATAAAAAGGGGAGACAACCGCACTTCCAAGATTCCACCTCTTGGGTCCCCTTCTTCCTCTGGGAGAAGTCTTTTCTGCTGTCCTTTAATAAACTTCTAACTTCTACTCTGACCTGGCCTCGGCGTGCTTCTTTGGTGTTATTCTTCAACCTTGGGGGAGCAAGGACTGTCACCGGTCAACAGCGGTAACACTACAACAGTTGATGAAGGGGTTGTCAGCCAGAGCAAAGGCAAGACATGGGGTGCCACCCCTTGAGAAGATCTCAGTGGGTAAAAGACAGTGTGAAAGTGAATGACTTTCTCAAAACAGAAAGTCAAGCCCTGCCACGGTGGTACAAAGGGTACAACTGGGATACAGAGGTGGCAGGTGGCCCTCAAGGAATCTGCACTAGAGAGACCAGTGATTCACAAGCCAGAAGGAAAACAAAAAAGGAATGAAAGCAGGAAGAGGGAATGGGTTAGGGGTGAAAAGCCCAGACCCTGTAACCTCCAGGGCAGGTAGTCAGGCGGGCAGGGGGCAGGTCCCCAGCCAGCCCCCTCAGCACCCCCATGTTTTCTCAGCCCTGCTGAGCCCTGCAGCTTGCCTCCTCCGGGCTCCAAAAGCCAGACCAAATCCAGAAGGAGAACGGAGGCGGGAGAGGAGGGGGCGGTGACAAGCTCAGGCCTTGCACCCCAGCAGGCCTTCCTCCCAGTGCCTGGAGCCAGCCGCCTGGGAAGCCAGAGGTTACCAGGAAGGACTGAGTTGGTTGCTTTTTTATCCAAACTATGGTTGCATTTCTCTCTCTCTCTCTCCCTCTCTCTCTTTAGAGAAAAATGTTCCTGTACACGCACCCGGAGGCTTTTGCAGGAGGCGGCTGTTGGAGAACTGGGAAAACAAGCCAAGAAACAAGAGAGAGGAAAAGACCACGCCTCGCCTGGCAGATTCCTAATGGCCCAGGAGACCTGAGGCTTTACAGGGGGAGGCTAGTGGGGGCTGGCTGGGTGGGAGGGAAGGGCGAGCAGAAGGACTGCCACTTGCTGGCTGGTGACCTTGGGCAGGATGCTGCCTGCTTCCCTCTGGTGAGGATGGGGAGGAGGGAGGCAGGGCAGGGCTGGCTGGCTGAGGTCACAGGAAGGCCCCTTCCAGCCTGAAACGCGATCTTGGGATGTGGGGCCTGCCAACCTTCTGTGACCCTGGGCCAGCCGAGATGAAAGGCTGCCTGTCCCCAGCTTCCAGACCCCCAAGGCCCCAGTGCCTCAAACTTGGAGGGCAGCAGAGCCGCTGCAGCTGGCTGAAGCTGGTTGCTGGGCTCCCCACCCCACTTATGTCATCCCACTCTCCCTTCCCTCTGTTTTGTAGAGGACACTCAGGTCCAGAGAGGGCTGATGACCTGCTTGAGGTCACACAGCAAGTTGGAGGGGCTTCAAGTCCAGGCCTCCTTGCCCTTCCCAGAAAACTTGGCTGCTTCAGCACTTACCCTGGGGAGGTGGAGAGCCACAGGGCCCTGGAGGACAGTTTGGAGTTGTGTCTGTTTGAAGTCACAACTTAATGTTTACTGAAGTGGATTTTTGTTGTTAGTTTTGGGTTTTTTTGTTTTTTTTTTTTTTTTTTTTATAAAGACCAAAAGAAAGTTCTCGGCCCCTGCCTAAGCCTGGACTTGCTCTGTTGGCAGGGGAAGGAATGCAGCTCTGGCCACCACAGCTGTTGGTGGCCAGCTGCAGCCTTAGCTCCTGCTGCTCCCACCCCAGCAGGCACAGGGACAAAGGCCTCTTTTGAGGCCTGCCTCCTCCTGTCCCTGAGCCTTCTTATCATAGACCTGCTGAGCAACTGTTCCCTTCTGGGCCTTCATGTCCTTTCTGTAAAATGGGCTGTGTCTGCCTGACCTATTCCTCAGAACTGTTTTTGAGGTCCCAAAGAGGTAAAGTTGCATAAATACAGACCTCAGCACCTCCTTGCACTGAGGGTCTGCTCACTCATGGGCCCCGAGTCCAGTGCTCTTCCCTCCTTCCTGCTCTACCGGGCCAACCTCAGCTCAGCAGGCCCATCCTTCCCACTGGGAAACCTGCCCTCACCTCTGATCTGTTATTTATCACTGTTGTAATAAAATAATTAATTGTGCAATCGAATTTGTCTCCCCACTAAAATGTGAACTCTGCAATAACAGCTCACACTGCATGCTTACCTTGCGCCAGGGACTTGCGCGGTAGGCAGTTAGAGCCCCATCTTACAGATAAGAAAACTGAGTCAATGGGTAGTTCAGTCACCCACCTGAAGTCACAGCAAGTCAGAGGCTCAGCCAGGACTTACCAGAAGTAAGTTGCAGAACCAGGATTCAAATCCAGGGCCCAGGCTGCAAAAGGTTCACCACCCAAGAGGCGAGGTCAGCGGGTTCCTCACGTACTCCGCCCACTCCCCCCACACAACATTCCTCCTGCAGTGGGTGCTCCATTTATATTGGTTGAAAATGGATATTGAATATACATGAGTGTTAGGGAAGAAGAAAGCAGGTGAGCTGGGCAGGTGCCACATGGGGGGGCTGCGCCATGGTGGGGGGAGGGGTGCCCAGTGTGTGGTAAAGACCAATTAACAGGCTTCCTCCTGGAGCATGGAGGCCACCTGGGATGGCACCTTTGACTCCTCCTTCCACTTCATCTGCCAGAACCAAGCAGTCCCAGGGTTCTGCTTGGTGTCTCCTGGTGCACCTCCTCCTCTCCACCCCTCAGCCCCCATCTCTCTCTTGGATTTTTGTAGCAACTCCCACACAGGTTTTCTCTGTCTCTAATTTCTTCTCTTCAAAGTGGGCCTCTGAAAACAGAGAGCTAATTGTGAGTGTCATCTCCCCCCCTCCAGTGTAGCTCCCCACTGCTCTCTGCATAAAACTCCCCCTCCCCAACCTCTGCCTATCCACCCCTCCTCACCTTCTTCCCCTCTCCTTTGTCTCCACAGTATCCTTTGCCCAAGCTACTCTGTGTAGAAGTTAAGAGTGTGGAAGCAGACAGAACCGTTCAGGTCCTCATTCTGCCACTTACCTGCTGTCAGAGTTTGAAAACAAGCTAATTACCTTCCCTCGGCCTCAGTTACCACATCTGGAAAATGGGTATAATTATACTATTTCATAGAGTCGATGTGAAGATCAAATGAATACTGGTTATGCTGAGCACAACACTACCATTAGTCATTATAATTCTTATACTTTTCTCTCCCACCAAGAGCATTTCTTACTGGCAGGCAGTCTTTCCTATTCCTTCTGGTCCAGTTCAGATGGATTCTCAGAGGAAATTCTTCCTGATAATCCACACACCATTCCACAAGTGAAATCAGCCTTGCTTTCTAGACTCAATTGCACTTTGCACTTCCATAAAACACTTGTAAAGTTGGCTTTGTGCACTTTCTTTCCCCCGTTACCTCAAGAGTTCCCAGAGAGGCACCTTCTTAACTCTAGCGCACTGCCCCTTCATGTAGCAGACACTCAATAAGATGTTGGTTAGATTGAATGGAATCACCGCTGTCACCTTACAGGGAGGAGGCCTGAGTGATGAGAAGCTGGATTCTGCAGGGACCTGAGGCCCACCCTGGCTCTGGTGTGGAGTCTGTTGTAGGTGTGTGGGAATAGGTGGAGGAAACTCTTGGCCTCTGGACTCTCTCTTCCCAAGGGAGGGAGAGAGGGAAAAGGGGGGTGAGGAGGTCCAGGTGCTAAGCAGAGGTGGGCGGGGCTACAGCCAGAGCTGGGGCATGGGTAGGAGCTCACAGACTCCAGGTCCTCTGAGACCAGGGCTGGCTCCTGCAGTGCAAGGGTTCAGAGCTGAGAGTCATCCCCCCAACCCTGCAATGCCCCACCTCATCCTGGCACCTGGATGAAGTGACTTTTCAAATTGTAAAACTATATATTTTGATTGCAAAGGAGCAGAATCCAAGCCTGGCCCAGCTGGGTGCTGAGCAGGGAACAGGGGGCATGTTTCCTTTTATTCTCCTTTTCATGGGGGCAACATCTTGCAGTTCTGGACACTCAAAGGAGATAGCACCAGGTTTTTGAAAGTCTAGTTAAGGTCACATTATCTCCAACCTTTGCTCTAGTTGCTGTTCCTGCCACATCCCCTCTGACTACCTAGTAGTCTCAGAATGAGGGAGAATCCTAACCCAGGGCTGGGATTGTGGCTCAGTGATGGAGCCCTTGCCTCACAAGTATGAGGCACTGGATTCGATCCTCAGCACCACATAAAAATAAATAAATAAAATAAAGGTACTGTGTCCATCTACAACTGAAAAAATAAATATTTAAAAAAAAATCCTCCAGGTGCGGTAGTGCACACCTGTAATCCCAGCAGCTTGGGAGGCTGAGACAGGAGGATCGAAAGTTCAAAGCCAGCCTCAGCAAAAGTGAGGTGCTAAGCAATTCAGTGAGACCCGATTCTAAATAAAATACAAAATAGGGCTGGGGATGTGGCTTGGTGGTTGAGTGCCCCTGAGCTAGATCCTAACCCAATCCCCAGGTCTTGGGTGGTCTGGCCCCTGCCTGGCTCTTGGCCTTTCTCCCATTCCACTGCCTAGCGTTGACTCCTTCTGACCTCTCCTCAGTTCTTGCCCCTTCTCTCCTCTGGGCCTTATCACTTGCTGGTTTTTCTGTCTTAGATGCTTTTCCCTATCCCCTGATAATCTGGAGTCATGGTTGGTGTTTTTGATGCCCAAGAAATCTTTGCCTATTCCATGATCATGAAGGTACTTTCATATTGTCTTCTAGAAGATTCGTAGTGTTAGCTATCACACCCAGGCCCATGGCTCACAGTGAGTTAAGTTTTGTGTGGTGTGAGGTAGGATCATTCCCACCCTGTTCCTGCTCATTCTTTCCAGTTCTGTGTGTACCTCAACTCCTTTGAGAAGACTTCCTTGATTACTCCCAGGCTGGATCAGGCCCTCCCACTCCTTAGTCAACAACATCTTCTATTTTACTGTGGCATTTGTCACCATCATAATTAGCATGTGTAATCAGTGGTCCAATGTTTGATCTCCTCTCCTGTACTGGAGCTCTCATGAGCTCAATGCTTGTGACTATATTTTTATTTTTATTTATTTTTTATTTATTTTTTTAATTTTTTTTTTGTTTTGTTTTTGTGATGCTGGAGATTGAACCTAGGGCCTCACACATGCTAGGCAGGTACTTCCCCATTCAATTATATCTCTAGCAGTGACTGCCTTTTTTTGGGGGGGCGGGGCAGTGCTGGGGATTGAACCAAGGCCCTGTGCATGCAAGGCAAACACTCTACCAACTGAGCTATATCTCCAGTCCCAGTGACTGTCTTTAAAAAAAAATAAATACTTTTGAAGCCAGATTTAAAGTTAGGTAGTCTAGTGTAGTAAGATCTAAAATGGAAGCCATGCTGACAATGATTCCAGAAACGCAGGACAACTCATGGAATGTTAATGAAGTCCCAGAAAGGCCCTAGGCCAAAGTCCACCCCAAAGAAAAGTTAATAGAACCCAGAAACATCCCCCAACAGATTTGGAGATAGCCCATCCCAAGAAGTGATAATGAAGTCCTGCCTGCCCAGATTACTTGTTTGGCCCACCTGTGTCCCAAGCCTTCCCCCTTACATTCCATCACCAAAAGTATAAAAAGGGGAGACAACCGCACTTCCAAGATTCCACCTCTTGGGTCCCCTTCTTCCTCTGGGAGAAGTCTTTTCTGTTGTCCTTTAATAAACTTCTAACTTCTACTCTGACCTGGCCTCGGCGAGCTTCTTTGGTGTTATTCTTCAACATTGGGGAAGCAAGGACTGTCACCGGTCAACAGCGGTAACACTTTTATCCTCAGTACTGACACTTGAACCCAGGAGCTTGCACATGCTAGGTAAGCACACTACCACTGAGCTACAGCCGTAGCCCTTTTCTATTTATTTTAGTTTGAGACAGGTCTCATTAATTTGCTGAGGATGCCCTTAAACTTATGATCCTCCTGCCTCAGCCTCCCAAGCAAGTGTGATTTTAGGAGTGCACCACTGTGCCAAGCTTCAATTCCAGCACTCAGACTGGAATGAATAGGCTTGCAAATCTTTGCTGAATCAATGAAGGTTTGTTGGTGATGCTTAGTCCTTCAAAGAACTCAACATGGTATCCTGTCTCAGCTCTAGCCCCAGCTCTGTGACCTTGAGAAGACCCCTTCTCTTTCTGGGTCACAGTTTGCTTGTCTATGAGAGGTAAATAGATGAAGGTAGACTGGACTAATAATCTCTTTGGGGTTTTTCCAGATTGGGGCAGAACTAACCTTTGGGGTTCTGGCAATACATAGGAGCAGGTCTCCTGCCTGAAAATGAGGACCTGGCAGGATTGGAAACTTCATTCCTGTGTAGTGTCAGAACCTGGGCCTGAGAGTCAGAAGATCTGCATTTCAGTCCTGGCCTGGCCTCTGGGTGATTTTTGAGTCCCTTTCCTTCCCTGGGCCTCCTGGGTTCCTTCACTGAAGAACCATCATGTTGGCTCCAGGACTCTGAGTGCTGAGGTTTGGTTCTTGGGGGCGAGGGCAGATTTCTGGCTCTCAGCTCCACTCTTCCAGTCACTGTGGGGGGGGGAGGGAAGCACAGGATGTGATTCTGCCCTGGGGAAGGGCAGTATTCTGGCCAGGGGGACCCAGTGTTCAGCCAGGAACCAATGGGAAATGGGCTGATGATCCAAGTGACTCTCTATGCGTGGGGTTGAAAGCAGGGACCCAGGGATGGGGGTAGGAGTGGGGACAAAGATGGCTTCCTGGGGGAAAAAAAAACGTTGGAAATTGGCAGGACAGTTGAAGGGTGTGTGCCAGAGATGGGAGGAGGCAGGAAGAAGGAAATTGGGTCCAGGTGACCACAGAGCAGCATCTTGGCTGGGTGTAGGAAAGGCGGAGCTGGCAGCCGCTCCACAAGTAGGAGAAGGGGGGGCACCATCTTCTCAGGCCACAGGCTGGGAAGATGGGCATAATTACAAACCAGAAGGCCCTCTTTCTGAACAGCCCACAGGCCCTGCCTGGCTGTCCTTAGACTTAGGGACAGAGGGTGAGAAAGAGGGTCAGACCCCAGTCCCCCAGCTGCTTCCACGTGGTTGACCCAAAGGCCTTCAGCTTGGATCACATCTGTGCCTGTTTCTGGTTTTACAAGCAGAGGGACACTCAGAGCATCTCTATCCCATTCCTCAGGCAAGTGACTAAGGCGGGTGGTTGCTAGCCAAGCTAAGGATGGATTCTAACCATGATAATGGCAACAACTAGCAGAGCACAGTTCAGCTCCCAGCTCTGCCACTTATGAGCTATGCAACCTTAGGCAAATTTTTCTCTCTCAATCTGTGTGTGTGTGTGCATGTGTGTGTGTGTGTGTGTGTGTGTGCATGTACGTGCGGGCAATCAAACCCAGGGTCTTTGGCACTATGTGCATATTAAGCAAGCACTCTGCCACTGAGTTATACCCTTAGCCCTTTTTCTTTTCTTTCTTTCTTTCTTTTTTTTTTTTTTTTTTTTTTTTGTACTAAGGATTGAATCCAAGGATGCTCTACCACTGTGCTACATTCTAACACTTTTTTATTTCTCATTTTGAGACAGGGTCTCATTAAGTTTCAGAGGCTGGCCTTGAACTGGAGGTCCTCCTGCTTCAGCCTCTCAAATAGCTGGAATTATAGGCAAAAATCTCCATATGCAGCTCCAGTATATTCTGATTTGGGATCAGCTTGCCCTTATCAATCTTCATAAATGTCCCAAAAGGCAGAAATTATTAGTCCTATTTTGGAGATGAACGGAGGCTCACTGGGTGTAATGGCACTTGCCTGAGACTCCTCCCATACCTCCTCCCCGCCCCATTGCCTGCCATTTAAGCTCTATTCACTCACCTCTGTGAATAGCTGTCTTTGGCCACCCCTCAGATCTAGAAATTGACCCTGGCAGTGTGGTTTGGTTTCAGGAAGGGCCTACTCAGACCAGGGAAGCTAACTCAGAGATTCTAGAATTCTGGGTACTGAGAGCTCCTCTAGAAGTGAGTAAGGGGAAGTCCAGCTGGGCGTCCTCTTACTCTCTCTGACTCTTCACTCTGGGAAAGGACCAACAGAGGAAGGCTAGATGGCCCTCTGAAATGCTGAGGTCCTACCTCCCTGACTGTATAAGGACTGTACTAATTAAGAATAAACAGTGGGAGCTTAGTGGTAGAGCACTCACCTAGCCTGTGTGAGGCCCTGGGTTTGATCCTCAGCACCACATAAAAATAAATAAATAAATAAAGGCATTGTGTCCACCTACAACTAAAAAATAAATATTTAAAAATAAATAAATAAATAGAAGTGTCATGTTCATCTATAAATAAATTCATCTATGAATAAATAAATAAATATATGGTGGCACATACCTGTAATCACAGTGACTGAGGCTGAGGCAGGAGGACCTCAAGTTTGAGGCCCAGACTTGGTAAGTTAGTGAGGCCCTAAGCAACTCAGCAAGACCCTGTCTCAAAATAAAAAATAATAAAAAAAGGCTACAGATGTATCTCAGTAGTGAAGCAGCTCTAGGTTAGATCCCAGTATCCTCCCCCAAACACACATCAAAAAAAGAATAAATGACAGCCTGATACAGCACACAGCTGATATTTGGAAAATGTTGGCTGCTATTCATTATCTTCACAGCAACCTCAATGGGGGGAGTGGGTACTAGGGATTGAACTCAGGGGTACTCAACCACTGAGCCATATCCCCAGCCTTTTTTTTTTTTGGTACCAGAGATTGAACCCAGGGGTGCTTAACCACTAGGCCACGTCCCCAACCCTTTTTATATTTTATTTATTAATTAAGTTGGGTAGCATCCCGCTAAGTTGCTGAGGCTGGCTTTGAACTTTTGTGATCTTTCTGCCTCAGCCTCCCAAGCTGCTGGGATTACAGGCAAGCGTCACCATGCCTGGCAAGAGGCAGTAACTTTTTGAACTCATTTTGAAAAGGAAGAAACAGATTCAGATTTGTAAAGTCATTTGCTTGGGGTCACACAGCTATATCTAAGGGCAACATTGAGATTCAAAATGGAATTTGTCTGATTCCAAAGGAGTTTCGAGCTGGAGGATGGAAAGCCAAGGGATGGAAATCCAAGGTCATCAGTAGATCTTTTTTTGGGGGGAGAGGCACTGAGCCAAGAGCAAAATGCTGCAGTGGACATGGTATCTATCCCAAGATGATTACCAGACCCACTCAGGATAGGGGCCTGGTACTAATTTACCCTCAGTAACCTGTCCCTGAGCCCATCTCACAAGCCTCTGCTTGCATCCTACCTAAACTTGTTTATTCATTCCATATACATTCATCCTGTGCACACCCAACTTGTGTGCTGGGCCATATGCTGGGTCCTGGAGACCTTGAATGAACCAGACTTGGACTCTGCACTCCAAGTGCTATTAGTCTGGTAAGGGAGGCAGATGCATAACTAGGAAGCGTTTCCACGGTGTGGAAGAGGGATAAAGACAAGTGCTGTGGCTGCAAACCACCTAGGTTCAAGTCCCAGTCCTGTCATTTATTACCTTTGGGAACAGGGCAAGTCACTTTACCTTTCAGAACCTTAATTTCACCTGAGTAAAATGGGGACAATGATAAGATTCTTACAAGCTAGCCATGATGATTAAATAAGATCATTAACACAAAGTGTTTATATTAATATTAAATAAAGGATATAGGAAGAAGCAGTCAATGAGCACCAGCTAGCTACCTGTAATTGTCAGGGGGGCATAGAGGAGAAATTTACTCTTGGTGGGGAAAAGGGAGCAGAAGGGCTTCCAGGAGGAAGGGACATTTGTGTTAGGCCCTCAGTCAAGTGGGTAGGGCGTTCCAGGAGGAATGTACAACCTGGACAAAGGCCCAGAGACATGGAAGGATATGACCTGTTTGGGTGTGGTTGAACACAGCTGGGAGGCGGGGTAAGAAATGAGGCTGGAAAGGGCCTCCAGTGCCTTCTTGCTGAACTTGGACTTTAAAGGCCTGGGGGACACAGAACAGGATTGTTTCTATTTCTTTTTTTTTTTTTTTTGTGGTGCTGGGAATCAAACCCAGGGCCTCACACAGGGCTAGGCAAGTGCTCTGCCACTGGGCTACACCCCAGCCCTGTGTCCATTTTAGACAGATGATTCTAACTGCAGTGTGGCAAAAATACAGGAAGGACAGAGGCTGGATGCCAGGGAGCAGATCTGAGCATGCTCCCCACAGGTTAAAGTCCCCTGGTGGCTCCCCACCAGCTTCCAGAGCCAGCTCTGACCTCTCTAGAACTTCCTGCCTCCCCATGTGCTCTTCTCTCTGTTTGGAATACCTTCCCTCCCTTTGCTTGGCTGACTCCTGAAGGAGCCTTCAGGTCTCAGTGAGCAGCACTTCCTCCTGGAACTCCCCTAGACACCCCTCTCCCACCGTCCAGGTTAGGTCCTCCTACTTCGCCTCTGTATTTGCAGACCTGCCCACCATCCCAACTGAGCCCTGGCTGAGGGCAGGGACCCTGTGCCTACTCATTGCTGAACCCACGAGGCCCTGTGGCATCGTGCCTGGCATATAGGGGGGCGCCGCTGTTGCAGAGAAGCGGCTAAGCCTGTTGGAGGAGGTGTGCTAGTGGGAGCCAACATGATGGGGTCTGCAGTGGCAATGAGGAGAGAGACAGTGATGGAACTGAACAGGACCCAGCAATGAGGAGAGGTGAGCGCAGGGGGAGAAGAAAGAATGGGCGATGACTCAGAGTTTTTTTTTTTTTCCTCACTTGGATAAACCCAATGCCTTTAACCAAGATAAAAAACATGGAGGAGGTGTTTGGAAGCAGGGGGGCAGGACTAGGCTGGGCAGAGGGGCAGGGCAGAGCTTTCCTCCTTGGCACAGGCTCCATGCAATGCTCCTCCCGCTCTCTGCCCACTGGTAGATAGATCCTCATGGATGTCCGTGACTCTCTCCAAATGTTGCCTTCTCAGTGAAGCCACCTTGACCACCCTAAATAGGCTACCTCCCCTACAAATTCTTCTTTCCCAACACCCTCTCCATTTCCTTCCCAACACTCAGCGTTATAATTGGATCTCGATCTCTCTCTCTCTCTCTCTCTCTCTCTCTCTCTCTCTCTCTCTCTCTTTTTTCTCCCCAGTACTGGGAATTGAACTAGAAAACAGTCTAATGCTGAGCCACATCCTCAGCTCTCTTTATTTTGTTTTGAGACAGGGTCTCCCCAAGTTGCGTGGGCTGCCTCAAACTTGTGATCCTCCTGTATCAGCTTCCAGAGTCAATGGAATTACCGGCGTATGCCACCGTGCTTGGCTATAATCGGATCTCTGGATTCGTATTTTGTTTATACTCCCTCTCACTAGATTGGAAGCTCCATGAAGGCAGAGCCCTTGCTTGCTTGTTTCCTTGACCATGTGTATCTGGCAAGCTCTCTAGCATACAGTAGGTGCTCTAAAAAGATTTGTTGAATGACTGAAAGCCTGGAACGCCATGATAAGGAATTAGACTCTTAGCCTCCAGGGGATCAGGCAGTGTCGAAATTCAGCTCATGTTTTAGAAAGCTCACTCTGGTGGCTACACGGAAGATGGATTGGGGAGAGAAGGCAGACAACAAGAGGAGGGGAATTGAGGACCCACCAGGGGAGACAAAGACACAGCACCTGGGACCAGGCCTGGGCACCCCTTGCCTGTGAGGGGCCTGAGCTCCCTCCCAGTCCTCCCCCCAAGGCCTGTTGTCTCTAGCCCAGCAGCGGGCGGTGGGAAGAGCAGGGCTGGCAAAGCTGACACTCACTAATCACGGCCCTCACCCCAGAGCCTCGCTGACTGTCTGGTCTCCATGGAGACACGGCAACCTCCGGCCACTTGTTAATGGCAGCTCAACAAGGCTGCTGCAATAGGGATGGGTCTGACCAGCATGCCCAGCTTTGCACCATCCCTCCCAGCCTGGGTCTCTGCAGCAGACTGCAGGGGTGCCTGAGTCAGGGGACAGAACAGAGGTCTGGTGGCTGGGAGGCGTCCCCCCACCCCTCCACGGCCCCGCCTCCCTTGGCACTGCCAAGCAGTGAGGGCAGAGAAGCCTCTGCCCAGGCTGACTCCTCCGCAGGGCTGCTGGGAAGCTGAGCTCATGCAGGTCATCCACGCAAGGCCAAAGGCCTGGAGGGGGATGGTGAGGAGTCCAGAGGGGACCTGCCTACATCCCACTCAATAGCAGGATGGAGGGGGATGTGCTTCGCTTGCCCTGACAACCCTCTGCTCTGCTAGCCTGAGGCAGGGGCCCAATTGGGAACCATCTGTCCAGAACCTCTTCCCAGAGCACTGTCACTACATCTGAAATGCCACCATTAGCAATTCGCTCCTTTGGGAGGCAGCGTGGCATAGCACACAAAATACTGCCTTTGCAGTCGGGCTGGCCAGGGTGCAAGGCCTGGTTCTGTCTCTCTTCCTCCGCACATTGATTTCCCCATCTGTAAAATGGAGACCATAATTGCACATGCATATACATACGTGCACGCACGTTGGCACACATACCAGCATGCTTACTTTGAGTTGTGATGGAATCCTGAGCTCAATACCTGTGCCACCTCCTCCCAGAGACCTTTCTTTACCTCCATGGACCATCTGGATGCCTCCTCTACAGTCACCAGAGATGATCCCACAGATGCTCTGACCTCCTGTAACTGTCCCACATTTGTCCTCCCCACAGACTGAGGGCTTGGCAGAGTGAGCAGCAGAGAAGGTTGTGGAATAAACAAAAGAAGTGGGTAGAAGGAGCATCTTTTCTCCTCCTTGGCATTCTCCTGAGACAGTAGTTCAAGGGCTATCTTCCTTTCACTCCTTCATACCCTGTGGGTCCATCTGTTTGTCCATCCCTTCAGCAAACACTCCCTGGGAATCTCCCTTATGCGGGGCTTTGAAGGATGCATGTGCCACTCCAGCCTGCAGGTGAGGCAGGGGCCAAGTTCCTGGGTTCCAGACACCACACCGCGCCTGCCCAGGAACCTTGGTACAGCTGTCTCCCCACTCTGTGTTTTTCCTTGGTGGCTCCCTAGGCAACAGTCCTAGTGAAAGGGCCCTTGGAAATCTAGTCCAATCCATGACAGTCAGCCAGATGAAGAAACTGAGGCCCAGGGCAGCCCAAGATCCCACAGCAGCTCTGTTTTCAGGCTGACAATGTACCAATTATGTGGGCCCCGCTCAAGAGGCAGCTCTTGGCTCTCTCAGCCCTGCTGACAGCTGTGTTCCCAGTGGCAGCTGGAATGCTGGTGGGAGGCCTGTCTGGCCTTTGCACCCTGACTCCCCATGGCAGGACCAGGTGGCTCTGGTGGGGCCCAGGGCCAGGAGGTGGGGTGAGGGCACAATTCTGAGGGGGCAGTCAGGGCATGGGATGACTGGAAGATGAGGAAGACAGCACTGATTTTGGAGACTAAATCATAAACCCTGGTTCCTGTCCCAACTCCATCATTCACTGGCTGGGTAAACTTGAGCACATCACTTGACCTCTCTGAACTTGTTTTCTTATCTATAAATGATGCTACCTTTGTAGAATGAAGATGTTTAGTCAATAGTGGTGGCTGTAAAAAAGTGAAGGATTTTTATTGGGGAGCTGAAAGAAGGGAAGGGACTAATTCAGGACCACAGAGAGAAACTGCATCTCCCTCCTGTGAGTTCCCTACGCTGAATGGGACACAAGCATTTCAAGCTGGAGAAATGTCTAGTCTAGACTGTTCATTCACTAAAGAAGGAAATGGGACCAGAGAGGGGAAATGAGTTGCTCAAGGTGACCCAGCAAGTGGGGCCAATGTGGGCCCAGAGCCCAGGCTGTGCACAAGGTCCCCCTGCCCAGCTGCCTTGCTTGCTCATCCAGTCCCTTGGTTTTGTCTCCCCCAGTGAGTGGGTGCAGAACGGCCCAGCTTCCTTCCTGCCGCCCTGCCTGCCGTCTGCCACGTTGGCAGCCGCCTGCAGCCTTCTCGCCCCTGCTGCTGCTGCTGCTGATGCGGCATCAGACTAGACCAACCCGCAGAGAGTTTGCCCAGAGCAGCCAGGGCTGCTGGAGCTGGGGCTGGGCTGGCTGACTCTGCCAGACGGGAGGGAGCTAGCCAGCCGGAGGAGGGAGGGAACAAGGGCTGAGCCAGCCTCCAACCTTCCCAGCCCTTCTCCACTCTCACCAGCCAAGGGGGGGAGGCTGGGACTAGGGTTGGGGGCCAGGGGGCTGCAGTGTCTCAGCCTGAGGTTCAGACAGCTGGGTCTGCCCCATGGGAACTTGTACACATACGTGTATGCATGGAAGAGCATGTTGAGGGTGATTTGTGAGTCTGTGTTTACACTGACACAGAGAGCCACCGTGTGTTTATGTAAGCATAAGGGAAAACTGAGTGTGTCCGGAGTTGGAACACAGGCTAAGGACAGAGAAAGGCTGCCTAGCAGTGTGTGCACATGGAAGCCAATGTGTACCACATCAGTGACAAGGAAATTGTATTTGCACAAAAGAGTTAGCACATGTGCCTGAGTTTGTATTTGTCGTGTCTGAGGTCTGAGGATGTTGGGAGCCCCGCGACTCTGTTACGGTACACAAGAGAATAACCGCATAACCCTGGGTATGGGCTTGTGTGTGTGCACACAAGGGATAGGATTGTGCATACGAAATGCTTCGTGGAACTGTGATTTTGTGCATGTCTCTGTGCCCACAAAAACACCGTGTAACCATGTGGGTTAGTCCTTATGTCCAGCGGGTGGACATGTGGCATCTCTGTCTATGGACTTTGTAAATATATTATTATTATTTTGGTACTGGGGATTGAACCCAGGGGTGCTGTACCATTGGGCTAAATTCCCTTTTTTATTTTGTATTTTGAGACAGGGTCTTGCTAAGTTGCCCAGGCTGGCCTCGAACTTGTGATCTTCCTTCCTGCCTCAGCTTGAGTAGCTGGGATTACAGGCATGTACCACTGTGCTCCGTGTGTGTGGTGATGTGGGAGACACAGTGCAGGGCTGTCTGTGCTTGGCTGTGTGTACAGGGAGTAGGCAGCACAGGCATTGTGTTCCCGTGGCTGCATTTACACAGGGTGGCGGTGGTGGTGGTGATGGAGGTGATGGTGATGGTGCTGTCAGGAGACACTGTGCTATGGGTTTGCACCTGTTTCTCTGTGTGGCAAGGCCTGTGCGTGGCTGTGCGTGGCTGTGAGCCCTGTATGCTGGAAACCGCGTGCTTCTGAGGCTGTGCTGAGCTGAGCACAGGAAGGGGGGGTGGATTATATGGCTGTGTTGGTGCTTGTCTGTGAGCCTGGGGTCAGATGCGCTCCATGTGCTACCTCCTGTGTGCACAGGTGGCCGCTGTGTCCAACCGTGTCTTTGTGTGTTTCGGGTCGCCTGAATGTGCACAGGAGGAGGACATGTGGGGGGTGGGGGGCTTGAGTGCGTGCCGGCGCAGGCCCCTTTAACGTGGCAAGTCTAAGAAATGTCAGCCTTCTTGGCAGCAAATCTGGGCTTGGTTCCACTGGGGGTGTCTGCAGAGAGGGGCTCTTAGAAGGGACGTGCTTGAGCGAGAGAGACAGGAAGGGAAGGGGGGGCCAGCCCCAGATCGGGGTTTCCAGGAGGGAAAGCCAGACATTGGAACTTGTCAGCGTTACCTCCTTCCCTGCCCCCACCTCCCCACGGCTGCCTCCCCTCCTGGCGCCTGAAGGCTGTTGGCAGACGGACGGACAGACAGTGCACACATAGACTGGCTCAGTGGCACAGAGCCCAAACCCAAGCCCCTAAATACACAGGCCTGGACACCAAAGTCCAGAGAGGGTGGAGGAAGTGTCTGCATCTTGGAGGAGCACATGTGTTTATGGGGGCTGGGGAGAGCTGCCTCTGGTGCTTCAACCCAGACTAGCAGGCCTGGGAGGGGGAGGAGCTGCTGGGGGGAGCCTCTGAGGAGGGGGCTTTTGTGGCTTGAACCAGGTTCCCAAAGCTCCCAGGCTTTCTCCCTGTTTACACAACTGCTGCAGCATCTGAGAATCCCCTTGCTTCAGAAATCACCCGCTGCAACTCCCTATTTTTACTGAGACAGAAAAGGCCCAGAGTGGGGCAGCAACTGATTCAGGGTCACACAGCAGAACCAGGACTAGAACCCAGGGTTCCTTCTCCCAGTCATGTCTGATAGGCAGGTTTGCCCAGATGCCAGTTAGTCCTATCTTCCCCTTGGCTCATTTAGCTCTTCTTCCCACCAGGTCTTTAGGATAGAACAATGATTTCTCTCTCTTTCTGGTCCCCAAGTGATATGTCTGTCAGCCTGTTACTCCCTGTGTTTGAAACAAGAGCTCTGATACTATCTAGCAGAACCCAGAAGAAAAGAGGAGAGCTTAGTAGCCAGGCACAGTGGCACATGCTTGTAAATCCAGCTACTTGGGAGGCTAAGGCAGGAAAAGTACAAGTTGGAGGCCAGCTTGGGCAACTTAACAAGACCCGGTCTCAAAATAAAAAATAAAAAGGCTGGGGATGTAGCTCAGCAATAGAGTATCTCTGAGATCAATTCCCAGTACCTCCCTGTACCCTCCCCCCTGCAAAAAAAAAAAAAAAAAAAGAAAAAGAAAAAAGAAAAAGATAAAAAGAGCTTGGTTCTGGGTCAAAGGTTATCAGAGAGGTAGGGGTGGGATGGGGAGATGGAGAAATTGAAGAAAGGAAGAAGGTGAGAAGAACAAAGAGAGAAAGCAGGAGACAGATCTGAGAAGCACAGATTCTCTGTCTCTACCTCCAGCCTAGGCACCAGGGCAACTCCCTGGGCTCAGCCCCCAAGCCCTGGGCCAGCAGGTTTGGAATCTTAGGGCGGCCTTCCAAGTACATACCTGGGAAGTGTGGCCACACCTGCCTCACAATGAGGGGCACTGGGATGGGCGGGGCAGCCAGGACTGGGGATGAGCTGACTGGGTTTCTTTGGAGCATGATGGTTGGGTGTGTTATGTGAACTTGTGAGTTTTCTAGGACAAATGAATGTGTACGCCAGTGAATGTGTGACAAGCAGGCTGGGACTTCAAGCGGAAGAGGGAGGACTTCAGGAATGTGTTTGTCTTTCTGTGACAGGCAGGGGATGGTTGTATGCGGGGGTTGTGTGAATCTCACATGCTCTGTGAGGCTGTATTGTGTGTATGTGTGTAGGAAAATTGTGCAGCTATGTACAGTGGTGTGTATGTGGCTGATTTATGTATATGGTGTTTGAATTGCTTGAATGTATGTGTGCAATTGTATATGTATGCAGCTGTGTATGTACATTATGTCTGTGTTTCTGTGATGGTTACAAGGCACATGTGTTATCTGTGAATCTTAACTTTGGGTTGTGCATGTAGTTGTGTATATTTGTGGGCAGTGTTAGGAGCTGTTCATATGTGTGGTTGTATATTTTAGAGGTTAGGAGCTTATGCGTGGTTTTCTTTTCTTTTTTTTTTTTTTTTTTGGTACTGGGAATTGAACCCAGGGTTGCTGTACCACTGCCAGCCCTTTTTATTTTAATACAGGGTCTCATGAACTTGCTAAGTTTGGCCTTGAACTTGTGATCCTTCTGCCTCAGCCTCTCCAGTTGCTGGGATTATAGGCGTGCACTACTGTGCCTGGCTATGCGTAGTTCTTGAAGGATACTTAATTTTTTATTGTCAAACTTCCCTTATCAGAATGTAAACTCTGAGGATTGAAATTTTCCTCTCTTTCGCTCCGGTATCCTTAATGTTGAGAATAGCACCCAATGTGCAGCAGGCACCAAATACATATTTCTCGAATGAATGATGAACAGGTATGTGCGTGCTTGGCTAGATGTGGGAAATGTGTTATATGTGTGAATCGTGTGCGTCTGGGTGTGTGAATGGCTACATTTTTAGAGTGTCCTGGTGTGAGGCTTCTGGCACAAGTGACTGTGAACCAAGCGCGTACATAGGTACATGTGTATGTCGAGAAGTGTGACTGTGTCCCTGAAGCTGTGCCACTCGTGTGAGCACTGTGAGTGTTGGGGGACGTGGCTGTGTGTGAGCACAGTTGTGTGTACATGTGCATGGGGGCGGGAAGGCTCTGTCGGCTTCTCCCAGCCTTCAGCACTCACTCAGCTTCACCCCAGGTCGCCTGCTGCGAAATGTCAGTGGCAGAGAAGCTAAAAATATCCACTCTCCTCCTTCTGCTCACTGCTTGGGCTGATGGGACTGTGGGGCCCCAGCCGGCCCCTTGGGCCCTGGGGGAGGAGGAACTGTGGGATGAGGGGGTGGGGCGAGGGGAAGGAGAGGAGGCCCTTCTCAGTGCACACCCTTCCCCCTTTCCTTTAGGGCTCCAAAGCCAGGCCCCAGGCTTACCTGCTTCAGGAAGTCCTCAACAACCCTGCAGAAGCTGCCACATGCTCATGAGTGCCTACGTGTGTCTGTCTGTCTATAGTGTCCAGATCTGCCTGGGAGACAGCTATGGCCTTTATCAGATTAGGGGCTCCTGGAGCAGAACTGTGCTGCTTCTGTCAGTCCAGGGACACCAGAGGATGGAGCCCAGCCTCTCCCTTCAGACAGGGAACTCCCAAGAAAATTGCTGGTGCTGTCCCCCTAGGGTCAAGGGTCAGGGATGCAGCTCGGGCCCTACACAGGTTCACCTGACCCTATTCTAGGTCCTTTAGGAACCTCTGACCCCAGAGCAGATCTGCTGCTACTCAGGGCTGGTGGCCAGAGAAGAGTTACCTCTGCCCACACCACACCCTAGGCTGGCACGTGTTTGTGCTATGGATACTTGTGTGGATGCAGGTGGAACATGTCAGGGCCTGTGGTCCTTTGGGGACCTATGCCTCTTCACTTGTTGGGCTCCTGGGTGTGTCTTTGCCTGTGTCAGTGGTGTCGGTAGCTGCCTGCCTTGGGCATCGTGGGCAATCCGTAGAAATTTGGTGAGCCATGTGTTTCTCCGTGTTCTAAAGTGTGCAAGTGGTGACTCCCTAGGTGGGTTTCTGTCTTTTGTCCCTCAGGCCTACAAGCACCAGCAGGCATTATTAGCTGTATGTACTTGAGAGCTGTTTGGTGTGTTGGTGTGTTTAAGTGTGTCTCTGTCAGATGGTCAGGGTCTGTTTGTCCTCTGTATCAAGGAATCTGTGGGTATCTCTCTCTGTGTGTTGGTGTTTTAGTCACTAGATGACTGTTTTTCTGTGTGTCTGTCTGGATGTTATGTCCCAGGGCATCTCTGTGCTGGTGCTGTGTGTCTGTGTCACTTTGATTTCATGGGTCTGTACATCCATGTGTCCCTGTGTATGCTGACCCCTGTGTATGTTCCTCTGTATGGGTTGGCTTCTGGGTTCCCCTCTCTTTTTCTTAGTCTTCCACCATTCCGTGTTAAAGGGGTGTGTGTGTGTGTGTGTGTGTGTGTGTGTGTGCGCGCACACACACACACACACACACACACACACACACATGCAACAACTTTCCCTAACTACAAAGCCTCCAGCCCTGAGATCTCTCCTCTTTCTCTGTTGGATTTGAGGTAGGAGCAGAAGCAAAAAGGGCAGGCAGGCATAGGGCCATGACAGCCAGGGCCAGGTCCAGGCGCCAGGAGGGCCCTGCCTCAGCTTTCCTCCAAGCAAGCGCTAAGCCAGAGCCTCGGTTACATGTAAACACCAGCTGTGTCAAGACAGCGCAGCTTCTTCTAGGTCAACAGACAGCTGTGGGGTTGCTAGGCAACTGCCTGGCTCCCCCCCCACTTGAGCCCCCCTCCCATTGCCTCTACCTGCAAACCCTCTGCTGGCTGCCCCCACCCCAGAAAGGGCCTCACCCCTCCATGCCAATTAACACAGCAGGACTGAGGGAGTAGGGGGTCAGAGAAGCTCTGGGACTGGGATCAAGGTATAGGGAGGTATTAACCCTTCCAGTGCCACCACCTCCTCTCCCAATCCTCAGTGCAGTTCTCCAAGGTCCCCCACCTCACCAGATGAGGGCCAGCCTGGAATGATGAGGGGCAGATAATGGGAGATGGGGGACGGACACCCACCCTCAGGTCAAACCAGGCCTAGAGAGCTGCTGGAAGCAGGAGTGGAGTGCAACTGCTGAGCTACTGGTCAAGTTCCTCCCCACCATCCCCAGCCAAGCCTGGGGAAGAGACTGGAAGACCCAGTGGCAACGCAGGGTTAAGCACCCCCTTTCTTTCCCCATCCTCTCTCAGGATGGCCGCCCCCATTTCCAAGGCAGCACCTGCGCTCCCAGCTGCCATGCCCGCTTGGTGCCTAGGCCCAGGCCAGCCAGGCCCGCCACAGCCAGGCCCTCACCCTTGCGCCCCCGCGCCGCCTTTCGCAGGCGGGCCTCTCTGGGGAGAGGGAGGCCAGGCGCCCCGAGGCCACTCAGGGGGCTCGTGCCCTGAGTGGGGTGCGTAGGCCGAGGCCGCGGGCCGGGTGACTTGGCGAGAGCTGGAGGAAGGAGTGGGAGGAGAGCGCGACCGGCGGGGGGCAGCTGTGGGGCAGCGCCTGTGGCGCGCATTAGTATGCGGCCCGCTCCGCGCGCCATGGCAACCGCTCCCCCCGCGCCGCGCGGGCCGGGCAGCCCCGGGCGCAGTGCGCACCTCTCCTCCCACAGGTGGCGGCGCGCACCGGAGGGCACGCACGCACGGGCACGCATAGTCGGGCCGCGGGGTGCCTGGGGGCGTGCCCAGGGCTCCAGGTGCGCTAGGGCCCTGGCCCCCCTAACTGCCACCTATGGGCGTGTCCCCAGGTGCTCCAGAGTGAGGCCCTGAGGGAGGAGTGTGTACCTGAGGTTGTTCTGCCTGCGCCTGGGTGTGTCCCTGGAGGGGGGGTTGTCCCTCAGTGTGCCCATTGTGCCTCTGTCTCTGATTGTCCTTGAGGGTTTATGCTTGTCTGTGCTCATTTGCCTCCTTATCCCTGAACGCATATGGCTATGTGTGTGATTGCCAAGGTGCACCGACTGTACTTGTGTCTTTGTATATCTGTTCCAGTTTGTGATTGCACCTATTATCTTTGTGTCTGTGTGTATGTGCTGAAGATCTATGTTTTGTGTCCCTGTGTATGTCCATAGCTCTGGGTTTTCTCTGGAGGAATGCCCTGGGTATGTCTGACACTGTATGTCAGTGTCTGATGAGTATTTTTGGGTGTGCCTTTGTTAATGAGCACGTCTGTGTGTGTGTGTGTGTGTGTGATCCACTGATACCTGCATGTGACCCTCTGTGTCTGGCATTCTTGTGTGTTTCTGGGCATGGCTGTGTGAGCGGTTTTGTACCTGTGTGTATGTCCCCATGAATGTCCTCAGGAACCCACCTCTGCACATATGTCATTGTGTGTTCCTGTGAGCACCCTGAGTGTGTCCTGGAGTGTGGCTATGTCCAGGGGCTGCTGGCTCTTTGCCCTCCTTGGCTTCACTCCCTGCTGCCTGAGTGAGTCCACACCTGCTCCCGGAGCACTGGGCCCCTCCCCCCACCTGGCAAGGACAAGGAAGGACACTGAGACAGAGGCAGACACGGAGGCAGAGACAGACACAGAAGGGGACACAGAGCCAAGTAAGCTGGAGAGGTGGAGACCCAGAGTCATGTGATCAGCCTCATAGTCCAAGACCCAGAAGAGAAACAGAGATGCCAAGATCCGGACATTAGAGAGAGGGACACTCAGACTCACACAGAGACCCAGAGCTCCAAGTCCGGAACTGCTGGAACAGAACAGAGATCAAGGATGTGGCTCTTGAGCCTCCCGCTCGCCCTCCCACTCTCAAGTTTCCAGCCCCAGCTGTGCCTCCCCCACATACCCAAGGCAGATTTCTCCTGGCCTCAGAACTGGAATCCAGCCTCCTCCTTACAGCTGGCTCTGTGTGTGTGTGTGTGTGTGTGTGTGTGTGTGTGTGTGTATGTGCGTGCATGTGTGCACACGGCGTGTGGTCTGAGCTGGTACCTACCTTGCACACAGCCCTCTTCCCCCATTGTTGTTCATATTTTCACAGGTCTGTGTCATGTACACTTTTACATATCTACACATGCCACATAGTCACTAATTTAAACCCAGAAACATGCCCTGGGCCTTCCTGTTTATCACATCTGCACATAGGGCCAGAAGACCTAACATGTCCACAGCCATACAGGTAAGTCTCCCCTAAGCTCTGCCAGTCAGCTGCTCAACCTTCAGCAACCATTAAGGGGGTCCACATGGCTGCCCCTCACAGGGAAAGACACCACCAGTATGTAAGGTCCATCAGACTGTACACTCAAAGACAGATGCCATTTGACTTGTTCACTGTTGTATTCCCACCCAATTGCCTGAACCAGTGTCTGGAAACTTGCAGATGCTAAGAAATATCTGTTGAATGAATGTTCACACTGTATCTCCAGCAGTTCACTCAGCCCACAGTAGCTTCACAGGCACTTGGTGAAAAACACTATGGATCCACAGTGTCCAAACAGGAAGGCATCATAGGCATACCTAGAACCACACATTCAATATCAATGTGTTACACAGGGGTTGCTTATGTGCAAGACACTCAGCACAATCCCTAGGTCAGAGGTTCTCCACTTTGGCTGCACATGAGAACAATGTGAGGAACTTTTAAACATCCCCTGATGCCCAGACCCCATCCCAGATCAAAAAACCTAAACTCTTGGGGTAGGACTTGGGCATCAGGATTCCAAAGCTTTCCAGTGATTCCTCCCTATAGGCTGGTCAAGAACCACTGACCGGGCTGGGGATGTGGCTCAAGCGGTAGCGCGCTCGCCTGGCATGCGTGTGGCCTGGGTTCGATCCTCAGCACCACATACAAACAAAGATGTTGTGTCCGCCAAAAACTAAAAAATAAATAATAAAAAATTCTCTCTCTCTCCTCTCTTAAAAAAAAAAAAAAAGAACCACTGACCTAGGTGAACAGACTGGAAAATCTTGATACCGGGGTTATTACCAGAGACAGGAGTATAGAGCAGGGTTTAATCATTTTTTCTTTTTGGTGCTGAGGATGAACACAGGAGCTTTAGAACATACTCCACCACTGAGTTACACCCGCCAATCCCTGGGTCCTCACTTTTTTTTTTTTTTTGGTACCAGGTATTGAACTCAGGGGCACTTGACCTCTGAGCCACATCCCTAGTATTATTTTGTATTTTATTTAGAGACAGGGTCTCACTGAGTTGCTTAGCGCCTTGTTACTGAGGCTGGCTTTGAACTTTATTCTTCTGCCTCAGCATCCTGAGCCACTGGGATTATAGGGGTGTGCCACCGAGCTCCGCAGGTCCTTACGTTTTTTGTTTTTTAGTTGTTGATGGGCCTTTATTTGTATGTGGTGCTGAGAATCGAACCACCACGCATGCTAGGCTACCACTGAGCCACAACCCCAGCCCAGGTCCTCACTTTTAACAGTACAGTGAAGCAAAGCTCTGACTCCTGAACCAGACTGTTTGCATCCTGGCCCTCCACACACTGGGGAATTGAACCTAGGGGTGATCTACCACTGAGCTACATCCCCAGCTTTTTTTTTTTTAATTCCATTTTGATTTTAAGACAGGATCTCCCTAAGTTGCTGAAATTGGCCTCAAATTTGCCATCTTCTTGCCTCAGCTTCCCAAGTAGCTGAGAATAGAGATGTGCTACGAACCTGGCAACATTGTTTAATTTGAACTCTGGTGTCACCATTTACTGAGTGGTTTTTGCAAATTACCTCTTTCCACTTGACTTTCCTGTCTGTAAAATGGGGATAGTAATCATTCCAATGAAGCCTCATGGCATTCATTGTTCCAGGCACCAAATTAATGAATTAATAAACATATAAAGTGTTTAGAACACTTGGCATGTAGTAAGTGCTATATTGTTTTGTTATTACTGAATTTCTATTATTATTATTTTTAACTTTATTTATTTATTTATTTATTTTTTTGGGTATGTGTGCGATGCTAGAGATCAAGCCCAGGACCTGAAGCATTCTAAGAACATTCAGTGTCACTGAGTAACATTCCTGGCTTGGCTCTAAAAATTTTTATTATAGAATGGATTAATTTTTTTTTTAAAGATAGAGAGGGAGAGAGAGAGAGAGACAGAATTTTAATATTTATTTTTTAGTTTTTGGCAGACACAACATCTTTGTTTGTATGTGGTGCTGAGGATCGAACCCGGGCCACACGCATGCCAGGCGAGCGCGCTACCGCTTGAGCCACATCCCCAGCCCAATTTTTTTGGTTTTATAAGTAGAATTTTTTTTTTCTTTTTTCTCCCCGGTGCTGGGTATTGAGTCCAGGGCCCTGTACCTGCAAAGCATGAGCTTCTCCCCAGTTCCAAGTCGAAGTTTTTTTCTTTAAATTGTTATGAAAAAGCAGAGATGTGAAATCAATCTTTGGGCTCACCTACTTCTGCCATTTCCCATGTGACTGTAGACTATCACTCTAGGGACAAGTCACTTATTCCATGTCTATGAACTTGTCTGCTCATCTGTAAATAATAGGAATCTTTCTCTACCTCAAGAATTATTTTGCATGTACAAGGCCCTGGGTTCAATCCCCAGCACCACCACCAAAAAAAATTATTTTGAAAAGTAAGTACTTCATGGAAATATTTAATAAATGGTGGCAAAACCCAAATATCTTGGAGACACATAGTCTTTTTTTCCCTACTACTGGGGATTGAACCCAGGGCTTCACACATACTAAGCAAGTACTCTACTATTGCGCTCAATCCCCAGTCCTTTTTATTTTTTAAATTTATTTGATTTTATATTTTTTGTTACTAGGGATTGAATCCAGAGACATTAACCACTGAACTACATCCCCAGACCTTTTTATTTATTTTTCATTTTAAGACAGGGCCTCACTAAGTTGCTTAGGACCTTGCTAAGTTGCTGAGGCTGGCTTTCAACTTGAGATTCTCCTGCCTCAGCCTCCTGCTGGGCTTTATTTTTTTTTTAATTTTGAGACAGTCTTGATAAATTGTTCATGATGGCCTTGAGCTTGTCATCTTCCTGCCTCAGATTCCCAAGTAGCTGGGATTCCAGGCATGCCCACTGTACCTGGTTGCCACGTCTTGATACATTCTGGGATTGTGTGGCATTCCGGCTGTGGTAGGGCCCCCACCTCTAAAGAAAACAAATCAAAATAAGCCACCCTATCCCTGCTTCACCCACATGGTAAGGTCTTTGCTACCCTTTCCTCAGGGACCTCAGGGCCTAAGGGCACAAAGAATCTTATATCCCAAATGCTAGATCTTTGGCCCTGGAAGGTCTCTGGGGTCTGATCTCCAACATACATCTTATCCCTCCTCACCCTTTACTAAGCATTAGACCCTAGACTGAGACCATCTCTGCCCCAATCTCCCTTTCTCCCTCTGACCTTTCTCTTCTTTTCTTACGGAGCCCCAGGCTTCCCTGTCTGATTCTCTTCTTGTGGTGAACATGTCCTTCAAGTTAAGGAGTTACAATATGATCCCTTCTAAACTCCCAAGTCCTTCACGGGTCTCCCTTCCTTACCCCAATTCCTGAGCTCCTGCCCCATGACCCTTCACTACCCTTCATCCCCTTTTGAGGCCCATCTTGTGTGGAGCCCCAATCCCTTCCACTGAATAACCCCACTGCCCTCCTCTGAGCCCTCAGTCAGACACCAGGTCTCACCTTCTCAGGGAACCCTGATTCTCTTAGAAGCCAACTCTGCCCAGCCTGCCCTACCTGGCTGGCTGCCGTGTCTTCTGCTAACTCATCAGCTTCTGAACACACTCATCTTTTCATTGCAGGTGATTCTTAGGGCTGCAAACAGGCTTTTCTTAGGTTGGCCTAGCCAACCACACCCCCCACTGGATTCTCTGATGCCCCCACCTACTCCTCCCAGCCTCCTTCCAACCCCAGAGTGACCTTTCCTAAGTTCTTTCCCCTCCCTGAACACATGCAGTATCCACTCCAAACAGAATTAACTAGGCTTCTACCTTCTGCCACCCTCTTTCACACCTCTGGGCCTTTTCACATGCTCTTTCCTCCTCCAGGAATTCTCTAATTTTTCTGCTTATACCCTAGGTGGGGCCTTTAAAAGCTTCCTCCTCTGGGAAGTCTCCCAAGGTCTTACAGCTTCCTGCCCCGATTTCCAGCTGCACAGGGGACAGTCGGCTTGAATGTGATGATCTCTCCCTCTGCACACAGGAGGGTAGGACAATGTCTTCATCTTGGCAGGTCCATGAGCCTTTACATTCAGCACAGAGGCTGCATTTTTCAGGACCTGTGACCGAGTCCTCCAGCCTCTTCCACACAGGGATATCCAGAAAATGGGGTGTGTTTACCCCTCAGACCAAGGGCTCAGCCAACTCTCTCCAAGGCCTAGGACTTGCTGGTTGGGTCAGGGAGGGCAGGCCACGTCTTGTTGTCTCCCTGAGCTTCACTGAGGAGGGACAAGAAGCCACACTCAGCAGAACTTTAACAAAATGGGTCATGAGAAAAACTCTTGAAGACCAAGAGGCCAAAGAGGGTTTCAATAGGAAGAGAATAGTCCAGAGCTCCCTGGTATCAGGGAGTGGGAAATGGCTTAGCCCTTCTAGGCCCAGCAGAAACAGGCCCACAGTTGGGAGTTCTCTTTTTTTTCATAGCTTACCAAAGCTGCAAGAAAACACAGACTTGATATTTGGGGTTCAGTGGGAAAAGAAAAGAGGAAGGTAGGGAAACACTGGAGTGACTGGCCTGCTCATAGTTTTGTGTTTTGCACAGCAGATGTGGGTGAGCTGGGATAAAATGAGGGGCTTGAAGGCAGAGGAGACCTAAGACTTGGGGTGAAAGGGAGATACACAAACAGGGCACACTGCAGTCCTAGGGGAAGGGGTCTTGCAAGGTTTCTTGGATTTGGAATGAGAGCCTCAAAGATAGGTGTCCCTGGACCACTACGGAACTGTGGGGCCTAAAGGCCTGGAAGACATGTGATAAATAAAGGGTCTAGGGGCAGAGCCTGGGGACTAGGATGGAATAGGATGGAATAGGGAATGCTGAAGGAGGAGAGATCCAAGACCCATAATCGGGGCTCTTTAGGGAGTGGAATCCAGATTTGAGGACATAAAAGAGGATCCAGAAAAAGGGCGATCTGGGAGTTGGGATACAACAGAGAAGAATCAGGGAAGTTCCAGGACCAAAGTGAAATGAAGACCAAGAGGCAGAATCCTTGAACCTGGGGCAGACTGCATAGACCAGGGGCCAAGAAGTCCTAGGAAGCAGAATAGAGAGCTCAGAGGCAGGAGGGCCTAGGGCAGGAGTGGAATGGGAGAGCTAAAGGCAAACAGGGGAGATCCAGGGCCTGGGGTGGGATGTGAGGGCCCAGGTGCAAAAATGACCCAAGTCTCAGACAGAAGGGAGAATTCAGAGGTAGAGAACATATGTAGGTGGGTCAGCTCTCAGCTCCTCTGGGGAATCAGTGGCTGGTGACAAATTCCAGCTGTGTCCCTTCCACTCCATCCACCCTCACGCACCCCTTCACCCCTTTTCACAAGACACAAGGTTAGTTTTTTTTTTTTTTTTTTTTTTTGCTTTTTTTCATTTCTTTTTAATACAAACTTGGATCTTTGGGTGTGTCCTGCCAACAGAAAACAACAACAACAACAGAAGAGAAAACCCAAAAGAGTGAAAAATAAGAAAGGAAAAAAAAAAAAAAGAAAAAAAAAAAGCTCCCGCAAGAGGTTCTTCACCCTCCCCCCCACCATGCGAATTTGCACACCACGGGACCACAGCAGGTTTACAGAATGCAATATACAATCCACGATTTATAATAAAACAGTATATACAATAAATAGGATATTGTTCATTTTTGTCAAACGACCTGTAGATAAATTTCTCAGTGCATACTTGCAGGGGCTCTGGACACCTGGAGGCCCCGCTCGCAACCTCTTGCACACGCTCGCTCTCTCGCTCTTTTTTTTTTTTTGTCTTTTTCTAAAACTGTGTTTGTTTTTTAAGTTTTGTACATTTTTAAAAAGTATTTACAATTGCTGGTTTTGTGCAGAAAGGGCTCACCTTCGGCTTCTGCGTGGAGAGATGGGTTGGGGGTGGGGGAGGGGGGCTGTAGGGGGTGCAGGGAGGCGGGGAGGCAGAGGGGCAGGTGCTCCTGCCAGAGGACGATGTGGACGCTGGGAGGGGTCTTGGCGTTGGTTTTCTGAAAGCTGCAAAAAATACAAGAGGCAGAAGTCAGTGGCAGACACACACCATGAACTCTGAGACCTGGGGAGGCTAAGAGGGAGACTACTTGATTCTTATTTATTTTTTGGTTCTGGGGATTGAACCCAGGCCTGCACTACCACTGAGTTATATCCCCAGCCCTTTTTATTTTTTGAGACAGCATGTAAATTGTGAAGGCTGGCCTCAAACTTGTGATCCTTCCACTTCAGCCTTCTGAGTTGCTGGGATTATAGGCATGTGCCACTAAGCCTGGAGGGACCACTCAATTCTTTTTATTGGTACTGGGGATTGAACTCGGGGGGCACTCAACCACTGAGTCACATCCCCAGCCCAATTTTGTATTTTATTAGAGACAGGGTCTCAAGTGAGTTGCTTAGTACCTCGCCATTGCTGAGGCTGGCTTTGAACTCGAGATCCTCCTGTCTCAGCTTCCCGAGCTGCTGGGATTACAGGCAGGACCACTCAATTCTTAACAAGATTGTAGAAGTTAACACCATTATTCCTTATCCTAGAGACTTCAAACCAGCCCCCCCACTGCTTTTGGCCTTCTTTGAGCTCAGTTTCCTCATCTATAAAACAGAAATGCCCAAGCCCTTTACCAAGAGGTGAAGGATGTGCTGGATAAAAAGCTGGAGTGCCAAGCAGTAGAGCTTGGGCTCTGGAGTTACACCAGCTGAGTTCAAATGCTAGCACCATTATTTAATAGTCCTAGTACCTTGGATAAGATGTTGAACTCCTTTGCTTTTTTTTTTTTTTTTGTCTCTGCTGGATGTCAAACCCAGGGTCTCCCATGTTCTAAGTACATCCCCAGCCCAAGACAGTGAATTTCTGTGAGCCTCAGTTTAGTCATCAGTACAGAGGGGATATTAGAGCTACCCAAGAGGTTTATTAGCAGGATTCAGTGGTTTTAGGTCAGAGGAAACCTAGTATATAAGTGCATAATAAATTGAACTAATTACTCCTTGTTATTATTTTCCTGGAGCTAGCTGAGCTCTCCAAACCTCTGTTTCCTAATATCACAATGAGTTTGTTTAGCCATTCCTCCAACCTAGGCTGGAGAAAGACATAGGAAGAGGGCCTTCACCTAGCACAGGTGTGAACAGGTGCTTCAATTTCTTGTAAATGCACCCCTTCCCAGCCCCGTGCATGCCATTCTGTTCCTTAGAGGTGAGTTGTCTGCACAAAGGGATCAAAACTGCCCAACATGATACCCTCTGTGTTTGGTGGAACACTGCCTTTCTGAAGTTCAGAAACCCCCAAGTTCTCAGTCCCCAGAACTGCCAGACACTAGAAGATGGGCATACCCCCTTTTCCCAGATACTCCTAGTCATGTTTGTGGGGCCCCAACTTCCTTAACCAGACCCACAGCCTGTCTAGACCCTCTGGATTCACAGTTCTGCTGGGGTGAGTGACAAGTGGCCAGGATAGGGCTAGGCTCCATCATTCCAGCTCCAGCCATTAGCCTGCCAGCCTCATAGAGCCCTGAAACTCCCACCCTCAGTGACTATTTCCTCCAGAATTGAGGGCGGCCTGGGGGTGCTAAAACTGCCTCCTAAGCCTCCTCTGTGAGCTACCCATCCTCCCCCACGCCTGCCTGCAGGAGCCAGGCAGCGACAGAAACCTCGCCTCCCTTGTACTTTCTTGGCTTCCTTTTCCAACAGGGCTGCATTGACATTCTGCTCAGCCTCAGCTGCTGTCTGCTGGGCAGTCAGCCCCGAGGACGACTTTTGTCCTGAGATTGGACTTGCCAGGACTCACCCGAGGGCCAGAGGGACCAGGTGGGCTCCTGCAGAGGGGGGGGGGGGCAGCACCCCAGCCTGGTGATCAGGCCATGTACCAAGTGGAGGTGTGGGAGGGCAAAGGGCCACAGGCTGTGAAGCCAGCAGGTCTGCAGTGAAGGAAGGAAAGGGCATTCACAGGGGCAAGCAGTGTGCATGCTAGGGGGACAGCTGTATGACAACTGGAGTGTTAGGCAGAAGAGTGCTCTTGGGGCGGGTAGGGTGCCATGGGGTTGGATGTCAGCTCTCCAGTTAGGGTGATAAGCAGGACCAATTGCAGAGATTAGGGGACTGAACTATGGCATCTGGGTACCACAATCAGCAGAGAGCTAAGGATCTCCATCTAGAGGCTGGCCTTACTGCAGTTGAAGGACAGTTGCCAAGCTGAAGAATCTCTGTGGGTGACAAGTGAGGGGAGATTGAGGGTGGGCTGCTCTAAACCATTCAGCACACTCATGGTGTCAAACCCCAACAATGCCCACTCCCTACAAGGGCCCAGGGCAGGCTGGGAGTCTCTGCACAAATCCCTGCCCCCTCTAGCCCTTAGCCACTGCCAGTGACCCTCTCCAAGCCAGGTCTCCATGGTGATCTCAGCCCAGCAGGCGGCTCCTGCCAGAACCTTCCCGTGGCCAGGCAGCAGGAGGCTTTCTCACCCTCTGCTAAGCAGCCCAGCTCGGCTCACCTACCTCCTCCCACCGCCCTCCCAGCTTTCAGGACTTGGCCAGCCAGAGACTCTGGCAGAATGTGGGGGAAGGGGGTGGGGAGGGAATCAAAGCCCAGGGGCTCTTGGTGGGGGATGAAGGGAGAATGCTGTGGCTGTGTGGAACCCAGACCTCACCAGGCTCAACTCTCCACAAAACAGAACCAAATGCTAAGGTGCCAGGCAGCCCAGCGCTGGGCATGAGACAAGGCAGAGACCAAGACAGCTCTGGCTCTGGCCTCTGAGAGGCTCATGGAGCAGGGGGAGCAAAGCAGAGCCCAAACCAGGCCATCCTCATGCAGGGAGACGGGAAGTCCTAGGGAGCTCAGGAAGAAAGGGGGGTCTAGCCCCAATTTGGCAGGAGGGACTGGGCTCTTAACCCACTGCTGAGCACAGTGCCCAGCACATGCTGGGGTCACGATTGTGAGTGGACTGAATGACAGAGTGATGACTGATCTAAGGCTGGTCAGCATGTCAACGTCCAGCTCAGCTCTTGCACACCTCCAGGACGCCTCCTTAGACCACCCCGTTACCATAGCTACCAGCGCACTTGTCATTCCCTACTCTGCTCCTCCAGGGCAGAGGCCTGTGTGTGGTAGCTCTGTACCCTCAATGCCAGCATGCACCTGGCCCCAGGACACCAACTACTGTTCGTAAGACTTAACCTTTTAGTGCCTCCATAAGGAACCTCAGAGCCATGTTCCACTGCATTCTCATGCTCCAGCAGTTTTAGCATCTGAGGTGCCAGGGTATTAAGTGGTTTCTGCCTGGCAGTGGGGGTGGGCATAGGTGGCACTGAAGGGCATCTGAGCAGAGATTCAAAGTGCTGCAGAGGACATATAAAATCAGGTTGTTCTGAGAAAGCTGCTCTCCCCACACAACCAGCACACATTTGTGCATTCATTTAAGCAAATAGCAAACATGTATTCACACCCACTAATTGCCAGGGTCTGAGTGAAAGTCTAACCTCCATTCTGGTCTCTAACCTCCAAAAGGAAATCTCAGTGTTAAGACAATACAGCAGAAGGCAATAAGAGTGCATGAGAATTGAGACTGATCTGCTGTGTGACCTAGGGCAAGGCTCTTTCCTCTCTGGGCTTCAGTTTCTATTCTGTAAAATAAGGGCATCAAACAGGCGATGGATGGAATTTTAAGGCGCCAAGATGGTGCCAAAGACAAGGAGTCGAGGCAAACTGCAGCTGCCCAGAGGTTGACCCACTTCTCCAGCACTTTCAGGCTACCAGGCCTGTGAGACACATAAATGTAGAGAGGATACTGCTTGAAGCAGAAATACCAATGAAGTAGGGTGGGTCTGGAGTCCACTGAAGTGTCACAAGTGCCAGTCACTCTCCTTAGGGATCTGCTTCCTCTACTGCTGGACAGAGACCTAAAATATTTGCTCATGGGACCAGATGGGTTCATATTCACGGTCACCCACCCACCTTATGTGATCATGTGTGTGCCTCTCACCTCCCAGAGCCTCCCGTTCCTTACCCATCCTGAGAGGAGGGGTTGCTCACACCCCGTGCCACACTCGGTCTTTTCCCCCATCCCAGGTGGAGATGTCCTATATAAAGACAGGGGTCACCAGTGATGTGTGCTGGACATGCAAGTGAGGCAGGGGCCCACGGAAAGACAAGTACAGAGCACCTGAGGATGTCCGAGGGCCTGCCTGGTTCCACCTTACATTGCTTCAATGACCAGGTGGACTCAGGTGATTCCCTAACCCTGGGAGAGTGGGTGAGCTTGGAGACCTCTTAAAACCCATCAATGGCTTGATGTTTGGGAGCAGTTCCTGGTGACAGTGGGGAACTGTGCCCCACTATCATATGTGTGCCACACCTATGCCCCAGAGCTCAGTCTTTCCTCTTACAGCTCTCCCATTTCGAAATGCTTTTTATCGGCTCAAGTTCATGCACACTCACACACACACCTGAAACGTCCCAGGCATGACGAGACACTGGGCTGAGGGGAGGACGTTGCACAGAGATGAGTAACCGGCCTACAGGAGTTGTGGTATGGTGAGGACATTCCCAGAAGGGCTGTCATGGATGCATAAAGGGCGTGAGATTGATTGTGCCTGGGAAGGATTCTGGAATGCTTCTTGGAGGAGGTGAAACCATAGGAACTGACAGGTGGGAGACCACAGTGGGCAATCCAGGCCAGGGGACTGCAAAGACACAGGGCATGTTAGGAAAAACCCTTCAGATAGCCCCCCACTCCTGAGTAGATATTCTCAGGCTAGAAAGGAAGGCCGCATGAGGGAGGCCAGGGCTGAAAAAGAGGCAGGGGCTAAAAGAGGCAGGATACCCTGAAAGAAGGCTTGAATCCCTTGAATACCATGCTAGGAAGCTGGGCCTGTATTTGTGCGGAAGGAGCTGGAAAGTGAAGGATACAATCAAAAGGTGTGAAGTGATGGAGTTGCAGGAGCAGATGTGCTTTAATCAATTCATCCAATAAATATTTTAGGGGCTCCCGACACCATGCATCTAGGAATGCTGAAGAACAAGCACTTTGGAAGCCATAATGGGGAGAATGGACTCCCCACTCATCCAGTGGGGGTGGGGTGGGTCAGAAGCCCAGATGGCAGAGGTGGGGCTCCAGCCTCTGAAGTCTCCAATTTGTCAAGACCCATTTCTTGCCTCCAAGAAGCTCTTGCTGTCTGCCCTGCTCACACAGTTCAGGAGGGTGATCCCTGGTAAGTTCTGGGAGTGCTCTAGTCCCTCCCCTGCAAAATGATGCCCATGCCCAGGTGGAGATTTTTTTTTCTTAAATGGTGCTGGGGATTGAACCCAGGGCTTTGTGTATGCTAGCCAAGTGCACTAACTCTGAGTTACATTTCCAGCCCTTTTTATTTATTTTGAGGGGTACTGGGGATTGAACTCAGGAGCACTCAACTACTGAGCCACATCCCTAGGCCTATTTTGTATTTTATTTAGGGACAGAGTCTCACTGACTTGCTTAGTGGCTTGCTTTTGCCGAGTCTGGCTTTGAACTAGTGATCTTCCTACTTCAGACTCCTGAGCTGCTAGGATTATAGGCATGCACCACCATGCCTGGCCCTTTATTTTTTGATAGGGTCTTGCTAAGTTGCTGAGGCTGGCCTCTACCTTGTGACCTTCCTGTCTCAGCTTCCTGAGTTGCAGAGATTACAGGCATGTGCCACAATGCCTGGCTGCCCTGTAGGCCTTTAATAAATCTGTTTTTAGGCTGCAAACCCCATGAGGGCAGGGCTCTGCCAGTCTCATTCAGCAGCACCCTCCAAGTCAGATGCAATGCTTGGCTCAGAGCGGGTTGTTAGTTGGTGCATGCTGAACACAGATTTGACCTACGCCCCCTGCCTTCCAGCACAAACACAGGACACTATGGCAGCAAAGGTTATGATGACAAAGGCAAAACTGCCGGGGGGGGGGGGAATCATGCTGTATTACAAAGTTACAAGGAAGTTTCAGATTATTTGTGTTGGGAGAGAGGCCTGGTGTGGATAACTGTGTGGACAGGATTCCTAGCTGACCCGGATCATTTTTAAGTCTGGTCTCCACTCCTCTGGGGTAGCATTTACCTTGATGCTGTGTCCCCTCTCTTCCCAGGAGGACTAGGTACAGTCGCTAAGGCAAAGAATCAGGTGGTATTTCAAAAAACCCCCTCCAAAGGCCCCAAACCCATGCCAGAAAACAATACCCTTTGTAGGAGGGAAGCAGGTGCTGGAGACGGGCTCTGTGGGCCTGAGGGTCAGAGGTACGGGATCCACGCAGACTGGGTCAGAGGCCCCAGAAGTCAGTCTGTGGGGAGGTATTTATCCCCCCATCTCCCACCCACTGAGTTCGTGCTTACTGTGTGCCAGGACTGGGTGAAGTGATGTGACTCACCAGGTCACGGAGCTGGTAAGGGATGGAACCTTCCTGTGAACACAGTGGGCTCCCAGCACTGCCCTCCAGTTTCAGGGATCTGCTCTGGGATGTGGGGGGCTGAGATGAGTGTAAGAGGGTATGTTCTCAAAGAGATATTTCCAGGAAACAAGGGCTCTAAACAAGAAGGCTGGCCTAAATGCACGGCTGGAGAGGCAAGAGATAGGATCGGAGGGAGGATGGCCTCAGAGAGCAGCAGGGAGTGGGGGGTGGGAAGGGAAGAGCTGGAGCCCAGAAGAGGCAGGGCAGGACTGGCTGAGCCCTGTCGTGAGGCTTCTTGCTCAGAGCCAGAGGCAAGATCAAGTGACCTCTCAAGGTTTCATGACACGGAGAAACAAAGCCCAGAGCAGCCTGGGCATGCCTGCTGACCCCGGCTGGATGGTGGCCTTGGAAACTGTCTCCTGCTCCGGTCAGGCCCCAGCTGGTGTAACCTTGGAGGACCTGTGACATTTCTCTTGGCCTCAGTTCCAGGCCTGAGAGGGAGTAGGGAGGGGAGAGGGACTTGGGATTCCTGAACACCTTGGAGGCCCTTCCTTTGCTGCCCACCAGTCCCCAGTGTCTGGCAGGGCCGATCTTCAGCTCGCAGGGTCCCAATGTGGAGCCAGTCTGTCTGGCTCTGTTTTCTATCTAGGGGGCCAAAGAAGATGTTTGCACAGGCCCACAGCCCCCCTCCCTTGACCCACTCTCAGCTCTGTCCTGTCAGCCACAGCTCTCAGCCAAGTCGTGCCCCACATTCCCCACTCTCTCCTCTGACCTTTCATCTTCTAACTCACACTGGGATGTGACCTCCCTTTGCGCAGTTTTCACTGCCTAGATTGCCCTTCCCTGTCTCCAAATCTTGCCCATCTTTCAAGGTCGAGCTCAAGTGCAGTTTCTTCCATAGGACTTCAAAATCCATTTAAAATATCAGACCCAGAAAGCAGAATAGGGTTCCTCCAGTTTGGCCCACCCTTTATCAGATGGGGAAGCAGGGACGTGACACAGAAACAGGCAGGCACAGGGCTCAGTCCCCAGGCTCTGGAGGGGAAGTAGTATGTTTTGAATTTGGCTCTACCACACACTAACCATGGAGCCCTTGGGCAAGGATCCTGCTGTACCTACTCCTGCACTCTCTGATGGGGACAGGGAGCACTCCTAAGCTACTGTGAAGGATCCACAGGATAATGTTACACAAAGGGCCCAGAACAGATGTGTCTCTTCTCACCAAGTGAGCACAGGAATACCCTCTGACCCAATACTGAGCTGCTTGGTCACACTCTTCATCCCTCCCTGCACCCGGGCACCTGCCACTTCCTACCAGGTGTTCTAAGGTTCTTCGTGTATTTTTTTTTTTTTTTTTTTGTGGTGATGTTGGGGATTGAATCCAGGGCCTTGTGTGTGTGAGGCAAGCACTCTACCAAATGTGCTGTATCTCCAGCCCCAGCCTTTGTGAATGTACTTATTTTCGCTTGCTGGCATGGCTGCTGAACCCAAGGACGGGGCCATGTCTGCTTTGTCTCCCCAGCACATGGCACTGAATGAGCATGGAGGGGCTCAAGATGCACAGCTAAGGGGAATGACTGCTTCCCCAGTGCCAGTGTCAAAGCTGTTCACTGCCTGTTGGTGAGTGAGTGTGTCATTGTCTTCTCAGCTTAGGCTTCCTGTTGACAATGTGACTCCATCTATTAATTCTCCTTCCTCACCACTCTGGTCCTATATCCCAAACCCTTCCTCATTCTCATCATGACTTTAACTGGCAATGGAGAGCTGCCCTTGATGGGGGGGCCTGTGCACCATCTTTAATAAGGGAGACCAGCCAGGAACAGTGGTGCATGCTTGTAATCCCAGCAGCTTGGGAGGCTAAGGCAAGAGGATGGAGAGTTCAAAGCCATCCTCAGCAACTTAGCAAGGTCCTAAGCAACTTAGTGAGTCCTTATCTTTAAATAAAATATAAAAAGGGCCAGGGATGGGGATGTGGCTTAGTGGTTAAATGCCCCTGGGTTCAATCCCCAGTACCAAAAAAAAAAAAAAAAAAAAAAAAAAAGAGGGAGAGACAGACAGACAGACACCACCCTGAGCCAGCAGACCTGGCCCTGCCTGCCTCGCCTCCCTGTTCAGCTTCATTTGTCTTCCCCTTGGTTCCTCAGAGCTGAGCCTCTTCCTCCTCCAGGCTGTACACACTGCTGTTTCTAGATGGAATGCTCTCCATCTAGCTGTCTAACCCCCTCATCCTTTCATGAAGCAGCTATAAGATAGGGTCAGCCTGTGACAGGCTGTCACAGCCCACAGCTTTCCTTCTCTTGCACAGTCCTTGAACTATCCAGTGCTCAGTGTCATCCCGCTTAATGTCTTTCCCTCTAAACTGGAAGCATCCCGAGGACCAGGTGCTTCATCTGTGGTGTTCAGTGTGCTGTCCCAATGCCTGGCTGCACAGATGTCTCAAGAACAACTGCATGCATCAGTTTGAGGACAGTGCTGTTTAACTCCCAGCCCTGGATGGGGAGCGGGGCCAGAATGTGGGGCTGGATGGCATCCCAGTTCCTCCTGTGTTCAGGCCTCACTGGGTGGTTCCATTATGTATTTCACTGAGCTGTGACCTGCCCAAATCCCAGCCCCCTACACCCGCTCATTTTCCCACCCAGAGCCTGGGAGAAACGGTTTTTGGATTATTTCACATTTCTGGATTATCCATGAGACATCTCCCCTCCAGTGAGAAGGATCAAGAGTCTGACATTTTAAACCCCTAAGCAGCTTCTCCCTGGTCTGCTTCAGATCTGCAGCTCTGCTGCTTGCAATGAAACGCATGGGGAATGGAAGGCCATTTTAATCTTAGCCTGGCTTCATTAGGAAAGAAAATATGTTGCCAAAAAAAGGAGGGGAAAAAAAAAAAAAGTTTGGTCTATTGTGTCTGCCATGTAGAGCTACAAGAACCTAAGAGATTATTAAAGTCAACTTCCTTCAACAGATGGGGAAACAGAGGCCAGAGAAGGGCAAAAGCTTGGTCAAGGCCCTGGAGGGAGCTCATAGCGAACCTGAGATTGGTTCTCCCTCAGGACTCCTGGCTCCTACCTATGTGTTGCCCTACACTACCCTCAGGCACCACGGCAGCTGGGGTCTAACAGAGAAGGTGTAGTAAGTTTCCGCTGACATTACTTCAGGACCCTGAGTCACCCTGGCCTTGAATCACTTCTCCAGAGGAGGGATAGGTCTTTCCAGTAGCCCTGTTAGTCCACCTCCAAGAAGAGAAACAAACTCCCAGGAGGCTTTGGGGCAGCAGAGGTAAAGATCAAGGGTCTCAGACACCACTACTGCCAATTACCACATCTTGACCAATTCTGTGACAGATCTGTTGTCCCAAAGTAGGACCAGTGTGGTTATATTCTGGAACAGGTTGCTCTTCAAGAAAATGATTCCTTTAACCTTAACTATTCCCTTTGATCATTTTGGGGGTATTTTTGTGTCTTTTCTTTCTTAGAAACATCAGATCTAAATCTCAGGATACTTGACCCTTGGAGAAATACTTGGCTGAAGAAAAGGGACTAACTTTTCTAGGGTGAAGACATATTTGGAGATAGACCCTTTGATTGTGAGTTTTTGGGGACAATGGGACTACATTGCCCATGTCCATTGCTGGATCCCTCCCCCACATGCCCTAACCACACAGAGCCTACCTCAGATCAAAGAGGTTAAGAAACCATCTTTGAGGCTACTCTGGGGCAGTCAAGAGAAGATCCTTTGGGTCATTCTGTGAAGTCCTTGTAGAGTGTGTGAATAAGATGTTCTGGCCACACTCTGGCCTTGGCCCTGGCCATGTTGGGTCTTGGAATCACTATAGTCAATGAGGGTGTCCAGCAGTACTGGAACTCTGGATTGCCTCTGGATGATTGTCTGACCTGCTTCTCCCTTCACCCCTGCCACCCCACCATAAGCGAAGTGGTGCGTTCTTGCTCAAGGCCACGAGAGAATGAGGAAAATAAATGACTGACAAACCAAAAGAGGTGATCTTATCCAGTCTATGGTTCTCTGGCCATTCCAATTGCCAGTACCCACTGGGTGTCCCAATGGCTTCCCCACCCAAGCAGTCTGTCTCCTCCCCAAGACTATCCACAACCTCTAATGCTGAATCCTTTCTTCCTGCTTTGGGTTCCCAGTCTTACGTTTAAATCCTACAAATGTATCCTGCTCACCTCTGAAGCTCTTCCCCAAACCCAGGCTTTAACACCTTCCTCCTCTCCACCCCACCAGGACTTTGCCCACTGTACCCACATCCCCAGACTCACCCAGGAACAAAACCTCGCGGTCCAGTCGGCACTTCAGTTGGCACTACAGGGAGGTGACGGTGAATGTGTCCTCAGGGTGAGGTTCCGCCATGGGCCCCAGGAAGCTGCTCTTGGGGCCCCCACCCAGGCCAGGATGCGCCTGCGGCATAAAGCCTGGATACCTGTAGGCGGTGTCCTGCAGGGGCAGCAGCGAGTCCCTCGGCACAGGGGACAGGGTCAAGTCACTAAGGAGTGGACAGCCATAGCCAGCAGCGGCTGCGGCAGGGCCACGGGGTGGACCAGGTGGCCGGGCCATCTCCAGTGGCTCCTTGTCAGCCTTGGGCGTGGCTGGTGGGCTAGCCAGGTGTGGGGCACTGAGGCATGCGGCCTCCGTCCTGCCCAGGAAGTCAGCCAGCAGCCCTGTACCCACCTTGCCTTCGTATGGTGGGCTACGGGCAGCTGAGCCTGGTGGGTACCAATAGGCTGTGCCCTTGCAACTGGGGGAATCGTAGTGAGGTTGGCCTAGTGGCAGGTCCCGGCAGCTCAGGTGGGCCTGGGCCGCAGCTGCATGGCCCAGGCTGGCCCCCTGGAGCCCATGCTTGAGGGGCTCACAGGCAGCCAGCTTTGTGGGCGGCGGCCGCAGTTCTTCCTTGAAGCCCAGCGTGGGTGAGCAGGTGGGTGAATATGCCTTCTGCAGGCCAGTATCGAACACTGTGGGTGGGTGGGCCAGTGGTGGGAAATGCTTGCCGTCAAGCTCAGGAGCACCCAAGCTGGGTGAGTCGCAGTGAAAACCTTGGCCAAAGGTACCATCAGAAGGCGTGGATGGATTCATGGAATAGGGTCCCATGAAGTCACAGGGGTCTCGCTCTCCCACACTGAAGGCCCTCGACTGTGAGGGCAGTGGTGACATGCTGCTGTCCCCACTGTAGTAGTCCAAGCCAAGGTCTGGGCTGTCCTGGAACAGTGGGTTGACCGGCTGTGGCTTGGGGATGAACTTGGCTTTGGCTGCTGCACCACCTCGCTCCTTCTTGGCCGAGCAGGCCCCGCCACCCCGACCACCCCGGGGCTGCCGGGGCCCGGTGCTCCGTTTAGATGCGTAGCCTGAGGCAGCGGCCGAGGCAGATGTGGAGAAGCCCAGATGTGAGGCTTCGAACAGGTCTACCTTCTTCCGTCGTCCACGGCCAGGTTTGGAGCTGCTCTGGAAGAGGACGCTCTGGTTCCAGTTGTAGCCGGGGGCAGAGGATGCCTCGTTCCAGTCCATCATCAGTTTCTCCAGGCTGGATAGGCTCGACTGGCCCTCGCTGCTCGAGGCCTCACTGTTGGCACGACGAAAACCACCACCAACGGGCTGATTGAACTGGGTGCTGTCGGAGGACGACTCGGAGAAAGTCTCAGACACGGCTGTCTGCTGCTTCACCTTCTGCGGCGTGTAGTTGGAGATGTCCAGGATCACGTTGGGCTCACTGACGTGGCAGTCAAAACTGGGATTGTAGAGCTGACTAAAGGCTTCTGAGGCCCAGTCCAGGCCTCCATAGCCCTGCCGGAAAGGCCACTGAGAAGCCCCCGCAAACTGCCGACAGTTCTCAGGCGAGGGCTGAAAGGAAGAAGAGGAGGAAGAGGCGGCAGAGGCTGCGGAGGTGGCAGAAGCTGTGGTGCCCTTGGGCACCATGTAGCCACCGGGCGAGACCGTGCTGGCCCGGCTGTCACAGCGCAGGGGTGTGGGGGCTGATCCAGAGAAGGGGGTCCCCTCAGAGCTGTTGAAGAAGGAGGCCTTGCTGGGCGGCAGGCAAGGGCCCCCAGTAGGCGGTGGGGCATAGCCAGCACTATGGGCACTGCTGGGTGAGGCAGGAAGGCTATTGCCACTGCCATAGGCAAAGCTGCAGTCCTTACTGTTAGCACAGTCCTGCCCTGTAAAGGGCTTAGCTGGGGCGAATACGCTTTGTCCAGCCCCATAGCCACTGTACTGGGCAGGGTAGGTGTTGGTGGGCGGGTGGGTTGTAGGAGAACGGGCCACAGCGGACGGCGGGGGAGCCAGCTTTGGGAAGGTCTCAGCTGCCCGGCAGTCTGAAGTGGCTGGGGTTATACCGTAGCTCGCTGCCCGTCCTGGTGGGAAGGTCTGGCGAGTGGGCAGAACAGGCTGGAAGGAGGGGTCTGCCCCAGTCCCACTGCTGCCCACTGTCACTGGGCTGGCCTTGGCTCCCCGGCTGGGGAAAGTGGACAGGCCCCGCTGGGCAGGCAGGGCACTGGTGGGAGGCCCCGCGTAGGTGCCTGATGCCTTCCGGGACTCCGGGCGAGAGGCTGAGAGGGCAAAGTCCAATAGGTCAGAGGAGTCATCTGAATCGAGCAGCGAGCGAAAATAGCCGGTGAAGAGGTTTTGGCGCTCCTGGCTGAGCTCAGTCTGGCCTGAGGGTGCGCCCGTGCCATAGTAGCTGCCTCGGCCGGAAGCCCCACTCTCCAGCCCAGTAGAGGCAAAGGCCCGGGCCTCGGTCCCTTGAAAACCACAGTTTCGACCAGCTTGCCCACCTGGATGCCCGTGGTGAGGGGCCCAGCCACCACCCTTGTCCCCGGCCCACTCAGCACCCGCCTCCCCAAAGCCTGGGCCACTGGGCACCTGCTCTGGGAACAGAGTCCCATTCTTCCGGGACCGCCTCTTACGCTTGGGCTTCCCAGTCACTGCGTCCACTTCCCCCCGGCCCCGTTTGCGTGGGTGCCCCAACTCAGTGAGGCCGGGACCCCCGACCCCAGCAGCTGTCACTGCCACCACCTTCTTTTTCTTGCCAATGCCCTCGAAGAAGTCACTGAAGGAGCATCGGGCTGCCTTGGCTGCATGGCCCCCACCCCGGCCACCAAAACCTCCTGTTTTGCCCCCACGCCGCCGGAAGCCCTGCACACGATGCAGAAAGTGGGAGATGCTTTGGGTGTCAGGGGCCTGGTGCACCGACTCCGGTTCACTGGGTGTCCAGCAGCGGGGCGGGGAGCACCGCCCAGCACACTGGCTCTGGCGGTTCAGGAAGGCCAGTTTGGCGAGGACGTCCGAGTACTCGGCCTTACTGTCATTGGCGTCCGCTGCATAGGATGGCTGGGGAGATGCCAGCTTCTGCTTCCGCCGCCGCCGCTTCTTCACCTCTGGCATGGCCATCGTGGCTGCCGCCACAGTGGCTGCCTCAGTTGCCACCACTGCTGGTTCTTTGGGCTTGCCGGGACCCAGCAGCAAGTTCTTAGGAGGGCGGCCACGCTTTCGTTTGAGAATAATGGGCATCTCACCTGGTGGGAAAACCACCACCACATTCCGCCCATTATTCTTCATCTTGAGCAATGGAGTGGGCTCTGCTGACACACGGAGGCCCAGCTCCTTGCCCTCCACGCTCAGGCTGCTACTCAAGGATGACACTTTGTATGTGGTCTTGTTCCTTCGCCCCAGAGACACAGGGATCTTAGCCATCTTCACCACCATTCGCCGCACACCCCGGCACTTGCCTTTGCGGGTAGGGACCATAGGGGTCTGGGAAGATTCTGGCTCCAGCTCTGAGACTGGGCCTGGGCCTGGCAGGGTGGGAGGTGGTGGAGGTGGTGGCGGTGGGGGCTCAACCAGGGCAGCTGCCAGTCCTGTGGGCATAGGAAGGGGGAGTAGGCGGCCCTCAGGTCCAGCATCTGCCTTACGCCCCCGTCCGGCTTTCCGCCGGCGACACAGGATCTTTGGCCTATCGGTGCGCCGCAAGGCATACTTAGGATGGCCCTCAGGCCCTGGGGGACCATGGGGTGAGCACAAGTCCAGGCGCAAGGGCTCAGCCAGTGGGCAGTGCCCCAGGGGCTGCTGGGCCTCCAGACGGCGACCTGGGACATCCAGCAACTTAGGCAAGGGGTCAAGGGCCTGGGGGTCAAGCAGCTGTGATTCCAGGGAGTCAGGCAGGGTATCCAGGGCCTGTAGAGCCAGGCCTGGCAGCCCCAGAGGATCAGCAAGAGGTTGCAGGGGTGGCAGCTCCAAAGTTTCCCCAAGTGGCTCTAGTGCCTGTGGGTCCAGGAAGCGGGGCTGGGGATCCAGAAGCTGAGGCTCTGGCTCAGGAGATGGTGGCTCAAGGGCCTGGGCCTCTAGCAGCTGGGCCTCAGGGCAGGTAAGGGAGGCCAGCTCGCTGAGGATGTCAGCGTCAGCGAGTTCTGAGTAATCAGGACCATCTGGCTCAGGCTCTGGGGGCAGACCAGTGGTGGCAGCCGTGGCCCCAGGACTGTGGCCTTGGCCAGGCTGGGGACTATCCCTAGGCTCAGGCTCAGGCTCGTAGAGGGGGTGGCCAGGCCGCTCCGATTTGGCATGAGAAGTGGCACGTTCCTCGGGGCTGCGGATGCTGTTGGCCAGGCTGGGCGAGGAGAAGAAGCTGTACTGCAGATCGCCGGGTGGTGGGGCAGGGGGGCGGCTCAGCCGCAGCCCACCACAGTCCAGATGCACACCGCTGTGCTGCAGGTCCTGGGAGAGTCGTGTCAGGTCCTTCATGATGTCAATCAGCTGCACCACTGGACGCAGGTTCACCCGCCCGTTATCCCAGCGGCGACAGGAGCTGCTGCTGTCTCCGGCTGGTGTGGGGCAGCGGGCCTGGGAGACCGGCCGGGCTGCCCTTGGGGGCAGTGGGTCGTCTCCCTTGGCAAGGACTGGTGGGCGCCGGGTGCTAGGGTCCCGACGTGGGGGTGGGCGTGGGTTCTCGGAGAAAGTGTGGGTAGAGAAGGCCTTGTCGGGTGGACTGGCGGGGGGCCGGGTGGGAAGCAAGGGCCGGGGGGTGGGGGGGCCACCGGGGTAGTACTTGGGCTCCCGGAGGTAGTCAGGAGAGCTGCACACGGCACTGGAAGTCACCACCAGGCCCTGGGGCTTCACACGCATCCTGACCTTGTCCTCCGCGGGCCTCCGGGCGGGGCCGGGGCTGACATGAGGGTGCGAGAAGCCGGGACCAGGACCTGCTGGGCAGGACAGGCAGGAGATCCCTTATTGAACATGGGCTTCCCCTATCCCAATGAGTCCCTGGGTCCCCTCCCCAAGGTCTCAGCCCCCTTACCAAGCTCAAGTCCCTGCCCTTAAGCCCAGTCTCCCTGCAGATCCCCAGCCTTTCCCAAACCACCTGTGCAGAGTGAACCCCTCATGGGCCCCAATCACAAATATGGACAACTGACGCCCTTCTCCACCTTGGCTATGGGCTAAGGAAGCCCATCAGCAGGAGGCGGCCACCACTCCAGATCAAACTTAATGTCTTATTGCAGGTATGGCTCTCCTCATTCCAACCCCAACCCTTAGGACTCAAAGAAGAACCCTGGCCACTCACCCTCGGCTCTGCCGCCTGGGCTGTCACACTGGAGATCTCTGTGGGCAACAAGAGAGGCGACAGGAGATCTGAATCCCCCATGTGACTGGTGGCCACACTCAACCCTTCCCACCTGCCCACTCACTGGCCCAGCCTCCTCCAGATGCCACCCCCGTTCCTTCAGCACCCCCTCCAGTGTGCACACCCGGCTGACCTGGGAGAGAGAGGGCCCCCGTGCCTGGGGGCTTTGCCCGTTGCTGGCTATCAGCTGTGGGTACTGTGGAGAACCTTCTGCTTGAGCCCCGGCCTCGGGCCGTGGACAGCGCCTGGAAAGGACCATCTCAGCTCAGGTTTAGTAAGCACCTACTGTGCGCCAGGTACTGGGCTATTAACAACCACATTTTGCAGATGAAAAAAAAAAAATGAAGGCTCACAGTTGAAGTAACACCTTTCATTCAGACACCCATTATTTATGGAATGCCTACCTTGCACAAGGACTGGGCAGACAGACATTTATCAGGTAATCATAAGTGATTTCATGATTAGTGTGATAAGAGTTGCAAAAAAAAAAAAAAAAAGTAAAGACTGCATGAGGTCAGAGGTTGAGTGATCACTGGGGAGTCAACCACAAAATCCCCTACTTCCGGGACACTTTCTCTGTGGCCAAGGGTGGGCCAAGCAATTTATTTAGATGATCTTGTCCCATCCCCTTCACAACTGTGATCAATATGATCATTTTTACAGAAACCATCCACTGCAGGTGTTAAACTCCTGCAGGGCAAAGTTAGCTGTCCTACTCAGTGTTGCAGGAATCTCCCAACATCCAGAACCACACATGGCCCACGGAGTGGCCAAAAAGGTATCTGTTAACAAATGAGGCCCACAGAATAAGCAACCAACCCTGCCTTTTCCCAGGAGGCTCGCTCTTATTCTTCTCCGGACCCAAAAGTGTGACCTAAGAAGGATGTTGGCAAAGGGACAGAGACAAGAACGTGGAAAGGGACATTCTCCGACTCCCTTCTCTACTTCCTCAGAGAGACTCTCTGATGCTCCTCCATCCTACCTCTGGCCTCTGTTCAGCCCCTATCTATTTCACCTTCATAGCATTTATCACAACTGTAATCAATTACTTGTGTGACTGGCTGTTTAGTGTGTCTCCCCGGAGAGTGTGGGCTCTTCAGGGGCAGGGATCACATCTGTCTTGTTTACCATTGTATCCTCTGACCCCAGGGCCTGGGCTATGGATGCTACATAAATATTTACCAACTAACTCCCTGAGCTGATCATGGCAGAGCTGGGATTTACATCCAGGCAAGTCTGACTCCCAAGGAAGCCTTGGGGACTCAGGACTGGGCTGATCCCGGGGAGCTAGGATCTCAGGGAGCTGAATGGGCCCTGATCGCTGAAAGGGTCATAAAGACTGACACTTATCACTGCCTAGTGTTTGGCTTTGACCCAGCTTTGAATCCCCTGGACCCATCCCCTATAGACACATGTAGATTCTCAGTTGCTGCCATATTATCCAGTGCTGTCACCCCATAGGCAGATTGCAGAGCTGACTTAGGAACAGGATGGTGTGAAAAGGAACACCCCTCTGTTCCCTTTTGGAGGGCAGCAATGGGCAACCTACAAGGCACCTCCACATACACGATCCACTGAATCTTCACAGCAACCTGGGAGGCATGCAAGGTTTATTATCCCCATCTTATAGAGGAAACAGGCCCAGAGCAGTTGTGAAACTTGCCTGAAGTCACACAGCTGCTCAAGAGGAGGCTTCCTAATTTTGCCTAAGGCAAAAGCCTCCTTCCACTCCAGGCTCCTGCAGCTCTCCTCCAGCCACTCCTGGAAAAGCTCCTTCTAGAGCCATGGTCTAATTTAAGGCTGGGAGGAACCTTCAAATTATCTAAGCCATTGGCTTTCAAACCCTGGGCCTGGGGGAGCTGTGTAACATTCCAGATACCCAGGCCCTAGTCCAGGGGAGTCTGACTCACACATCTGAGGGACATCTGGGAATCTGTATTTTTAATCAGCTGCCCCAGTGGGTACACTGTCCTATTGCCATCTCATGCCCTCCCATTTTATAGATGAGGAAACAGAAGACTTTGCCCAAGGCTACAAAATGGCATATGAAGGACCCCTTTGTTGTTTATCCAGGTGAACCACCCCTCTGCCCACTGTTCCTTCCCTCCCTGCAGGTCCCAGGCTTCAGCTGCTCCTCACTATCCTACCCTCAGGCTCGCTCAGGACTCTGCTCTCCTGGGCGGTAGACCTGGCCCCTCCCAGGTCAGGCTCTCTCTGCTCCTAGGACTTGGAGCACTGCTGCTCTTGCAGGAAGAACTGTGGGTAACAGCCTCCCAGAGTGGGGAAAAGGGCTCAGACAATGGAATTTCCAATTTCCAACAGTATGGTTGGTCCTTGGCTCTGATGCCCTGTCTGAGATACCTACCAACAGCCACTATCCCTCCCTTACCGCGGGTGGGGCTCTGCAGACCTCCCACTTGGGGCCTGAGGGTGTGATCTTGGCAGCAGAGACAAACCTCCTCTCCAGTGGCTGCTTCTGTTCCACCCACCCGTGAAGACCTTTGGCCACGTCCTCCTGACTGTCCACTGCTCTTTTTGCAGCCTCTGGGATCTGAGGCTCAAGCAGCTGGCTCCCCTCCCCGCCACACCCCAGCAGGCAGTCTTCTCCTGGCCCCCTCCCAAGGGTACTACCCAGCCCTGGTCTGTGAACAAAGTCGAAAGGGTCCTTCTGTCTGCCTTGTCTGCTTCTGGGTCAGTGTGTCTGAGCTTGCCCACAGGGACGCCAGCCACTGGGAGGGGGCTGGGGGCCCCAACCTGCTGCACAGTGCCGGGAAGCGCCAGCCCACATCCTTGAGTCCCTAGCCCCACCCTCCCCGCTGTGGCCGTGACCACCCCACCCCTTCCCCACCCTCCTCCCCTCCCCCACCCACAGCCTCCCCAGGGGAGCCCGGCTGCCAGCCCCAGCACTCACTTCCGGCCTCATGACCCTCTCTCTCCAGCCTTATGCACTCCCCTCCCTTTCCCCTCCCAGCCTGGTCCGTGGACCCAGGGACATCCTCTTGGCAGTGAAATACACTGTATCACAGGGGCTATCACTGCTGTCCTGAGCCCCAAGACCTTTCCCGTTGCCTCTTTTTTCCTCCCAGGGCCTCACCTCTCAGGCTCATCTCCCTCAGGAATGAGGCAGCACCCCTCTCAGTCTCCTTCCCTTCAGCCCCCCACCTGCTGATCCAACCTGAAGCTCTTCCAACCTGATTCCAGCCCAGAATCATAACAAAAGTAACAATGATGGAAATAATAATGGCATCTTATTTGGTTTTAAAGGTAGGCATAGAGAGGTCATGTTATACCCTTAAAGACAAACAGCCACGTCAATTATGCCAGAACTTGACTTTAGTTTCACTGAGCTCCTCTAAACTAAACTACTTTGCTGTTCAGGGATTCAGCTCCCTCTCAGTCTGCCTCCTCCAACTGTCCTAGTCCTAACTATAAATTCTAACTGTTGACTTCTAATCTACCTTCTTCCTAGCTTCCTGTACCACCTCCCACAGTAGTCATCCAATGCACTACCTTCCCTTGCCACTAGGTGTCCCCTTAGAGCCACTGATGCCCCCAAGGGGAGCTGGTCCAGCCCAGCGCCAACACCCCCCCCACTCCGCCCCAGAGCCATCAGGGCCCCCCCACAGCACAGCACACCCTGGCCACACAGAGCTCCTTTGTGCAGCCCTCGCCCACCCCCTTCCTGTCCAGAGTGGGGCACCTGGCAAGCAGGTCTGCCCCCAAACCGCCCCCTGCCAGCCCCCTGCCCTGGGTGCCAGGTGTGTAGGCGCCACTGCCAGCTCTTGCTGGACCCGAGGGTCACCCTGCTGGCGGCCCTCCCTTCCTCCCTTCGAGGTCACCCAGGGACTGTGCTTCCCGCCCTGCTCCGCCCCCATCCCCTCCTGCCCTTGGCCCTTCCAGACTCCCGTCCTTGTCTTCCTTCTGTCTCCCAGAGGACTCCCTCCTCCAACCCCACCAGGCCCTCCCCCCACCTCTCACCCCCTCCCACAGCCCTCCCCGGAGAGCACCCCATTCGCCCCGCCCCTCCCGCCCAGGTCTGAAGAACTCCTCCTCCTGGAAAGTCACTGCTGGAAAGGAAGTGACTTCAGCGATTTGGCCACAAGGCTGGGCACTGCTGAGCCCAGCTCAGCTCAAGGCTTGCCCGGCCCACCTCCAAATGGAGCCACGTGCACACACCACCCAAGCGTGCACCCAGAACCTTGAGCACACACCTCTCTACCACAAAGTACTCAGATCTTGTCTACACATCTCTCCTGAGTGTACTAGGAACTTGTGTACATATGTCAACACTCAGTGTGGCACACACAATATGCCCATGCCCACCCAGAACCTAACCTGCATCCCACATGCTCACCACTCCAGGGTACCACTTACAAAGTCCTAGAACGTCTCCCCACTAGCTTAGTTGATTTACATAACCCGTGCACACATAACCATGAGCACCTAAGGACAGCCCAATGCACACACCTGCTTGCACACAAGTCTGAGTGCCAGCAAATTTACAGCCTGGTACACACAGCCTCGCATCCTCTCAGGGCCTCCCCACCCTTCCAATTCCAGGAGGCCCCACCCCCAGACCTCAGGCCCCAGGAATGCTCCTGTGGAAGTTGGGTGGGGTCCCCAGCAGGCTGAGCTCTAGAGAGTTTCCTGGAGCCCAAAGGCTTCATGTGTCAGTTTAGGGAGTTGCCTTTGCAGGGTAGGGCAGCCCCACCTGGCCCAGGCCTGGGTGGGCTAACTTGGCCCGGGAGTAGGGAGGCGGGTTCTACCACTGCCCCTGCCCCCTCCCAGTCTTCTGAGGGCATCCTAGCACACCTGGATTACCCAGGGCCTCCTAGCACCTCACCTTGGCCTCCCTGCTCTCTGCTTCCACAGAATCCAGTAGAAAGGTATCCTGGGGGGAGGGGGTCAGCTGCACACATCAGGCACTGTTGGTTTCCACCTCTGCCCTGAGTCTTGGTCACTGTCAAAACCCCTTTCTCCTCCCAGTCCTCTCAGGTCATCAAGGCACAGCAAAAGAGTCCTCAGGTTAGAAGGCAGGAAGGACTCCAGGGACTCACTGTACATCCATGAGCCTCAGTTCCCCTTTCTGGATAAGGGGAGTTTGAGTAAGCAGGGTTAATATCTCTTGACTTTATTTAAAGGGTCTCTTTGTTGCCTAAGCTAGGAGGGGATCCCTATTGGACTGGAAAGCCAGTCCCTGACCCCCACTTCCTGGGGGGTGGCACAGGAACATGGTTACCTGAGCAGGCTGTGCAGATAGGCCTGGCTCAGCAGGAAAGGCCTATCTTTGCCAGCGTCCCCAGAGTGGTCTTCTTGGAGGCCTGAGTGTCACCTCTCACCCGGGGTCCTCTGCACAAGCTCAGCTGGGCGGGCTCTGGAATCCAGGCCAATGGATAGACAATCAGGCAAGCTCCCATCTGTGGAAGCAAACACAGCAGAGCAGGTATGAGCATGGATGCAGGTGAGCCAGTCAGGGAGCAGGACGCACAGGGATTTTGAGCCAGGAGGCTGTCCTAGATGGGGTTCAATCCAGCTCTAACCTCATCTCAGGGAGGAGTTGTGAAACCCCAGCTCCAGTCAGAAAGGTCTTTGTATGTTTTGGTGCTTACATGCACACACGTGTACACACACCATGGCTGGGGAGAACCTGGTCTTAGGGAGTTAGATAGATCTTGGCTCAACTTCTCCAGGCAGCAACCTCTTTGGTTCTCCATTTTTTCATCTCTAAAATGGGGAGAATAAGATCTTATGGATAAGCCAGGCGCAGTGGCACATGCCCATAATCCCAGTGGCTCGGGAGGTTGAGGCTGGAGGATCATGAGTTCAAAGCCAGACCCAGCAAAAGCAAGGCGCTAAGCAATTCAGTGAGACCCTGTCTCTTATAAAATACAAAATAGGGTTGGGATGTAGCTCCGTGGCTGAGTGCCCCTGAGTTCAATCCCCAGTAAATGCCCCCCCCCCAAAAAAAAAGAAAAATCTATGGATAGAGAGGAGCTATACGTGTCAAGACCTTGCCCACAATGCAGGCAAGAGAGCTGCTGTTCAGGGTGATGGTGGGTGTAGATTTCCACGAGGGTGCCCATGCACCATCAGCAACTGGTGGTGTCTCTTGTTTTCTATAATAACCATGGCCTTCTTCACCATGTCCCTGCTTCTAACCCATTTGTCTCGAGGTCTGTACTAGAGCCCCCAGGGGATCTGGGATCCAGGCCTCATGAACTGCTTATAGGTCTTGGTTGCCTGGGAATTTATGTGTGTGTGACAGAGATTCTGTCTGTATAAATGCATGTTGGTGAATGTCTCATTGTCTGGGTAAATACACCTGTATGTGGGTTCTGGGTCTATTTAGCCTGTCTGTATGCTTCCCTGTATTTCTGCATGCTTAAGGGTCTACATGTATGGGACTGTGTCTGCTCAGATGTGGTGTGTGTGCACATGTGTATGCTAGGCCAAGTGGGATCGGTGTCTTCAGTTACACAGGTGGGTATGTGCACTGTCTGAATTTCTATTCTGTTCACCTTTGTATGTGCATCTAGCTGAGCCTGTGTTTATATGCTTGTGAGACTCAAGCATAAGTGCCTGTGTCTGTGTGTGACAGGTGTGCCCAGCTGCGGTCAGGCTGTGCCTGTTCCTGTGTGCGCACACACTGTGCCTGGCTCTCTGTATCTAGCTGTGTCAGGAGCCAAACCGGCTCCTGCCTGTCTCAGAGCTCTCTGGATGTGTGTGTGGTGGGGGGCGGGGGCGTGCGGCTGATCCTCTGCTGTCCCTGCAGGTTTCCAATCTCGAGGCCTGTGACTGCGGGCACTGGTGTCACTGTAGATCAGCATTGCCTCCCTTCTACCTCTGCCTTTCTCTGGGTTTTCAGGGTCATGGTGTGATGGTGTGACTGGTCACGGTGTCCCTGTTGGTCTGTTTCACTATGGGTCAGTATGTACTTGTTGTGGGTGTGTGCCTGCGTCTGTGGATTTGTGTGACCTTATCATTGTGTCTGTGTATCTGCATGTGTTTCTGTATGTTGGTGGGTCCTTGTGCTGTGTCATTGTACGCCTGTGCCAGTATAGCCATGTGCCAGCGTCCACACGTGTGAACAGGCCTGTGTGCCACAGTACGCCTGTCAGCACAATGGTGCCTCAGTGTCTGTGTGGTACCTTTGTATAATGTGTGTGCATGTGCGTGCAAGGAGAGACCCTTTGTGAGACAGTATGTGTGTCTGTGTCACTGTGTTTATATGTGCCTGCTTCCCTCCTCCCTCCCTCCCTATCTTCTGCTTTCTCTCTCTCTCTCTCTCTCTGTAGGAGCCAGACAACTCCCCAAGCCTGGATTAGGGACAATTTATCCACAGGCAGAGAAGGAGAATTCCAACCTGCCAGAGCCTCCCTCCTCTGATCTGTCCCCCCTTCCCTGTGGTTGGGTGGGCACAGAAATGCAGCCTGGCAGCTCCCAAGCCCTTGGGGAGCCCCCACCTCTGCGGCTCCCCAGAGGCCTGGGAGGGCAGAAGAGATGGAAATTTGGGTGGCTCCAGAGCCCTCCAGTGGAGGTGGACCGCTGCCCCCCATCCAGGTCCCCACAGCTCAGCTCATCTTGGCCCTGTTCTCCTGCATATGGTGGCGGGTCCGGGGAGTCTGCATGGGGTCTGCCTGCCCCCAGGGGTGGGGAGACCTACGGAGCAGAGCTGCCCCCAGCTCCTGCACAACCTGGTACTCCCCAGTTGATAAACACCAGCCCCCACCAACACAAATGACCAGGGAAGTTGTGACTGTGCCCGCTCAGGCTGGGGGAGGCGGAGGGCAGTGTGGTGGGGGAATGCAGCAAGGGGGAGCAGGGCCGGGCTGGGACCAAGGCTCCCTTCACGGTGCTCCAGGCGCAAGGCAGAATCACATGTTTCCCATTAGCTGCTCTGGCCTCCTTGTTCAGGGGGTGTTGGCTGGGGGAGATTTGTTCTGGTTGCAGACACCAGCAGAGACCACACAAGAGAGAGAGAGAGAGAGAGAGAGAGAGAGAGAGAGAGAGAGAGAGAGAGAGAGAGCGCGAGCAAGAGAGGGAGAGCCAGAGGGAGAAAGGAAAAGAGAGAGACAGACACATAGGGAGACAGAGACACAAGACCGAGAGAAACTGAGAGACAGACACACACAGACACAAAAAGGGGGACAGAGACTAGTGGTAAGGGACAGTGGGGGACCGGTTGGGAGGCAGGGGCCAAGGGCAGGGGGCTGAGACCTAGGCAGAGGCTGCAGGCAGGTATACGGGTCAGGCACAGAATGGGAGGGGACCAGAAAGACCTGAGGGGGAGAGGCAGCAGGAGGGGGTCACCAGCATGCGGGGGAGGGCACTGATGGAGATGGCAGTGGAAAGGGACAACCAGACTAGACTGTCCCACAGGAACCTGAAAAAGAACGGATGAGGCAGAGACAGGGTGGGCCGGGGGAAGGGCTAGGTGAGGGCAGGGGGAGGCCGTGCTGGGCGAGGGCGGCCAGCGCCCGGCCTCCTGCCTGCTGACCCTCCAGCCTTGGAGATAACAGGCCCGAATAGTGCTGACTTGCGGTTCAGAAATCCAATATCCTCCGCGGCGCACTAATCGACTACCTGAGCTCCCGGCCCGCGCCGAGCTGCCCCGATTAATCCTGCGGCTCCACAGCCTTAATTAGTTTAACAGTTTCAGGGGCAGAAGAGGCAGCGAATAGGGTCCCCAGCCCCCCCCCCCCCCCCCCCCGTGCAAATTCTGCCTGATGCCACACCTTCACAGGCACACACCTGCCCCGGCCCCAGAGGCCCCCATTGCGCGCGGTCTGAAAAACACTGGGTCCTTCCTCCTGGGGAATAGTCCCAAGGGTTGGCACCTGGGTCAGAAGATAGGTCACGAGACACTGAGACACCCTCCACACACACACTCTGACCTATGCTCAGGGCCTCCAGTGCTTCCTCTGGCTGGCCCATTGGGGCCATGTGGTCTGCCTAGGGAGGCCCCACCAACAGCTAGCACCCCACCCCTGGGCAACATGTTGTCTCTTTAGGGTGAGAGACGGGCTACCATGAGCTACCACGTTACTGCCTTCCCAACAGCAGAAGAAAATCACACATCACCCCCCACAGAAGCACGAGATGGGCACATGGTGACATCTCTCACACATGCAACAGCCAGAAAGACAGGTACACAAGTCTGTGACAACCCTCCTAACAGATGAGCTGGGCACATAACCTGTCGCTTCCCTCTAAGTATGAGATGGTCACATCTAACACCTCAGTCAGATAGGTATCCAGGTGGTCATCTCTCACAGGACTACCATACAACCAGGCACCTCCAGTGCCAGAGAGGGTGTGGGAGGCACAGAGAAACTGTCACACACAGCCCAGCAAAACAGCCGCACACATCCCCACGAGACAAGCCTCTTTTTCTACCTGGGGGGAAGGCACAGACCTCCACCCACCAGAACCCGAGACTGGGCATAACCAAGCCCCTTCCCTGAGGCCTCCCTACAGATTGTTGGGATGGGTGTGTGACATGTCACCTCCCTGACTGCTTGGGACAGGTGACAGTCTGCCCACCCACACCCCTCCCCCACCACTGTCACCAGCCTGAGTGGTGCTGTCCTCTGCCTGCAGAGGCGTCACAGCTCACAGGGCATGAATGTCACCCCAGCACTGCCAGAGCCAGGCACAGCCACACGTTGCCCCAGTGACAAACACCACTGGCCCCAGGAGGAGGTGGAGGCACACAGGACTCTGGGTGTGACCTTGGTCCCTGGACACCATGAGGGGCGGTGCTGTGGCCTTCTGCCTGGGTAACCCGTGCTGGGGGAGAGAAGCGCCCGGAGGAAGCTGCCTGGGCACAGAGATAACCTGAAATGCCACCTCTCCAAACACCCCCTGCCCCCATTTCTCATTTAACGTAGCTGTGTATCTAGGCAGGGGGCAGAAGGAGCAGTGGAGGGAGGGCTGTCACTGAAGCTGTTTCTGTCACACTATTTAGAGATTGGTGGGAAGCAGAGGGTCTAGGGCTTGCTGTCACCACACACTCCAGAGCAGGGAGTGGAATAATGAATGGCTTGAGACACCCTGTGCTGTGAGGGGTACTCCTCTTCCTTGGAAAGGCCCTCTCTCTAAATTTCAGGCCACAGAGCTAGGGACAAGGAGGCCAAAGTCCAGGGGCATGACTCACCCAGGGAACAGGCCCAGCCTGCTGGCCAGAGTGGTGAGGAAGGCCAGAAGCCAAGAGGCCCGGGTTCAAGTCTGAGCTCCTCCCAGGCCAAGCTGGGTGACCTTGGAGCAGAGGCTCAGCCTCTTTGGCTTTGGGGAGGTGGAAGGGAAGTGCCAGGTCCAGAGAAGCTGAAGGGGTGGGCCTGGGAGGGGGAGCATGGGAGGGATAGTGGGCTCCTCCCCTGACTCTGCTCTGCTGCTTCCTCACAGGGAACCTCATCTTCCTGCACCTCAGTCTCCTCATCTGGAGGTAGAGACATTAACATGCGTCTCACAAGAATACACAGCATAAAGTGGGTAGGTGCTCAAGAAACAGGAAGTCTCTTTCTGAAAAGAGGGAGAACTAGACGAGGAGAAGGCAAAAGACTTGCCCAGGCTGGTTTCCCACCTGAGCTGTTTCTTTAAAATTGCCTGGAAGAGAGAGAGAGAGTGTGTGTGTGTGTGTGTGTGTGTGTGTGTGTGTGTGTTGGGGGGTGGTCCCATTGGATGCAGAGAAGACCACCCCAAGACCAAGGGATTTGATAGGACTGTCATCCTCCTCACCTTTACCCTAAATAAACCTCACTTTGCCCACCTTCAAACCTTGCACTAGAGCAGCAGCTCAAAGGGAGGAGCTCAGCCCACATCCCAGCTCCCCATGACCCCAAAAGCACCTGCTGCTCAGAAGGAGCAGGGGACCTGGGTAGTCAGCACTGTACAAGAGCCCCCCTCTTACAAGAGCCCAGAGAGGGATAGGCCTAGCCTGAGGTCACACAGCAGCAGCAGAGCCCAGAGCTCTGGTCAGGAACAGCCTCAGAGCAGAGTTCCTCCAGCCCCTGGGGGTGGCTGGAGCTGGGGGGCCCTGAGGGACTGAGCAAAACGTGGCGACAGATGGCCTGCCGAGGCAGCGGCGATCTGGGCGGCTGGCAGGCATGCTCGCTCCCGCGCAGGGAAGCAGCTAATTTTAGCTGAGGCCTCGATGCCAGCTTTGTTCCCCCCACCCACCCGCCGAGGGGGCCCAGCATGCCTTGCGTGCAACCCGCCTCCCCCAGGCACCCCTACTCCCCCGCCTGGCCCCTTGGTGAGTAGTGCCCAGACCCCAGGGTCCTAGAACTGTCTGCCTGACCAGGCCTCACCACACCCAGAGGCAAGGGCTGGGCTCTAGAGGCCTGGCTCCCCACTCCAGGACTGTTTGCCCATGACTCCGAGCTCATTCCTTGAAGAGGGATGACAGGAGGAAGGCTAGAGGCCACTGCCCAGACTGGGAGGGCTGGACAGCAGGGGCTGCCAGTGTTGGGGGAGGCGGGCACTGTCTTCCACCCAGCACTTAAGGAGACAGGACCCTGATTCTACCAGGACCTTGATTCTTCTGGGCTGGAGTCCTTCCTGCTGTTGGTGAGCAGGGGCTCGGGAGTTACTCAAGACTTTCCTTGTTCCTCATAACTTTGAGTTTGCTTCAGGGACTCTTATAGTACTTTCAAGAAGTCAGTGCTAGAGCAAGGTTATAACCCTGTGCCACAGGGGTAAACCGAGGCATGGTCCAAGACAGCTATTACTGTACCAGGAGAGGACCAATCTCAGGAGTCGGTGAGGTCTAGACATGATCTTCTGTTAAGTCCTTATATCTAGGAGGCTTCTTGGCTGACACAGAGCCCCTGGGAGTACTCACTACCTGGGCTGGTAAAAGATGAACCAGGTGGATAAAGCCCACCCTCCAAAACCCTACAAAGGGAGACCTGGCACCCCACTCTCTGCAGGCTCTTTAACCTGAGACCCTCCCTTTCAGGTTCAACTATACATGCCCAATGGGGCTTTCAAGTCACAAGGCCCTCACTAGTAAGGGGGCTCTTTGGGGGTGATTCTGGAGGACCTCCCTCAGTTCCACGACCAGGGGCTGAGAGAAATGGCTAAGAAGGAAAGAGAAGGAGACCTGAAAGGAATTTCTGTATTTAGAAGGAAAGTCAGAGAAAGAGAAGGAAAGGGAGGGAGAAATCAAGGCAGAGAATTAGAGACAAAAAGAGGAAGATCGTGGAGAAAGAGATAAGGAAGGAGGGCTTGGGAGACAGTGACCGGGAAAGAGAGGAAAGGGATGGGGAGGGGGGGACACATGCCACAGGAAGGAAGACAGCAAGAAAGAGATCCAGGAAGGGAGAGAAGAAGGAAGAAAAAGACAAAGAGAGACAGGCAGGATGATGCAGAGACAAAGACACACGCACACAGAAGGAGAGAAAGAGAGACAGACACATGGTGGGAAAGAGACAGAGGAGCCTGCCACAGGCAGGCCAAGGCAGCGACCCAGGGAGCTGGAAGCAGGGAATGACACACCCAGAGACCATCAGAGACAGTAGAGAGGGTGAGCCACGCTCCTAGAATGGGGCGGGAACAAGGGGGAGACACTAAGTGATAGAGTGTGGGGGGAACAGCAGGAGTAGGCAGAGGCAAGGAGGGAGGGGGCGTAAGTAGGAGAAAGAGGAGGGGAGATGTCGTCGCCAGAACTGGGGGGGACAGAGGACAGAAATGGAATGTGGGTCTAGGCATGAGGCTCACAGATGCATCGGCTCCGGTTTCAGCTGGGGCAGTTGGCTGCTGGGGGGGGGAGGAAGGAGCAGAGCTGGCGAGGGAGGGGGCCTGTTGCCATGGCGGCGGGCACGGCAGGGGCACAGTCTGCTGGCACTTGGAGCTCTGGGCATGGTAGGGGGCTGACTGAGGGGGGAAAGGGGGGTGATGGAGAAGCCTTGCCCTTGCCCTCAGGGCTCTACCATGAAGAAAGTTTCCAGAGAGCGGTTGGGAGATGCTGGGAGTGGAGCACAGCAATGGGCCCTGCCTAACCCCTTGGAGGCTGCGGGGGGGGGGGGGGGGCATCCTTCTCCAGGTTGCTTGTGCCATCCTGGGTTCCCACTGGTGTCTCACGCTGGCCCCTGGGGACCCTTCTTCTCTGTCCCCTCTGGTCTAGCTGAAGATCCCACATACTGCTGCTGCTGCTGCAGCCTCTGCTTGCAGGGGAGCAGCAAGATTGTGAATTCAGGATCTGTAATCCTAACGCAGAGCCCAGGCCTACCGGGCTCCAGTTACCAAGGAGACGGCGGGTCAGAGGGCAGAGCGGGGCGCCCGTTCCTCCAAGTCAGAATCCCAATTGTTAAAGCCCAAGAATAAACAGCTGAAGCGGCTGTGGGGGGGCTGGGAGGGGGACTGAGGTCTGCATGGGCTCAGTGTGGTGTTGTCAAGCGAGATGTCACTAATTGTCTGAAGGAACGGGCTGAGGCAGCTCTTAACTGCTTCTGTGCCACCAGAGACACCTTGGCTGCCTGGCCTCATCCCTGGGGCCTCCCAGCATTCCGCTGGGCCAGCTTGTTGGTGGGGGAGTGCTGGCCCAGCATAGTCCCTGCCTCCCTTGCACTGAACCCCCACATACTTTGGTTCCCAACACTCTTTGCCCATCTTGGAACCTCCCACCTGCAAGCTAAATCTTTATGTCCCTAGAACCAGCACCCCCCAATCACTGGAGCCATAATACTCCTTGTAGCCCAGAACTGCCCCTTTTGGCCTGCAAAAGCCCTTCCAGCATCTCCGCTTCCCAGCAGTTAGAGGTTCTGCTACCAGCTGTGTGCACTGCAAAGACAAACCTAGGGTTCTTCTGGTCTTTGCAGAGAGGGAGCAGTTGGACAGAGATCCTCCCGTGGAGAAGGGGAAGTCCTCTAGCAATTCTCTGTGCAACTCCCTACTCTCAGTCACACATGAGAGCTAAAGGTCCGAAGGAGGTCAGGAATCCCGGTTTCTAGTTTTGATTGTTCTACCTGCTAAGTGACTTACTTTCCCTTCATGAGCCTGTCTCCTCATCTATCATCCATCCTAAACTGAGTGCCTTCTCTTGAGCTAGACCATGTCTATAACCCCTGCCCAGACGTCGTCCCAGTGGGTGAGAAGGGTTCAATGAGACAAGGTAGAAAGCTGGAAGAGATGCATCAGCTAAGATGTTTCAAGAAAGACAACAGTGTCTGGTATGAGTCAGCCACTGAGTGGACTGCGGCTGGTGTTCGTAGTATTACAGCTTCTGCTATGATTGCAGAGGGCCACCAAAAGGGTGAAGGCAATAAAACAACTAAAACAAACAAAAAAGATGGTAGGGCTCGCTTCTGAAAAGGCTTAGTGCAAAGAGTATTAATCAGTAAGATATGGACAGGTGGGCAAGAAGGTGACGCACTCCGGGAGGTCTTGTGAGGCTCTTCAAAGAAAGCCCAGCACTCAGCGTCAGGGTCGCCTGGTCAGCCTGTCCCAGAGCAGGAAGGGAGAGGCCTTCAATTCTCCCAGCCCTATCGCTGGCCTTGCCTCCTCCCGCACCTCCCGCCAGCTCCACCCACCGCGCGTCCCCAACTCCAGGGAGCGGTGCTGTGAGAATGTGTGCCGCCCATAGGCGGGGCTTCTGGAGATTGGTAGCACCTGGAGTGACGCCACGAGGGCGGGGCAGGCTTTGGGCACGCCCCCTCCCACCCCCTTCTCCACACCCTCAGCCCCTCAGCGGAGGTCTCCGGGAGGGGGCGCTCAGACCTCCGAGCCCCACAGGTGGGGGCCTGAGGCAGGCTGGGCTGGGGCGCTGTCCGTGGGCGGGGAACTGGGCGAGGAAACAGGGGATCCCCCAGAGAGGGCCCAGCCCTGCCGGGGGCTGGACGCGTACAAAAGGCGACTTGTTCTTTCTCGGGATGCCTGCGCCTTCTCAAACATACCTACAGCGGCACTTCGGGGACAGCTACACCCACGCGGCCGCACAAAGCCTGCCAGGGTGGGGTATGGGGGTTGATGCCAGGCGGTAGGATCAACCCTGTTTCAAACCACCCCCTGCTACATACTCAACACCATTCACCTCACCCTGTCCCATCTGGTCACCCTCACATGCACAGCCCTGAGGACAGTGACCCAGTCCCATTCTCAAACTACCCTCTCCTTCATACTGTTTATAGCTTACCAGTTTCTGCTCTATAGAGACCCAGCGTCAGCTGCAATCCAGGCTCCATGTTGTGTGTGACCTGTAAGCCACCTCATAAGGCTTAATACTTTTTTTTCTCTCTCTCCAGTTCCGGGGATGGAACCCACCTCTGGCACATGCTAGGTACTGTGCCCCCAGCCCAGTTACCATTATGTTTTTACTGAGCACCTATTCTGTGCAGACCTCACAATTATCCTACATGGTGGATACTAGTTGTCCTATTTTATGAATCGGGAAACTGATGCTTAGGTTAGCTTGCTTAAGACCGAGGCAGGATTTGAACCCAGGTCAAACTTGACTTCAGAGCCTTTGTTCTCCTGTGTGTTGTCATCTCTGCCTCCCGCGAAATCATCTTATACCACAGTATCCCACCAGACCTACAACCTGACAGCAAAGCCTTCTCAGTCAAGGTGTAATTCACCCTAAGCACATCTCAATGTCACAGTCTAGTACCAGATGGCCACCCTCACTAATCAAGCTGTTTGTATGTTGGGGGGATTCCTACCCCTAAGCTTCCCCCACCCCATGCTGGTAAATGGGGCCCAGAGTAGGCTACCTTTAACCTTTCCAGCAGGCTCACCTCCACCTCCCCTGACCCCAGGATGACAAAGCACTGCCATACTAGTTGAGGAGCCTGACCTGCAAATCTCCCTGACCCCATGGGCCTGGACCCTCTTCTAACCCATAGCTCCTGCTGAGAACAAGTGAAACAAGCCCCTTCCTGGGGATGTCAAAGCACCTTTCCTGGGGGTGTCGGCACTGTGATCCCCAGAGCCTGGCTAGGGAGAGGGATCGCGTTACTCTTTCCCCAGCTGTGCTTGGACTCCTTGGGGCTGACCTTTCACCTCATCCAGGCCAGGACCCAAAGGGGGCCAGAGTCCAGCCCTCACCTCCGGTTAACCCTCTGCATTCTTGTCTTTTCATTCCTGGGCTCCTGCCAAGGCCCTGCAGGTCTCAGGAAGCCCAGCTGGGCATGCCAACCTTTCCCTAGCCTTCCATCCTAGCGTCCGGTTTCCCAGAGAGCTTTACAGAATGCTCCTCCCTGCCCCCTGCCCATGCTGCCCTGCTGGGATCAGATACCTCCGCCCAAGCAGCTGAAAATGACCTGGGCTATTTTCGCTGCAGGATCACGTTGCAACTCCCCCCAGAGCTGGCAGCTTCTCACACCTCTCCAGACCATCGCCCCCAACCCTCATCTCTCACCCAGAACCACTGACTAAAAGGGCAGAAGGGCTTTCAGAAAGCACTGGCCTAAGCCTGTCAGATGGGGAGACTGAGGTCATGAGGAGCCAGGCACAAGGCTGGGCAGAGAACCAGGCTCCCTGAGTCCCCACGCAGGTCTCTTACTGCTGTCTAGCTTAGCCTGCTGGGCACCCTACATCTCAGAACCTCTGACCCAGCCAGCTTCCCCCAAGCATCACAAAGTCACACGAGTCTACCCACAACTCCCTGTGCTGCTCTGCATGTCAGAAACTGCCTTTGCCACGTACTTTTCTTTGTTTAAAATTGGGACCAGGTCTGTACCTGTGTCATTAGACACGTGGACCCACCCAGAAAGTTTTAAGGGGTGTAAACTAGGAGGAGAGTCAGGGAGACTAAGACCTAAAGGAACAGGAGGTGGATTCAGGCTTTAACCCCAGCTGCCTCTTGCCCCAACTTTTGGGTTGTATTCCCCACTCTCCCACCCAAAGGGTCTTCCATTCCTATAAACTCAGCCTCCTCCAGGTCTCTGCCTCTGCCCCTGCCCTCTGCGTCAAGCCCCAGCCCTCCTGGGTAGGAATGTGACTGGTCAGGTCTGAGCTGACCACGAGTGACTGTAAGGTGACAGACCCCCACCCTCCCATCCCCCCAGCCTGGGGGAGTTCACATACCAAGGCAAGGGGGGCAGGAATTGCTTTAACCCTTTGCAGCCTGGCTTTCAGGAGAAAAGGAAGGGTACTCCACGTCCTCTAGTCAGTCCCACATGAGGACTGCCTGGTGGTGGGGAGTGCAGACAGAATCCTCCAGCAAGGAGGGGTAGGATGGGGTAGTCCCCATTAAGGAATTACCCTTTGCCACCCTAAATGTTTAATCTCATCTCCCACGACATTTGTTAAGTCAGGAGATGGTGCTGAGGGCTGACAAGAAAAAGAGGCATCATGGACCCCAACCTCAGGAGTCCCTGGTCTGATGGGAGAAATACAACCCTGCCCTGGGGAGTCTGCTGGGGGAGACCAGGCACAGAGGTTGGGACAAAGAGCTGAGAGCAGAGAAGAGCATGGAGCTGCTGCACAAGTGGGAGGAAGCCAGGGCAGGAGAACAAGCCAGGTGGGGTCAGACCGGGCAGGCTTCCCGGAGGCCCCTCGGCCCACACCCCTCCCCCCAGGCTCTGGAATCTCGGGGGTCAGGGCTGAGGGACAGCCCCACCCCCTGCTCCCCTCGGGCTCAGGAATTCCACCAGCCAAGTGTGGGGGGGTGGCTGCATCGGACTCGGTCCAAGTTGGCTCCCACTGGACCGGGAATTGTAGCTCCTCCTCGCCCCCCACCCTCACCCAAGCCCAAGCCCCTGGGCTGGCCCCCAGCCCCCTACCCTCCCCCTGCCTGGCTGGCACGGTGTGTGCCAGGCGCTGGCAGAAAACAAACCCGCCGGGGTGGGTTTGCAGGGAGCGGGGTAACCTTGACACAGTTGCGGCAGTCGCTAATGGCAGACACACACTCCGCCTGTTCTGGGGGGACTGTTGCCGTTGCTAGGAAACCAGCAGCCGCGTGAATGGAAATGGGTCAGTAAACCTGGGGAGAGATAGTGTGACACTCGAACCACTGCAGCTGCTCCAGCCCACACCGAAATCCCTCCTCTTCAATATTTATCACTCCCGCCTGGGCCCTCAGCTCCTGCCAGACCCTGCACCAGCCTGGCCCTCAGGCCCCCCCAAGGCCCGATAGGGGTGGAAGAAGAAAGGTGATGGAGGGGGTTTGCTTATCCACTGTTGGGGGGGCCTAAGCGGGATGGAACTGGTTCTGGAGGAGATTGAACAGGAAACTGAGCCTAATCCCGTGGTGGGGAAGGGGTTAAAAGGTCAATTCACGCCTGTTCCTGATTTAGGCACCGTGGTAAAATTACTTTGAGAGTGAGCGGGCTTGCGGCTGCCTGCCTACCTGCAGAGGGACCGATTAAGACAGGAGGCTTCCCTCTCTGCAGAAGAGAAGAGGCACCCAAAACAGCCAGGATTCGCCCGCTGGCTGAAAAATACCATTCAATGGCCCCAGTACAATCGGACAGCACCCCAAATGGCCAAGGGCTACCCAATGCCTTACCACACATCCCGAAACTCACGGTTCAGGAAACCTTGACAACACCCCTACACAGATAGATACCCCCACAAAAGAGCATGACAACTGCAATTCAGAACAGTGCCATTCAGCTAACACCCATAAACAAGCTGACAAACCTAGGTACAGGCGAAACTCTTCCATCACTCCCTATGAGGCTGGAGCCTGCCAGGCGGCCTGCCCTGACCCAGAGCTGGGTTCTCTGGCTCATATATGGTTTTTCCTCCTTCCCACTGCCAGTCTCCTTGTCTTGAACACACCCTGATACACCGACTGCCTCTGTGATCACTCTTTTGCACACACCATCCCTCAAGCTAGCTGCCTCGTGCCTGACACCCCACTCCCTGGAGGCTGACCGGTCACTGACACACACATTCTCTTCCCCTAACAGCACGCAGTCACACTGCCCTGACACAAGCTCTTGTTCTTAAGCACAGACCTCTCTCCAGATAATATGAACCCTGAGAATCAGCAGGACCATTCACTTGGGTGATATGTACCCTCCACCCACCACAATCTCCACCAGTATCCCTGAAGGGTGTGTCTCAACAAGGGAGGCACCTCAGCCTGGGGGAGGGGTACCTTGACAGGGATCTCCCAGCTGACTTAGTTCTCTGTGTGCTCCTATCTCCTAGGATACATCAGTCAAAACAGGCTTGGAGCCTGTCAGAGCTAGAAGGTGCCTTAGGGAGTCACTAATCCAGCCTCCTCCACTATGCAGGAGCAGATACCCAGAGAGGGAAGCAGCCTGCCCAAAGTCACACAGCCCAACTGCTGTTCCAGCCTTTCTCTTTTATAGTCCCTCACTGGGAGTCCTCTGTGGAGTGCAGAGAAACTCAGGGTTAGGGTGGAAGAAAGAGTAACAGCCCAGAAAGGCTTCCTTGAGGCAGAGGGAAGTGGGACTGGGCTAGTTGGGAGAGAGAGTCTGTGGTCCTTAAGTTTACGGGAACTGCCCAGCAGTATATTCAGAGAGATGAATCCAGACTTTACCAAAAAGATCTGGTGGATGATCATCTCTGTCCCACTTCCTATTCCAGGGCTCACTGCCTTCCCAAATCAAAGCAAAGGTTATTCTCTTCCTATACCTGGCCTTCAGTGCAAATTCCCTCTAGTTCCAGGGCATTCCTGCCTTCTATTATTTAAAAAGATCTTTGCCAGGATGCCTCTGGGACAGATGAGTGAAGAGGTGTCTGGGACAGATGAGCAAAGAGGTGTTCTCCTAGAATTTTTATTTCAATTCCCTTTGAAGAAAAGCAAACTGAGGCTTACAGGTGAGGTAACTGGCTCATTTACACAGACACAAATGGAACCTCAAGCTTCTTTGAGTACCTCCAGGGTCTCTCCCAGGAGACAAGGAAGGCCAAACAGGAAACAGAGAACTGGGGAGGTGGGGTGAGAAAGGTTGGGAATGGCATTGGTCCAGGCTGACCTCCTGGGTGGAGGAGGGGCCTAGAGGCATCCAAATCTGAATCTGGGTATCTGGCAGTGGTGGAGTGAAAGGTCAACAAGGAGCTGGGAGAGAGAGGAAAACAGAATTCCACCAGCCTCAAGCCTGCCTGGGCCATACCCAGGAAGCCAGGTCAGTGCTCTGCGCCACCCCGCATCCATAGTGAACAACAGTGAGGCATTGTAAGGAGACTCAATCCCCTTTTCAGGCCTCAGTTTCCCCCTGAGCTGGCCTGGCAGGAAGGACTTCTAAGGGCCCTTCCAACTTGAACACTACTGTGACCAGTCCTAGGTCTCAGAAGCTGAGAATAAAAACAGTAAATATGTATTTAATGACTATTTACTGAGTGAACACTCAATAAAACCATCATCTTTCCATCCTACCCAGTTTAAGAGGACTACTTACCTTGGAAAGCCACATTTCACAGGGCTATTAGAGGGTAAGGGGATTCAAAGACGTTGAGGGCTGCCTCTGCTCCTCTGGGTGGGGCTGTTACACAGGTGCCCTTGATGCCCTCATACACTATGCTCATTGCTTTAAACTTGCTACTTCAAGCCCCACAATAAGGCCATGACCTCCCACTATTATCTAGTTTTTCATGAGGAAAGGGAAACTCAGGAGTGAAGGGACTTGCCCAAGGTCACACAACCAGTGAGTGGCAGAGAAGACATTCCAACTGGGCCTATCTTCTTTGCTTTTGTTTAACGTGGTAAGTGTATGCTAGGTGGGGGCAGGAAATGGAACTGAACAGAGGCCACAGGCAGGGGGAGAAGGGGTCCACCCTAGGCGGGGGAGCCGCCTGCTGAGTTGCCAAATGGTTCATCAGTTTGCAAAGCACCAAATGGTGCTGGAACGCAGCAAAGTTGTGGGAAAGCATCTCTTCCTTCCCCTCCCCCACAGAGGGCAAGGTAGGCCTATTTCCCTCCCCCACCCCACTGCCAGGAGTGAGTCCAGAGAGGTCACTTACCTACTACCCTGGATCTCAGGACTCCAGTAAAAGGAAGACCCTCCCTCTAGGGGGGCCCTTTTCTAGACTCCGGGATATTCAGGGTGCACAGCCGCCCCCAAAGAAAGCCGCCGCTGTCTCCGTCGGGGAAATTATCCAGGATTTTTCCAGCAGGTCCGCCCCCCTACCGGCTCTGCAGTTGGGGGCGGAGGGGGGCTGGAAGAGGACTACCTCGCCTCCCTCCCAGAAGCCCTTGGACGCCTTGGTTCGAGAAGAAGGCTCCAGGCTGCAGGTCCAGCCGTTCTGGGGCGGAATAGTCTGCCTCCTAGTTTTTCCCGCCGCCGCCCCTAGGGCTACCTGGCTGCCCCCAGATCCCTGCCACCCCCACCCCCACCCCCACCCCCACCCCCTCCCAGAGGAGGCCGCAGGGCTTTTGACTCCAGAAGGAGGTGACGGGCCGAGAGGGAAACCAGGCGGCTGGGGGAGGGGCATTGCCTGCACCTGGCCCCTCTCCGCCGCCGAGGCCGGGAGGGGCGGGACTGGACCCCCGCCAGACCCGAAAAGGGCGGCGCAGGAGGGTGGAGGCTCCGGGCCCGCTCGCAGCAGGGCCGAGAGGGGAGATCTTCCCCAGCACCCTCGCCAGGAAGGCGCCCCCTAGGGTCGGGCCGCTAGCCGCCCCTTTCCGAGCCGCGCGCTCGGCCCGCTCCCCGGGTCGGCCGCGCTCTCCAGCTGCAGGAAATTCCAGAAGCTCTCCATCATCCCGGCGCAGCGCACAGCCCGGGCTGCCAAGGCTCCCCGAAGGAGAGCCACATGCCGGCCGGCCGCGCGGCCCGCCCTCGCCCCCCACCCCGTCCAGCCTGGCGGGGCAGCCACGTCGGGCCCGGCTGGAGCCCGGCCGGCGGCCCCTTCCCGCGCCCCGGGACCAGCGGAATGCGTGGCAGTCCCAGCCTGGGGGCTATTTTGAGCGGGAGGGGAGCGGCCCAGCCGCGGCGTTTTTGGTTTTTTCCTGGCCCCCGGCCCGCCCGCCTGGGCCCTCCGCTGCCTGCAGAGTTGGGGGGGTTGTCACGTGGAAAGGGAGGGGGGGGCGCGGCGATCCGGATCCGACCCGGGCCGGCAGGCACCCGGCCACAGTCCGGACCTGCGCGCTTCGCGCTGGCGGAGCGGCGAGATTATTAATAGCGCGCTTGACTCCGGCGGAGGCTCCCGGGCGCCCGCTACCTGCACGCCCCTCCTCCGGTGAGTCCCCAGCGGCGGACTCGGGCCTCACTGGATAGCGCCACTGTGCACCAGTGACCAATCACCGGCCTCGATTTCCTTACCTGTAAATTGGGGATGAACTACATGACTATATATGGTAGGTACCTTATCAAGATTTGCTTGCTGTGTAATTCTCTTTAGGCAAAACACCTTCGCGCCCGGCGCTGTGGCGCAAGCCTGTAATCCCAGCGACTCTGGAGGCTGAGGCAGGAGGGTTGCAAGTTCGGGGCCAGCCTCAGCAACTTAGTTGTCTCAGGATCAAGTTTAAAAAGCTCAACAGTAAAGCACTGCTGTGTTCAGTCCCAATACCCGCCCCCCCCCCAAAAAAAAGCTTGTTAGCTTTAGTTTTCCAGATTTTTATAATTTTTATAAATTGAGAGAGGTTCCTTTTTCTTTTTTGTTTTTAATGAAAGGTTTTAAGAAGGCCTTTTTTAAGGGAAAAAGTCCCTCACATTTGAACAATGCATTTTCACTTGAAATCCTGTTGAGCCTAGCCACTACCCGTGGTAATGGCCAACACTGAGCATCTGCCTGCGTTATTAGCACAAATTAACTTACTTGATTATAAGGTTCTCTTAAAGAAGGTAATATCCCCTTTTTTCCTAATGAGGAAACAAATGGACGCAGGAAAATTAAATGACCTGCCAAATGTCATACAATGGCACAGTCCAGAGTCAGAAAAACTAGCTTCAGAGGCTGAGTTAACCACTGAACAGTGTCCAACACAAGACGCTCTTTTAATATTTTTAACAGATGAAATGGAGGCTTAAATTGTGATCCACCCAAAGTTGCCTTTGGCTAGTTAGGGGCAGAGGTTGGTACACTACAAATCTTCCAACTCCTAGTTTAGTGCCACAAGAGAGCCCTCTGAATCTGTTCTGTTCCCGACTTGAGGCAGCTAGGAGTACCTAGGATAGGGTCCTAACAATGGGCACCAAGCTGTGTCAAGGAGCCTAAAGGACCACTTGGTGCTCTCAAGTGTCAGTCCCAGATTATTGGGTCCCCAGGGTTTACTAATCCATCAAATTCTACACTCAGTTAGGGAGGAGAGGGGGTAAGGGGAGATGACATACAGGGGGAACAGCCTGGGACAGGGCCTGGAGCTGCTTCCTGCTCCCCCCACCTCCCCAGCAAGGAAGCACAAAGGCTGGCAGGCCCCCCACTCCGCCCCGGAAACCTGGCGGTTTATTTCTGTCTCAGGGCCCCCAGGTTTCCACAGAGTCAGTCCAGGAAGGCTGGCAGCAGCTGGTTTGGAGGGGTGGAGCTCAGGCTCCCTCAAGGGTCCAGCTGCACTCTGCCCTCCCCCACCTGCCAGGTCAGACCAGACTCTAGAGTCAGAAGTGACATTGGGATGAGGGAGGGAGGAGCTGGGGGCCAGTGCTCAGAGATGATCCACCTGAGGCCAGTTAGTCAGAACTCCAAGGGAAAGAACCCCCCACTCCCTAACCCAGAGCCCAGGTGGCTTTCCCAAACTGGGACAGCCTATACCCAGTTCAATTCTGCTAAGGGTGTAACCTCTGGCATGTCCAATCCTATTTATTCCAGATCATTCTGGGTCATGACTCCTCTGGACTCTCATCCAAAGAAAAGCCTCTTTTCTAAAAGATAGCCACAGGTCACATGGGCCAGTCCAAACTGGGACATGCTACACGCCAGATTCTGAAGTCTTACTTTTTTATTCATTCATTCATTCATTGATTCATTCATACCAGAAATTGAATCCAGGGGCACTGAACACCACTGAACTACATCCCCAACCTCTTTTAAAGCTTTTTTAAAAATCTTGAGACTGGATCCCATTGAGTTGCTTAGGGCCTCGCTAAGTTGCTGAGACTGGCTTTGAACTTGTGATCCTCCTGCTTCAGCCTCCAGAGCTGCTGGGGTTACAGGCACGTACCACTATACCTGGCATAAAGTCTTAAAGTAAGGGCTGGGGTTGTGGCTCAGTGGTAGAGTGCTTGCCTAGCAGGTATAAGGCACTGGGTTCGCTTCTCAGCAATAGATAGATGGATAAAATAAAAGTCCATCAACAACTAAAACAATTGTTTCAAAAAGAATGTAGAAATCTCAATTTTCACAATGATTATGTTGAGATAATATTTTTATAATGAGTTAGATAAGGTACTTTATTAAAGTTAATTTTACTTTTTACTTTGTTATAAATGTGGGTATTAGACATTTTTAAATTACATATGTGGTTCGCATTACATTTGTATTGGACAGTGCTGTTCTAGATCATATGGTGCTCTGGCTTAGGACCAAAGCTCTGCCTGCTCTAGATCAATATCTGTGTGGCTTTAGCTCACCCACTTCCCCATATTCAGACCACAGTCTTATGTGTGGGTCTAAATCTCACTACCCCATACCACCCTGCCTCAGCTTTCTGTGAATTTAGGCTCAGCCAGAGAATATAACTAAGTCTGCTTTAAACCACTGTCTAGTCCATTTCTTTTTCACCAATGCTCAAAAGTTAGATCCAGAAAGGGTGTGGCTCTAGATCACCTTCCTAACCTACTATGGCTCTAGATTCCAGCTGGACACCCCTCTCAAGCTTGTTTGCTTATATCAGTGTCTAATAAAAAGTTAAAAATCTACACACACCTCAGGAGGAAGAAGGTTCTACACCAGGAGTTGACAAACTATGGCCCATGGGCCAAGTCCCGCCTGTAGTCTGGTTTTTATAATTGAAGTTTGATTGGAACACAGCCAAGTTTATTTGTTCATGTGTTGTTTATAACTGCTTTCAAGGTATTAATAACAGACTGAATAGCCTACAAAGCCTAAAATTTTTACAGTCTTTTTTTTTTTTTTTTTTACAATTTTTATAGAAAGACCCTATAATAGATGACCAACAAATCCAACCCACCATAAATCTAAATTCCAGGCTGAGACCGTGACCTACTCTAATCTACACTACCTCCTACTGTGCTTCTAGGTGGTGCTGCCAACCAGGATCTAAACCATTGCCTAACATGGGCCGTGGAGCTTGGGATCCAGACTGTACTCTGATCTCAGCAGATGGGCCCCAGGACTCCTCTCTGGAATGGAAAGAGTGTCTCTACTTCTGAACTCCCCTAGAGAGATCAAGGCCCACTGGCCCTTCTCTGTGGCCTTGGGATGGGGGAGGGAGGGTAGATTCCAGAGACAGCACTGGAGGCTGAGTCAAAGAGTCAGGGATAAGCCCTTCTCTGCCAAGGGGGCTGAATGTAATCAGGCCAAGAAGCTAGAGTAGCCCCATGCTCCACCCTTCCCCAGCAAGCTCCAGAGCAGGTCACTTGGCTGGGGGCCATGTGGGGCAGATCCAAGCTCTAGAAGCCAGGAAAGGGAGCTCCAAATGAAATCTTCACCAGCCCTCACCTCCAGCCACTCAATGCTTCTTACCTCAGTGCTGAGTTGACACTGCTACCCTCTTTCCCCTTAGCTCTAGCTTTGTCTTTATGGCTTTTTTTTTTTTGGGGGGGGTTAACCAGGGATTGAACTCAGGGACACTCAGCCACTGAGCCACATCCTTAGCCCTATTTTGTATTTTATTTAGAGACAGGGTTTTACTGAGTTGCTTAGCTCCTCACCATTGCTGAGGCTGGCTTTGAACTCTATCCTCCTGTCTCGGCCTCCCAAGCCACTGGGATTACAGGAGTATGCCACTGCACCTGGCCTCTATGGCTTTCTTTGGAAATCCTCCCGTATCTGTCCCTTCCCTGCTGTTTCTCCCTCCTGCCCTAGAATCCCAGGCTTACCTTACTGGTAAAATCATAAGCTCTGCTGGGTATGGTGGCACATACTATAATCCCAGCTACTTGGGGGAGGCTAAGGCAGGAAGTTCACAAGTTCAAGGCCAGCCTGGGCAATTTAGTGAGACCTTGTCTCAAATAAAAAGAGCTGGTGATGTAACTCAGTGGTACAGTGTCTCTGGGTTCAATCCCCAGAACCGTAAAATAAATAAACAAATTTTAAAACACCAAGTTTTTTTTTTTTTTAAAAAAAGCTCTTGAATTGATAAACCCAGACTTAAATTCTTGCTCTGAGCAAATTACTTCACTTTTCAAGGCCTTCTCAGTTTCCTCATCTGTAAAGTGGAATAAACAGAATGGTACCTATTTCATAGAGCTGGTAAAGAGCTTTAACAAGAGCATGAGATAAATCACTTTACCCAGCACCTGCCCCGTAATTAGCATTCAATGCTAGCTGCTATTTTTATTACTATTGATCATCTAGCTTGGTTCCATAGATGGACTTTGGCAGGTTTGTAAACCTCACAAAATGTTAACCAAAACTTGGTTTTGTATGCTTCTGAAGGCTTCTAGCCACAGTCATGATCTTCTCAAAATGGATCCTTAGCCCAAAAGATTTTGAAAAAAAAAGAAAAAAAGAGTGAAAGGAACCTTTAGTTCAACGCAAATGGGGAGATACAGGTGCACAGAGGGCAGGAGAGGGACCGGCCTAAGGTCCTTCAGAAAACCTGGGCAGACTCTAGGCTACAGCCCAGGCCTTACTTCTTGTACCAGTTCAAGCTGTCTCTTTGATCTGACCTCCTCATTTCTCACCTGCTCAGCTGTGACCGCCTCCCCAGTGAGCTCCCCACCTCTAGCCTCCGGAGAATCTCCACCTGGTGCCAGAGACATCTTCCTCAAATCCCATTCTCGTGACACTGAGTCTCTGCTCTAAAACCTTTAATAGCTTCCTACTGCTGACATCAATGTCAAGGCTGAGGTCTTTGGCTTGACATTCAAGGGCCTTCACAGCCCGCTCGGGCCAGCCAAACTCCTTGCTCTTCCCTCTCATCTAGTCATGGGCTGACTTCTCTCCTCCCTGCTCCCCTCAGCCTCAATGCCACCCACACACTCACTCAGTTCTGGACAGATTCTGCCCCTCTGCTCAATCACACAGTGTCTCAGGCTTCGCCTGCTGCCCCCGCTCTGCCCTCAGGGTTGCTCCTGGGTCCAGCCACTCTCTGAGCTCACTCTCATCAGGCAGAAGTATGCTGACCACAGCTCTGGCTCCAGGAAAAAGGCCCCTGCCCCTGCTCCCCAGCTCAGCTCCATCCCTGGACACTGACATACCTTAGCAGTGCCCCTCTTCTCCATGTCACTCTCATTGTGTGCTCTGCTCTTTCAGGAACAGTACTGCCTCCATCACAGGCAACCACAAGGCATGGCCAGTATAGCACTGTGCTCAAAGTCATGAATCCTGGCTCAGATTCTCCCCTGAGCCTCAATGTCCTCATCCATAAGATGAGAACAGCTGTATCTCTACTAGTAATTCTCATGAAGGATAAATGCCTGGTGAACTGAAAAGATGATTTTTCTACTAAAACCTTCAAACAGTGCAAATAATAACTACAGCCTCCATTTTTGTAAGTTTATTTATAATTGCAGTTGGTATTCAGCTTGGTGGCATGGACCAGTAGTACCAGCTACTGGGGAAGCTGAGGCAGGAGGATCACTTGAGCATAGGAATTCAAGGCCAGCCTCAGCAACACAGCAAGACCTCTCAAAAAACAAACAAACAAACAACAACAAAAAAAACTAGAAATTTTTAAGAAATAAAACAAAATTGCAATAACCTTGCAACCTTGGAGCTCTGCCTTATTTCATTTTCCTCCTCGGCACTATCCCATCTAACAAACCATATGTTTTGCTTGTTTTCGTGTTAACTGTTTTAACCTCCAAGTGTAAGCTCCTTGAGGGCAGGGATTTTTATCTATTTTGTTCACTGCTCAATCACACAGTGTCTCAGGCTTAGAAGTGTCGGACACCAAGTGAGCACTTGATAGTTAAGGAATTAATGAATGAATCAAGGGCTTTCTACCTGCCAGGCATCGTGCAAAGCATTTCTCAAGATTATTTCATCCAAGAAACCACGTACTTTGATTACCCCCTCCCGCATTTTTTTTGGGGGGGGGTACTGGGGATTGAACTCAGGGAAACTCAACCACTGAGCCACATCCCAGCCCTATTTTATATTTTATTTAGAGACAGGGTCTCACTGAGTTGCTTAGCACCTCACTTTTTGCTGAGGCTGGCTCTGAATCCTCCTGTCTCAGTCTCCCTAGCCACTGGGATTATAGAAGTGCTACCCCTTATGAGATGTTAAGTGACCTACCCTGATGTGGGGTAGGAAGTTCTGGGCTCAGATTTGGTTCCAGGGCCTGTCCTGTTGATTGCTCTGCTCTCTTTCTTTTCCAGGTGATTAGCTAAGCCTCCTAAATCTGTCGCCCTCCCTATCTCCTTAGGGCTATCAACCTCTCTATGCCCCTGAGGCTACCAGACCTCCCAGCCCTCATTCCACTGGGCTATTTCCTCTCAGCCTGAGGCCATGCAGCTCCTTCTCACCCCAAGGCCTTAGCCTATGCCTTCCTGCCTGGAATGCTCCGGCTCCCCATCTCCTTCAAGTCACCCAGTTCTCAAGACTCACCTCTTTCAAGAAGCCTTCCTTCTGTCTTCACCAGTCCCTACCCTGTACTCTGCCTTCTTTGCTAGGAAAGTCCACTTGGGGAGCCTGTGTCCCTCCCCACCCCCACCCCCTCAATGCAGGGGATCAAATCCAGGGCTTTGTGTATGTTAAACAAGTGCTCTACCATCAAGCAACATCCCCAGCCCTAATTGTTTCCCAAGTTTGAGGTCTTGCCCACCTCTGTCTTTTCCTTCCTACTCCCTCTGTCCCTCTCCAGGCCAGGTCTGATCAATGGCCTCACCCACACCCCTTCTCTTAATCTGGTTTAAAGAACATGGCTGCAATTCTACCGCTACTATGTTTCTTTGGAGAATTACTATACCTCTCAGAATCTATATCATCATCTGCAAATGGTTATACAAGGACATGTGACACTGATTAAATACTCAATAAATAACAGCCCCCACCAGGTGCACACCTGTAATCCCAGTGACTTGGGAGGCTAAGGCAGGAGGATCACAGGTTCAAGGCCTGCCTGGACAATTCAGTGAGACTGTCTGGGGGCGGGGGGGGGGGGGGAGGACTGTGGATGTAACTCAGTGGTACAATACTCCTTGATTCAGTCTCTACTACTGCAAAAAATATATAAATCAACAAAAACCTCAGTCTCCTCCATTCCTCCTTTCTGTACAGTCCCTTCCTCTTTCCAGATGAAGATAATAAGGTTGCAAACATGATTGACTTTTACATGCAGTGACTGGATGCATCTCTGGCACCCACCAGGTGCTCAATATACTTGTTGGGTAATTTAATCTTTACCAGACCCTATGGGGTGGGGAGAACTAGAACTACTATTATATCTATTTTACAGACAAGGAAATCAAGGCTGAGGGAGGGAAAGCCATTTGCCATGGTTGGGATTTAAATCCAAAGCTGGGTCTGCCACTGATCTTTCCCTCCTCATTATCCCCACCCTGATCTGCTCTGATGCCAACCCCAGCCGCAGGGTGCTTGCTTTCTCCAGGTTTTGGGTTTTAGGTTCTAGATGTACACTCACTAGGCTTCTGCTTCAGAGCTCAGGCCCTCCACGTCATCTCATGTGAGCCTCCCCAAACACTGTGGCATCGGTGCCATGATTATTTCCCCAACTGTATCATGTATTTTGTGATTTTTTTCCATGATTTCCCCCCCATTACCTTATACAACCATCGAGAACTATTCCCACACAGCCGTCTTATTTTTCCAGCTAGACTGCAAGCTCTCTGAAGGCAGCCCTTCCATGTGCCCCCACCAAGGTCCAGCACTCCAGCAAGGTGGACTATTCCCCACAGGTCCTAACTGCTGATCTGCAGCCTCCTGCCACATCCTGATGCTCGGCCTATTTCCCCCCCCAACAGGTCTTGATTTGTGGGTTCTCTACCCCTTCAAACAAACATACAGCTGGTAAGGATAGGGTTGGGTCTGCCCTAGATCTAGACTGGAGTTTCCCCAAAGATGCCTTATGTCAGCCCAGCGAGATGGCGAGCGCCTGTAGTCCCAGCAACTCAGGAGGCTGAGACAGAAGAATTGTGAGTTCAAAGCCAGCCTTAGCAACAGCGAAATGCTAAGCAACTCAGGGAGACAAAAATACGGCTGGGGATGTGGCTCAGTGACTGAGTGCCCCTGAGTTCACTCCCTGGTACCAGGAAAAAAAAAAAAAAAAAAAAAGGTGACTTATACCTGGGAATTCAGCACTCCCATCTCTAGGGCATCAAGGGAATGGGGATAGCACCGTGGTTCAGAAGAGAACTCTGGATCCCAAATTCAAAGGTACTGGTTCTGTGTGGCCTTGACCCAGTCACTTAACCTTTCTAAACCTCAGTTCTCTGACATAGTCCTCCCTCCTATTCATGGGGGAAATAGTCCAAGATCTCCAGGGGATGTGGAAACTGCAGATAATACCAAACCCTATAGATAAGTTTTATTCCTATACACATACACCTTTGGCAGTTTCATTTATAAATTAGGCACAGTAAGAAATTAACAACTAGCAATAAACAGAACAATCATAATACACTATAATAAAAATTATTTAAAATTCACAAATGTTTATTTCTGAAAGCTTCCAGTTAATATTTTTTGACTGCAGTTGACCACAGTTAACTAAATTGTAGAAAGTGAAACAGAGGATGAGGGGGCTGGTGTATAAAATAAGGACAACAACAATAGGGATACAATGGTGATTAAGCGAGCATTTATAAAATTAGAAGAGTGTTGGGACATAGTAAATGCTATGTAAATGTTTGTTAAATAACTAAAAGTCAAAGCTAGGGGGCGTGGCTCAGTGGTAAGAACATGTGCTTAGCTTGCAGAGGTCTTGGATTCAATTTCTACCACCAAAACCAAAACCAAACAAGCACATAATAAATAAAAGTTGGGCCCCACCTAGCCAGGGAAAGATCCCTAAGGTTGGGTACAGTGCAAGTGACAAAGCAAACCCCAGTTCCAGACAGCTAAAGATACTCAGGAAAACAGAGATGGCAGAGACCTTCACCCCTTCAGGAAACCCCCTGTGGCAGGGAACTACATCCCAAGCCACATCCTCCAGAGCCAGAAGACCCCATTTCCTAGCTTCCTCAGACTCTGACCTAATCTCCCCACCCTAAACTCTCCCCAAGCTACTTCCCCTCCCCTCCCTCTTTTCATATAGTCAGGTTGATTATGGATGAAATCCAGGCCCTACTTCTCTGGATTGCTGTGTGACCTTGGGCAAGTCCCTTAGCCTAGCTGAGCTTCAAGTTCATCACTTCAACTAAGGAATAATCCCACCTCTCAACCGGATATGTCCTAGGGATTAACTATGAACTGAAATCATGCCCACGGATGTATCCACAGGTATTAGGACACACTAATGTCCCTTTAACCTGAATGCATAGATGGGCATGCTGTATGGTCACCAGGGTAGGGAAGGGGACTTCTAGTAAACCCACACATACCCCCCAAATGTCCCCAATGGCCCCTAAACACCACCCAAGGCAAGTTCTTTAACCTCACCGTGACATTAAAATCAGTTTATTTGAGAGTCTTAGGTCACTCTTCTCATGGCCCTGGTTACTACTGCTGAGGCCCGGAAGCAGACCTGGGAGAGAAAAGAGAGGGATGGGAGGGGCTACAAGTGTTGGGGGAGGAGAGAGCCCCTCTGGGAGAAAAGTGGGTGGAGTGGTAAAGGACAGGCCCCCACAGCCTCCTCCCACCACAGCTAACCCAGCAGTCACCTGGCCTGGCTTCCCACCCCTCCAAAAAGGAAGAGGAGCCCGCAGCCACATGTTAGGATAGGCGATTACCTCTGTTAATTAATTAAAATAAATAGCAAATTAAATACAGCAAAATTAAAATAGCACAGGAAATTAATTCTCTACCAGCCCCACCTCACAGGTGAGATGCTTACAGGGCCCCTCACATCCAGGATCCACGGCAGCTGGGGGCTCGATAGAACCTGCCTTGCACAACTCCCAGCAACCCCAAATATCCCGGGCAGAACCCAGCTACCCACAGGCATTCATTAGGCTCTCCCATCCTGAGTTAGCCTCCTGGCTTCTTACTCCTGGGGGACACCAATGGGTCAAAATTCCTGAACCTAAGCCCTGCTCCCTGAGCAGTAGACAGAAAGGGTCTTGACACCCTCTGAGCTAGGGACTGGACACTGTGCCCTCTGGGCCCATGGCCCATATTCATTGCCACATGGTAGGAGGAAAGAAGGACATAGGCCTTCTCTTCTGGGTCTCCTCGGGGGCTGAGAGTCTGATTCTGGAAACATACTTCCATTCTGTACAAGCTCTGGCCCCCCATTCAGGGTGCCCCAAATCCATTTCTGGAGACTCCTCACTTTGCTCAGAATGCTCAGGAAGAAAGCACTGCTGGGGTCAGGAATCCAAGGCCGGAGATGCCCACCCAAGCTGGCCAGGTCAGCCCCTAGGACACGATGCCAGGGTTCCCTCCTATGTAAGACTAATCAGCTCATCGCGATGGGGAAACTGAGGCCAGGGAGAGCAAGAGACAGAGCCTAAAATAGAATCTCAGTGGTTCTCAATGGACATTTGAGTATAGCTCAGCTCCATGCTGACCACGCCCCCTCAGCCTGGCCTCAAGGCCTCTATAAATCCCAGCCCCCAAAACTCTTCCTCCCAGTGTCCTACAGGAGAGTGAAGGAGACTCTGTTTCTACCCTTGGGCTATTGGTCAGAGTCCACTCTCCCTGAAGCACCTTCTCAACCTTTGCCTGGTGAAATTCTCCCAGCCAGCTCAACACTTCAACACTAGTTTCTTCAGGAACCACCTAGAACCTTGAGAAGTGCTGCCTCACTTCCTTTAACCTCCTGGATGTTTCATTCACCACCTCCTGGGGCCCTCTCCACTCTCTTCATGATGCAGGTGTCATGAAGAAAACTGGCAGAGTACCCAGCACTCAGTAGGTGCTGAGTAAATCTCCAGATCTAATGTCCCCCACATCCAAATGGTACCTGACAAAATGGTTATCAGCTATCCTTTATTGAACATCTACTGCAAACCTAGCACCTGCACTGTCCCATCCTCATATGATGGACCTTGCTCATGGAAGTGTGTGTCTTTCCTGAAGTCACACAACTCTGGAGCTGGAACTACACTGGTCTCTGCCCCTACAAATCCATCCTACATGCCCCTCTAGATTAAACCATCATCATCTCCCACATGTACTATTTAAACCGCCCAACTAGCCTCCCTGCCTCCAGTCTGTCTTGGTCCTGGCTCTTGGTCCTGTCATTAAATACTTCCTCTGATTCCTGGTGACCCACTGGACAAACCACAAACCCAAGTATGGCACCTGAACCCTGTGACATCTGCCTTCTGCACTTTTTGCAGCATCTCCTCTGATGTCTGAACAGCACTACATTCTCCCAGCACAGCATAATTTAATTCACTTTCACATTTTGCATATGCTGTTCCCTGTGCCTGGAACACCCTTCCCACATTTTTCCTATGAAAGCCAAGATCAAGGGTTCCCTTCCAATCTAGTTAGACGAGAGAAGCAACAACCAGGCTGATCACAAAACAGACTCTGTGAAGGAAGGGTCTATGTCTATCTTGGTCACCATGGTCTCCCCAGGGCTTCACCCATAAACAGTGTTCAATCAGGATCTGTTGAATGAATGAATGCTCCACATACACTTGTTAACCAAACCGAGAAAGGACAAAAAAAAAAAAAATAAGGCCACCATATGCAGGGCCGGAGGTAGAGGAGGAGAGACTGAGACCAGGGAAGGCAAGGATGCTCGACTGTTGAAGAGCAGTGACAAATACCATCAGGGACTAATCTGTGGCAGAGCCACACTCTTGGCAGAGGGAGTGTTTGTGAGAGACAGAGGAAGGAAAGTGATGGGAGGCTCTGGAAGTGTGTGAGAGAGTGTGTGTGTGTGTGTGTGTGTGGTGTGCACGTGTGAAAGGGGTGAGGATGCATGTGAGGCAGTGTGTGTTGTAATTTGTGAATTAGTGTGAGAGAGGGCAGGGAGACAGGAGGGAGTGTGCCTGGGGGTCCGTGTGACACGCACAAGTGTACAAGTGAGGAAGGCTGTGTGCATGGAGGGGATCCGTGTGTGACAGTGACAGAGGCTGTATGTATCTGCTAGGGGCAGAGTGACAGAGAGAGACAGGAAGAGGGCTGTTGTGAGCACGTACGGGGAAGACTGTGTGCTGTGCGGTCAATGGGGAAGCAAAGGGAAGGGAAGAAGTCTCGGGCTCTGCTGAGGGTGTGGCTGCTGTGGCCTTGGTCACAGGCCTGCGGCCAGAGGTAGGGCCTGGCCCTGGGCCCAGGGTGGGGGGCTCTAGCAGAGTAGAAGATTCCTCAGAGTCCTCCCTGGAGCCACAGGCACCAGATTACAATGTCCCCAGGCAGGGAGGTCGAAGAGGAGGCCCAGATGTGCATGCGCCTCTACATCTGTCCACAGTAAAACCTCTGGGCATTTATTTGTCTTTGTCTATGTCCGGGTGTGCACGCCTGTGCTTGTGTGAGCTCCGCCGGCTGTGTGTCTGCGCCTGTCTTTGTCTCTATATGTATCTGGGCCTTTGTCTCGGAGTGTGTGGCTGTTGGTCTGTGCCTGTCTGCATGGCTGTGTCTGGTTTTGTGTGTGTCTCAGTATGCCTGGGACTGAGGGGCACCATGTGCCCTTGACTCCATGCATGTCAAAGCAGTGGGTGCAAGCAAACCCTGGACTATTTGTTTGCTTCTGTGGGTTTCTGTGACCTCAGTGTAAGTATTTTTGAGGCAATGGGTCTAGATTCTGGTGCACTTAAGTGTGCTTGTGTCGCTGTGTGTAAGACTATGCTGTGTGCTACAGCACAGAAATGCTAGTCTGTGTCTGTGTGATGGGTGTTTGTGACACCGAGGATATGTGTGCGTCTCCACCTCTGTGTGTGTGTATATGTGTGTGCGTGTTGGGTGTGAGGGGTTTGTCACAGACTGGTGAGCAAGTTAATCTCAGACTCCGTGACACGTGGAATAAAATCACGCTCCCATAATGGGATCATTCGTCTTCCTGTCCAAGGAGGGAACCAACTCTTCACCCTCCGCCCTAGGGGAGCCAGTGGGGCCAGGGCCAGGCACCAGCCCCCACCCTGGCCCTCTTTGGGCCTCAGCGCCCCACTCCTGCCCCCCCACACACACTAGGCGCGTTTGGCCTCCAGAGTGCCCTGGTGCCCACTGTGGGCTGGGCAAGGCTCCAGGACATGTGACTGGGCCTTAGAGGCCTGTCCTGGGCCCCCCAGCCCCACCCACTGCTGAGGAGAGCCCTGCCCCAGATGAGAGGGGGGTGCAGGAAGGAATCTTTGGGCCCCTCCTCCTCCCGGAGGGGAGGGATGAGCTGCAGGCCCTGCCGGGATTTTCCATCTCTCAGCAACAAGATTCCTGGTGAGCAGGCTGCAGGGTTTGGCAGGGCGCCTGCTGGAGACCCGCCCTCACCCGCCAGGATGCCTGGGTCCTGGGGCCAGGCAGCAACGGGTTCCCTGGGGAGCTGAGAGGGCCCCAGAACTCCAGCCTACTGTTGCGTGGGCCTGTGGGAAAGCTAGACCCTTCCAGGCTCCTGTCTTCCAACCAAAGATGGTTCCCCAGCCCCCTCACCCCCAGGCAAACCACCACCCTTCCTCTGGCCTCCCCCAAGCCTGGGTCTTTGCTTGAGAAAGTCTTCCCAAGCCAGCCACCCAGCACCACCCCTGCCTGACCTCAGCACACACCCAGCCTGGGTTCTAGACCTCACCTCCAGCTCACAAGGGCAGGGCTGTGCTCCTTTTCCTCCTCCAGGACTGGGGGGTTCTGAGGACAAGGCTGTGTGTCCTCCATCTGCTAAATCCTCTTGGCCTCAGTTCTTCAAGACCGAGCTGAGAGGCACCAGAAGAGGATATCCCAAAGCTGGGGAAACTGAGACCATGCACCCTCTGCCCCACCTACCACAATAAATCAAGAGGCAAGATGCAGTAGTCTGGACACGCTGTCTTAATCTTTCCCAGCAACAGCAGCTGCATCTCTCTCCCATGGGTGCAATTGTAGGAGAGGGTGAGCCTCAGTTGGAGAGAGAGAGGGGAGTGGGCAGGTGGGTTCCCTCAACCCCCAGCACCTTGGATGAGCAGCTGGAGAGCAGGTTTGATAGGAGATTAAGTTTGAAGAGAAACAAGAAGCTCCAAGATTTATGAGCCTCATTTCTCCCTTAAGTTCCCCTCCAAGCCCCCCAGCCCTAGCTGGTCCCTCCAGGGCTATGCTGTGGCCCCAGGCCAATGTCAAGGCCTTAACCCATCCATCAGCTGTTGCCAGGGAGTTTCCACCGCAACGGGTCCCAAAGGGAGGGGTTCAACTGACACTTGGGGCCCAGATCAATAGGAGGGGGCATGGCCCTAAAGAGTCAGCCAACAACCCCATACCCTCCCATGAGCGAGGGGCTCACCATCTCCAAGGAAGAAACTAGGCTGATGGGTGGGGCCCAGGAGGAGGTGGAGTCCCAACTCTGGGACCACACCCAGCCCCACCCTTTCAACAGGCCAAGAGACCTAGGATCCCAAGAGGCCCTACAGCTCACAGGGTGTGTGACCTTGGGCGGCTGCTGCTCCTCAGCCTCCCCACCACAGCACGCAGGAAGTGGCTCAGATATCCCAGGTGTCCCCTGTTCAGCTCATCCCCTCAGCACTAAGCCCTGCCCTCTCTCCAGTGCAGGGGTGTCACCAGAATCTGGGCCAGATGGGGTAGGGCTGTGGCAGCTAGCTGGAGGAATCCCTGTAGTCACCCAAGTCAGAGCTAAAGACCTATAGTGATTACCCTCCCCCACACAATCTATTTTCCAGAAGAGTGAAACTGAGACTCTGAGCAAGGGTCAGGTCTACATCAAAACCTGCATCTTAGTGGTGGGCTGGCTATGAGGACAAGCTCTGGGGAGAGAAAGACCTGGATTAAAATCCCAGCTGCACCACTAACTTGTTATGTGAAGCCCCAGCCTTCTCTCAGCCTCTGAATGCTCATCTGTAAAATGGGATGATAGAGCCTCCTGCCTAGGACTGTTGGGTAGAAACGAGAAAATGCATGTAAAGGGCTTGGCACAGTGCCCTACACACAGTGAGCGCCTGAACAAAGGCAGCCATCGTGACCGTGGCTAGTACTATATGAACATAAATCCAAGTGGCCAGGGGTGAAGGGAAGGAGGGGTCCTAACCTGGCTGGAGGATGACACCAGCCTCATCCTTAAGCCAGGTCAGGACCCCCAGGACCTCAGCCCAGGAGGGCAGCCAAATTCCTTGAAGCCCCCCCAGCTGTCTCCCCTATTCGTTAAAGGCCTCTCATTAGTGAGCCTGGGCACCTGCCCCTCCATGCGTAATAAGCCTCATTAGTATCTTAGCCCCAAGCTCTGAGCCCAGAGTCTATGTGTGAGCACACGCATGAGGGTAGGGGGGCTGCAACAGGCCACCAGCCAGGAGACAGCATCCTCGCCAACCACACCCCCTGCCTGTCATCCACAGAGCCTGTCACCACCCAGCTTGTCACCTGCCTGCCTCGCACCCGCACCACCTGTCACCCACCCAGGCTCATCACCCACCCAGCCCATCACCTGCACCACCTGTCACCCACCCAGCCTGTCACTGGAACCGCCTGACAGGCATCTGGGTGGGGGGACAGGAGATGGGGAGGAGAAGACCACAGGGGTGTGGAGCTGGGGGCCCCAGAGACCCTGTGGGACCCCCACTTCAGCTCGGCATCCTGCAGTATTGCCATGGCAACCTCTCAGCCGCAACCACTTTCCCAAACATCCCCCGCCCTCCCCCCCCAGGCCCTGCTCTTAGCTGAGCTGAGGCAGAGAAGAGCCTGAGTGACAGCAGAATGGGGCAGGAAGGAGGGGGTTCATCAGCAGGCTGGCCTTGACCATCCTTCCGCCTTTGGACTCGTTTACTCCATCTGCAAAATGGAGGGACCAGAATGGATAAAGTCCTTGTAGAGCAGGCCATCCCTCTTCAGCCGGGATTGGCTGAGTCAGCTGCCAGTTAACCTGTGAGGGCTGGGAGGTGGGACATAAGGACAGGAGTTTCTGGGTTCTTCCACACTCCTCTGCCCTGGCCCAGCCCAGAGAAGCTGAACCTCTGGCTTGAGCTCACACAGCAGAAAGGGAGGGGAGTAGGCTGGAAGGGAAAAGGGCTCTGCCACCAGACTGTTAGCTGGAGTGACCCAAGGTGACTGGGGGTTGACTTGGCCCCCCCCTCCTAGCTGCATTATTTATAAAACCCAGAGCTTGGAGTTGAGCAAAGGCTGTAGCACTGGCCCTCTAGGGGCCACAGTGGGATGGAGAAAACAAGGTGCCTCTGAGAGGCAGCCTGGGGTCCCTGGCTCCCTCCGAGCTGAGGTGGCAAAGGGGCAGCAGCTCTTCCTCCCCTCCCAGCCCACCCTCTCTCCTGCACTCCTCCAGGCAGGCCGCGATAGGATTACTTCTGCATGACTGCCCGCTCCACAGGGTTCCAGAGACCCTCCTGCCTGCAGCAATCTTTAAAATTCCTCCAGCCCAACCTCTCTCCCTTTCTCCCCGCAGTGAATGCTCCAGAGTCTACCGCAGTGTGCCCACTGCTGCCACGCTGCTGCCGCCGCCACCACCACCAAGCAGGCGGAGGCCCAGGTCCCTGGAGCCCATAGACAAAGATGGACCGGTCCTCAGAGTGGAGCCCCACATCCCTCAGACCCTCTGGCCCTTGGTGGGGCACAGTGCCACAGTCCGTGGCTCCAGCTAGGGTCAGGCACACCAGCTGCACCAAGGCGGGTGGGCGCTGGGTGCAAACCCACCTGGAGGGTCTTGGCATGCCTGCCCTTGTCCTCTGCAGCTAGAACCCGGCCAGCCCACCTCTGCTCTGACCCCCTCCCTATTTCACTACCTATCCCAGCTACCCCCAGGGGTAAGCAGACAGCTGGGCCAAGCCAGCGCCTGTGGCTCCCCAAGGCACCAGAGGCAGGCAAGAGATCGATCCACTGAATTTTTTAAGGCCCTAATGGAGCCTTCATCCCAGGACTTGCTGGACTGGGACACAGACAATGTCTTGGGGACCCCTCCTACTGCACAGCACTGCAGTTGCTTCCTCTTTCAGGTCTTGGGGGTCAGAGGAATCTTTCTATGAGCCTTCCCCCAGCAAGAGGCACAAGGGACCTCCAGAAAAGAGATAGAGACTGGCCGGGGATGGGGGTGGGCGACGAGCAATACCAGAGCACCCCCACCCCATCTCCCCAGCCCAAATGCAGGCAGAAGCAGCTCAGCCTCTAAATCACTCCCCTCATGCTGCCCTCTGAGGCGGATTCTGTGCATCTGTAATTAGGGGGTGGAACAGATGGTGGAGATTCCGTTTAAAATCATGCATCTAGTAAAGTAACCTTCACTGTCGGAACTGACTCCCAGGCAGACCAAGCCCTGCAGCCTGGACTGGGGTGGGGGGGGCAGCACCTTCCCCATCCTTTCCCTGAAGCCCCAGCCCATGTCTCTCAGGTGAGCCAAGCGGGGGGGGGGGGGGGTGATCTGGAAAACACTTGAAAAGTACAGGCTGGGTGTAACTCCCCTTGGCCCCCACAGACATGCCAGAGCTCAGGCAGTGCTGGGTACTCAGAGTTCTTGGCTGAGAGACCAGCGTGACCAGGTGCCAAGGGGCCCTGCCCCACCCCCAAAGGGGACCCAAGCCCCCAAGCCCAGGTCAGGGTGTTCATAGCACAGGGTCTCGGGGAGGGGGCAGCTTTGAACCAGATGTCCGGCCTCACTGTCCAGGAATGAAAGGCCTGGGGCAGCGAGGGGGTGGAGACAGCTCCCCAGGCAGAGGAGGCTCTGGGAAGTGGGGGAGGCTTGGGCAGCAGACAAGTGAGAGCAATGCGTGTGAAAGGCAAGGCCTTCTGGGGGGACAACTGGGAGGAGGATGTGCTGGAATGTGTGACTGGTGGGAGGCAGGGTATGTGACAGGGTGTTGTGGGGTGCAGGGGGAGCAGGAAGAGCTGCTTGTGAGCTCAAAAGGGTGAATGGGTCAGGGCTGTGACCAGCAGAGGCTGTGCATGTTGTGGATAAGCATGGTGTCACATAAGGAGAGGTGTAGGGCTGTCCCCTGGCCCTTACGTTGAGCAAAGTCCTGGAGTCAGAGCTGGGCTATATCCGGGGAGTCTCTGGGACTTAGGCAGGATCGCCTGTTGAGGTGTGGGGACCTGTAGGGAGTGTGTGTGCATGCATATGCATGCTGGGAAAGGTATTAGAAGCTGAGGGGATACACCTGAAGTGAAGCCATGTGTCTATGAGGCAAATGTTGCTTCAGGGTCAGGGGTTCTTGTCTGGGTGGGTGTTGAAACCATGTGTGTGTTGGGGAGGGGAGGTAATTTGGAAAGAGTAGAGGACCTCATTGGTGTTGGGGGTCAGGTGCCAGGACATAGCTGGGGAGATGTGTGTGTACAGAGTGATGCTGGACCCTGGGGCCTGAATATGTGGGATAGTATCCTGTCTGTGTGGGTCCTGGATGTATCTGGGGAGCTGATACGCTTGAGGTTATAGTAGAAGCTGTGTGTGTGTGTATGTGTGTGAGAGAGAGAGAGAGAGAGAGAGAGAGAGAGAGAGAGAGAGAGAGAGAGAGAGAGAGAGATATTAGGGGTATGTTGAGGAGTTTGGTTGTGACTATTGGGGACAGCACCGTGGGGAGGAGTTGGGCAGGATCTGTTTGGGAGAGGTTATTGTGACTTTAACCAGGCTGATGTGTTTGGGGACATGCTAGGGCTTGAGAGTGCTACAGGAGCTGCTATACTGGGACGGGGGACTATTTGGGGGGGGCGCTGGAGGCCTTAAGAACCTCTGCACGTAGAAAGGAAGAATGGGTTCCTGATGTCAGAGAGGTGCTGGTGGGTCTGCAGTACACATGTGGGAGGGTACTGGGGCTGTAACTGGGTTCCTGATGTTTGGGGAAGTATAGCTATGTGGCAGGTATATGCTGGTTGTGTCTGGGGATGTGCAAGGTTGTGTGTGAGAGGCAGTGACATATCAAGGAGGTGATCACATGTGGAGTGATTGTGTGTTTGTAGGTGTGTTTAGCAGTTGGCTTTGGAGGGGAGGGTGTATGTGGGCCAGCTGTATTTTTAAGTGGTGTTGGGGACTGCAGTTGGGTCCTGTGTTCAGAAAGGCATGGAGCTACAGAGTGAGGGTGGGTACCCTCTGGGGACATGAAGGGCAAAGGCCTGTGCTCAGGGGCCCATCTGGGGGCTGCCCACTATAACCCTCTGCTGTGGGGTGCCTATGTGGGGTGGGAGGGCTGCCAAGACAGGCAGTCCATCTGTCTGTGCCTGTGCCCAGGCCTGAGGAGCAGAGCTGCCTCCTCACTCCCTGGGGGACGGCAACGGATCCCAGCCCACCCATCTGCCTTCAGATGGTCCAGGCAGGAGCCTCCACAAAGCTGCCTGGAGGGCATCGCTGTGTTTGAAGAGGCACAGGCTGGGGGTGGGGGAACTGCACAGCAAACAGTCCTCATGGAGGCTCCTTTGAAAACCACTGACGCCAGGCGAGAGGAAGAGGGAGGACAGGGGCGGGCATGTCTGTCCTTGTGTGTCTCTGTGGGTCAGTGCCCAACTGAGAGCACCGCAGCCCCTTCCCATGTGTTTGTGCTAATGGTCGTCCCTGTACGGGTAGCATCTGGGCTTTGGAAAACACCCTTCCAACCCAGGCAACAGGCTCACAGCCTCACACCTGCAGCTACACCCTCACACAGGCATGCTCCCTCCACTCACACACTAACACCCACACACCTCCACATCCGCATCCATACCTCTGCCCCTTCACACACAGAGCTCACCCCTCTGTCCTGTACCTTCATAGATGCACGCCCCATCACAGACACCCCACTCTGCAAATCCCATACAGCCACAGACCCATGTTACACAAATACCTATCACACAAACGAACAAGCAGCTATGTGACACACACCCACATACTCCACACGCTCCCTATACACACCCATACCCAGTCTCACATGTGCTTGGTCTCTCTGACACACACGACAGACTCACACGTGTACATGTTTGTATGCTCTTTCCCTCTCGCTCGCTCATACACACCCCCTCACCAACTCTCAGATAGCTCTTTCCTACTCCCGACCCACCAGACCATCATCATCCAAGCCAGCCCTGCACCCTCTTAGAAGGACTCCCACTGACTGAGGGGGACTTCCTGTCTCCCACACTGCCAGTGGGGCCAGAGTGGGAGTGCTCTCTGCTCAGGTGTGACTGTCACTGTATGTGTGAGCGTGTGATAGCATGTTCTGAGAGCTCATGACAGAGCCTGTGTGTCACCACCTGGATAGGAAAGAAAGCACAGGTACATGTTTATGAGTTATGTTGTGAGATGTGCAATGAGTGAGGTTGGAAAGCTCCATGTCACAAAATATGTGTGTGTGTGTGCATGCATGTGTGCGTGTGTGTGTGTGTGTAGACAGGTGTAAGTACAGGGGGTGCATTAATACAAGGAGCCATCCCCCCCAGTGAGTGGAGAGCATGAGGAGACATTTTTTGAGACCTGTAAATCTGTGCGTAGGGGTCGGAGCTAGGCAAGCTCTCTCTGCCAGCCCCCGGCTTCCAACAGAAGAGCAGGGAGGAAGGGGCTCTGCAAGGCTTCGCTCTCTCCCTCTCTTTCTCCCTGACCTCTTTAGCAGCTGGAAACTGAGCCGGGGGTGGAAGGAATGGAGACTTGGCTGGCCTGGGGGTTTGGGGAGGGAAGAGGCAGAAAACACCTTCCAGATTCTCATCAAATCCCTGTTTGTGGTTTGTAGCCTCCAGTCTCTCCTCTCTCTCTCTCTCTCTCCCCCTCTCCCTCTCTTTCTCTCTTTTCTTCTCTCTCTCTCTCTCTCTCTCTCTCTCTCTCTGGGTTTTCCCCTTTCTTTATCTCTTCCTGTCCCTCAGCACCCCCCTCCCTCTCTCTCTTCAATCACCCCTTCTCCCTTCTTCTCTCTAAAGTCTCTGTTTCTCTCTCCTCAATCCTTCCATTTTTCTGAATCCTTTCTCTGCCAGCACCTCTGTCTGTCCGTCTCTCCCTGTCCCAGTCCATCTGTCCGTCTCTCTCAGTCTGTCTATGTGTGGGTGTCTCTGTCCATCTGTTCCACCACCCATCTGTCTGGCTGTCTGTGTTAGTCCTTCTAAGGGTGCCCACTCTCTCCCGAAGGCCCCCTCCTCCAGGTCAGCAAAGGCCTCTCCTGGCTCAGGGGGTGAAGAAGGGTGCAGAACTGCAGCTTCTGGAAGCTTCAGTAGCAGCTGGGCTGAACTGGGAGTTGGGGCCAGCCAGCTGCAGAAGCAGCCCCTCCCCTGGGCTCCCAGGCCAAGGACCCCAGAACAGAAAGAGGAGAGAAAACAGGGCCTCCCTGTAGTGGGGTGTGTGCATGGGTAGCCTGTGGGGGGCCTCACTCTACCCGCACTTCAACATTCACCCCAAGCCAGGCCCTACAGAAGTGGGCTCCTAAGTGCCCACCTTCCTCCTGCCCTAGCCAATGGAGAGATGCTGGGATCCAGGAGGGAGGGGTGGGGAGGCCAGGCCTTGGGGAAGGAGGGGCCGGGAGCCAGGGCTTCCTGTCAGCTGGGCAGGAGGGGGGGCTCCTTCCCTCCAGGCAGTCCCTGGGGATCCCTCCTGCTCTGGTCCCAGCTCCAAGCATGAGGGGCTGTACAGGCAGTTCTCAGCCCCACAAGCCCATTCCCACCTCCCAGCTATCCACAGGGATGTGGGGAATCAGCAGTATCTCCCAGCAACGGCAGAGGTTTATTCTGGGGGTGTGGAGATCCTGGCTCAGTCCAGGCACTGGCCATCCTGAGAGGCCTCAAGCAGCCCACCCACCATTGCCAAACCAACACAACACCCCCCACCCCATACTCTCACACATGACCAGTAGATCTCAGCTCCCACCACCCACCAACCAATCCCCATGCCAGCTACTACTGTCAAGACATGAATTTCCAGGGTTCAACAGAGTCCTGCCTCTGAGACTCACACCCTACCTTGCACTGGTGGCAGATCCAACAGTGCCCCCCCACCCCGCCGCACACAGCCAGCAGCTTAAGACCACATCCCTCCCAGGTTGCACTAATCCCCCCATTCCCTCTCCAAGAGCACAATGGATAGGGAAACTGAGGCCCAAAAGCAAGGGATGGGAAGACAACGCTGTCATCCTTCTGAGACCCTGGGATGGGATAAAAAAATAAGGAATGAGGAAAGAAAGAGATGCTGCAGGGGCAGAATCTGGCTCCTTCCTGACCCACCTTGGGCAAAGTCCATACCAGCTGCACCCTCCACACTGCTCTATGGCTGGGCCAGGGCCAGGCTGCCTCCCTCCTTAGCTCTCCTTGCCCCTGGATGGGCCCCCTCCCTCTCCCCTGTTGGAGCAGCCCTCCCTGCCCTCTCCCTCCCAGCTCTGGCTCTCTCATCCTCAGCTCTTGGAAGCCTGACTCACTGTTTCCCCTCCTCTCTCCCCTCCCTCCCTCCCTCTCCCGGCAGTGGCGCCTCCCCCTCCCCTGGGGGGGCTCTGGCCACAAGGGTGCCCGTGTGCTGCTCTCCCCAGGCTCCAGCCCCCCTCTGCACCCACGAGGCCCCCCGCAGCTGTTCCAGTTCTCTAGCCACAGTGTGACAGAGTGCAAGAGTCTGGTCCTAGCCTGGCCTTGCAGTGAATCTGTGACCCTGGATGAGTGGCTCCCTTGCTAGCCTTGGATTCCTCCCTTCAAACTGTCATGGTGGGTGTCCAGGTGAATGATGCCTCTGGCTTCTCTGGGGCCCTAATCTCCCCACTTTTATAACCCTGGTGCCTCCTAGCACAGGGTACCTGTCAACCTTAAGGTGCTGTACCTGTAAACCTGTAGGGTACTATACCTGCCTTTAGGACCCTGCCCAAGTCCCAAAAAGAGCTCAGCTCCGTTCCCAGACATTTGGGAATAGAGGAGAAATGCTATCCTGGGGCCCCAGGGCCTGGAGCATTAGCCAAGACCCCTGGAATCCCCCCTTTCTCCCTCCTCCTGTGGGATTCTTTCCTTCTCTTTTCCTCTACTCCCCACCTGTCCTCCTCCCTCTTCCCAGAGACATCTGCTTATCTTTAGGCCAAAAACAACCCCAGCGCTTGATCATGAGTGAGAGGCCCTCAGTGCTCCCTTGTTTCTGGCTACAGAGTACAGGGTAGTGAGATATGCCTAGGACCTGAGTCCCCTGGGCCTCACTGCCAGCCTGTGATGCCAGCACTTCTAGCCTGTTTTCTATCTTTCCCTCTCCCTCCCTCTCTCATCAATGGCTTCATTCCCTCTCTTCACCAGCATGTGGCTGTCTGGGTCTCCTCTCCCCAATTCTCTCTTCCTGGGGGGCCCATCTGCTGGCATTAGCAACAGTGTTACCCTTGCTGCCTCCTACATTCTCCAGCTCCACCCATTCTGGCTTTGCTCCTCCCCCTTCTGTCCCAAGAGACTCAGGGGACCTAGAGACAGAGCTAGGCTCCATCCCATAATATTTTGCTTGACCTCACCCAGTCAGACCAGAAGGGCCTGGGCATCTGGTGCATAGGCATGGCACCCCTTGGTCTTGGGTGGCTGGCATTAGACAGAGACACAGTGCTCTTCATTTCACACAAAAAAAAAAAAAAAAAAAAAAAGTTGACCTGGGGGTGGGGGTAGGACCTAGGGGGAGAGAAAGGGGAAGTGAGGGAGGTCAGGTTTGCCTGGAAGATGCCCCTGTCCAATGCTGAACACAGGCATAGAGGGAGTGGTTCAATCTATTCTTCAGGCTGATTCAAGAATAAGCAATGTCCCTCTGGGGCTCTACAAGAACAGCCCCCCCCATGTCTTCTGCTAGGGGTAGTCTACCCCTCAAGTCTCCAGCACAGAGACAACACTCAGGTAAAGACCCATCTCTCAATCTTCTCTAGAATCCAAGTCCAGCCTCTCCACAGCACACCTCCACTTGGCTCTGTAGGGGGTTTCATAAGCCCAGCCAAGATCAAAGCATGTGGAGTGTGTGGGGGGGAACAAAGCCCCCCAGCTCAAGATCCTTCACCAAAGGCCCACCAAGGACTGGGGAGCAATGCAAAATAATCCTGGAACATTCCCTCACACATCAATGCTGAGAAGCTAAGCTGCCCATCTGCAGCACCTGGGGGTGTTGGGGGCTTCCTGCCCCTATGACCTTGTTCCAGACCCCCCAGTCCAGCAACCACAATAAACAGCAAGATCTTTTTCTTTATGACATCAAATTTCTCCAAGCCCAACAGCTCCTTCCATCACTACCTCAGCCATAGATCACATTAAAAACTCACAGAGGGCAACTTAAACACATCACATTTGTTTCTCTCTATATTATTTCAAAAGTAACGGCATTAAAAATGGATTTTACTACAGAAAATAAATATCAGCACGTGGGTCGGGAGCCCAGGCGGGGAGAGAGCCCACCAGGGGAATGTCCCTGAGGGTTTGGGCACAACTTAGGCACTGACCAGAGAGGTAGCTGAGTAGCCAAACTGCACCCTGGGGTATGGGGGGGATCCTAGGGTGGGGGCAATGCTGGCTCACCTAAGCACCTGTCCTGATACCAGACCAAAAGGGACAAGAGTCACTGGTTTGGAATGTTGCCCATTGGTCCCCCAAAGCACATGCTATCAATGGTTTATGCAACCTCTAAGGGTGGGAGCTCTGGGGCCAGAAGTTCACTAGTCTCTGGGGGTTACTCCAACTATTGACACAGCAGGAGAAAAAAATGAATTCAACTTACTATCCAGTTTGATTTTCCATTACTGTAAAAATAAATATACATCTGCTCAACGGAGGGAGATGGCAAGCAGCATGCACATGCCACCTGGGGGGTCCCTCCACAGCTACCACAACCAAGTCTGTTTGCCCCCACCCAGGCTGGAGGGGTGGACAGAGTGGTAATCCTTCAGTTACAGCCTCAGCTCACACAGCCACACACACCGGGCCACACCGAACAGGAACCAGCCAACAATAGAAACACCCCAAATGCCCCTGGCAGGACTCTGCCCAGGCCTGGGCGCATGCCCCCGCCCTGCCAGCGGCAACAGCAGCAGCGGGCAAAATGTGGCCACCCTGACCCGGAGGCAAAGCTTGTCCTTACACCCTGAGCTCAGCCCAGGGAGCTGGGGCCAAGTCCCGCCTGACACCAACTGGTCCGGCGGGAAACGCCTGCCCAGCCAGACAGGCACAGGCCCCCCAAGGGTCCCTCCTTGTACTCAGGGACCAGGCTGGTGCAGCCCAGCCCTGCCTCCCAGGGTGACGCCTGGGCCCAAATTCAGCTGGCCCTGCCAGTCAGGCACTGGTGCAGAACCGAGGGCACCAGGCTCAGCCCCTCCCAGCCCAGCCCCAGGGCCCTCAAGCTGGGAGGGAGGGGAGACTCCCCACCCCTCCACATCTGGCCCTGGCCCCCAGGGTCTGCGGTAGAGAATTCCCGCCCCCGCTTCTCTCTCTCCCTCCCGCTCTGTGCCCGCTGCCCGCCTCAGGGACAGCCCCAGCTCCCGCCTCCGGCCAGCAAGGCCCACATCCTTCCTCCCTGGGCTGGCCCCTTTGCCTGGCAGGAGGCTAGGGGGTCAGGCTGCTGGGGAACCCTCCCCACCCCCAGCTCCCATCAGTCCTCATCCCCAGCCCCCAAACTCTGGGTTGCTGTCCCTTTTCCTGTAGAACAGGAAACAAGGTTATTTCCTAGACTCAGAGCCAGCCCCCTGCCCCTCTGGCTCTGCCTGGGGACCCAGACCCAGAAAGAGAAGGCACCCTCAGCCAGAAAGCAGAGAGATTCAGCAATTCACCCCCATCTCCAGGCCTAGGGGGCTGACAGCTGTCACTCAGCACCCCACCCCCTGGGGAAGAGGGGGCCGATTCAATCAGAGCCCCAGAGGAAACGCATTGATAGGTGATTATTTATTTATTTATTTATGCAAAAGTGAGCCGACTTTGTTCGCCAGGTAACCGGGCACGCGGCCCAACCCCTATGGCCCTGGCCGCCCCCAAATCCCTCCTCCGCCCCACACCCCCTCCAGGTCATTAGGTCCCCGCCCCTCAACTCCCAGAGCGCCAGCGGAACCTTGGGATTTGGGGGTTGGAGGGGAGGGGCTCCTCCCTCCGCAGTCTCCCCGTTTCCCAGCTCCAATCCTAAAATCCAGCCTTGTTCTCCGCTCCCACGGTCCCCCTTCGTCCCCCCCCCACATTCTCAGCAAGCTGGAGAGCAAATTGCAGTTTTAAATCCAAAGGCGGAGGGAGGGGGAAGGAGGAGGGGGCGCGCGGCAGCGCTGGGCGCGCACCTCGCCCCCGAGCCGGGGGAGCCGCGGGGCGGCCAGGAAACCCGAGAACCCCCCCTCCCAGCCCCCCCTCTCGTCCACCTCCCCCTCCCCCTTCCCGGCGCTGCCTGCCAGGCTTCGAGCCGAGCCCAGTCGAGCCGCGGGCCCCGGTGGAAACAAAGACCGATCGCACCGCGGGCACCGCAGCCACGGGGTCCGGCGGACCGGACCAGGGGGTGCGGGGGACCCCTCTGGTGCGCTGCACAAAAGAGCCGGGCCGGCCGGTCCCCAGCGGGGGTCTAGGGCTGGGGAGGAGGCGTCACTCACCGGAGTGCTGGGCTGCTGGCTCTGTGGGTCCGAGCCAGGCTAGGGGTTTGGGGGGCGTCTGTCTTCCGGCGGCGGCAGCGACGCGGGCGCCCGGCTGCTGGGGAGAGGAGTCGTGGAGGAGCCCTGAGCCGCCTGCCGTCGCTGACAGCATGGCTTGCGACTGGGCTCACATTCTCCGCCGCTAACTCTGCTGGACACGGCCCCCCGCTCCCGCGGCGCCCCCCCACCTCAATCACTCCTTCGCTCTCAGTGCCCCCCTCACTCCCCCCGCCGCGCACACACTCTCACAGCCCTGGACACCCCCGCCCCCACCTCCCCAATTGCAAACCTGGGAGGGAACGCGCCCCGCGTAGTCCTCCTGCTCCTGCTCCTGCTCCTGCTCCTCCTCCTCCGCCCTCCTCCCTCCCGCTTTCTCTGGCTGTCTGTCTGTCTGTCTGCCTGTCTCTATTTCTCGCTCTCTCAGCCTTTCTCTGCTCTCCGAGCTGGGTGGGAAAAGGAAATGAGGACAGAAAGCAGACGCTGGCTTTGGGTGGTGGTAGCTGGATTCCCTCTCTCCCTCCCTCCTCCCTCCTCCCCTCCCTCCTCCTGCCTTCTGCTCTCTCCGCTGCTAGCGGGGCTGAGCGCAGCCTGGCGGGTGGCTCTCTCTGCCCGCCCGCCCGCCCGCCTGTCTGTCTGTCTGGTCTGCCTCGCTCGCTCCCTCCCTCCGTCTCTCGCCCTCGCCCTGCCTGCCTGCCTCTCTCCGTCTCCGCCGCCGCCGCCGCTGCCTCTGCGAGCTCGCCTTACCTTCGCCGCTCACCATCCGGAACCCCAGGGGGGAGCGCGCGCGCGGCACGCCGGGACTTGTAGTCCCCGCCCCGGCCGCTCAGCGCGCTGGGCGGGCGGGGCGGCGCCCGCTGCTCCGACGGCGCGGCCGGGAGCCGGCTGGGACCCTGTGCCAGGGGCGCCTCTGGCTGGGTCGCGTCCTGATGTAGCTAGGGACGCTAATCTTCCCCGAGGGTTAGGAATATTCCCCCGGTTCCCTAGTCCCTGCGGAGGGCTCTGGCTCGCTCGGAGGTTGTGGGTGGGAGCGAAGGGGCGGGGTCTGAGAATGGAATGGGAGTGGAATAGGGAATCTGGGGACTAGCCAAAGGGGCTGCGACTTTCTGGGGCGTCCCAAATACGTGGGAGGGAAAGAGGACAGAGGAGAAGGCTCTCAATTTGGGGACTTTTTCCCTTTGTGAAAAGGTTTCCTACTGAATAAAGCGTGAGGGTTTCTAGTAGGATCGCTGCTCAGGAAACCTCAAAGCCCGAGCAAGCGCCTCCTCCGCGCTCAGTGACCCCTTCTCTCACACACTGATCCTTGGGCTTAGCCCTTCCAGCGCCTGCTTTCCCTAGATGTTCAAGGGCGGCAAGGGCGCAGAAACAGTGGATAATCCAACGATAGCACCCCCTCCCTCCCGAATTCGGCTGAGCAATTGCGTCAGGAAGCTAGATTCAAATTCAACAGTTCTGAGCTCCTGCTGTGGCGGGGGGCTGGGCTCAGCACTTTCACCTACCTCCTCTTCAGGTCACATCTGTTCTCCAGCCCCTGGCTCCAGGCCCCCTGCCTGGCCTATCCCACAGATGGAAATGTGCGCTGCTGCGAGGGCCTCTTTACCCCCGGGAGATCGCTGGACAGCCCTGTAAGTTGAACTACTATAGCTGCCATTAACTGGCCACTGCAGGGTTCTTGAGCACTGCAACAACCCTAGAAGACTGTATTGTAATCATTTCCATTTTAGACATGAGGGTACTGAGGTCCAGGTTCCCCAGTTAGAAAGTGGGGGAGTCCAGCCTGATTTGAGCCAGGGTCTAGCTGACTCCAAACCGCGTGTGCTTAACCCCTGGGCTATGGCAGGGAGTTGTGATCCTCCCTCCCACACTGACCTTTTCTGCCTGAGTCTGTCTTCCCTTGGCACTTCAATTCGACCAGTGTTAACTGAACTATGCAGGGCTTGCAGGAGACACAGGGATGAATGATGCATGGTAACTGTTCTGTCCTCCCTGGGGTGTCTACCAACACCAGCCCTGCTGGTCCTACCACCTGTCCCCACCTCATTGGTGTGTTAAACATTCCTTTGTCCTGTGTCTGCTGGCTTACTCCATCCTGCCCCATGGCTGAAGTTCCTTCAGCAATGCTTTTATTCTTAGGCCCCCTGTTTTTGCATCCTTCTTTGGCCTGCAGAATGCTGGCCAGCGTGTAACAAAGACAAGTGATGACATTTTACAGACTGTAGCTTCTTGTCACGATCTTCCCCAACTCTCTTCAAACCCTCCCATAGAACAGTCTGGAACCCCTAGAGGACAAAAGAGGGGACCTGGGGCGGGGATCTCCATGCAGTCAAACTAGGCTTTGGGTTCAAAGATTTATTCATTGAATGGGAAGTATTGTAAGTTCAGATATTAATAAAAGCTGAGTTAAAGTTTCTTCACAATTCCAAAATTGGTCTGAAGTTATAGATGAGGTTTTGGCATCTTGCCCTAGTTGGTCCTGCACAGGACAGACTTTAGCAGGGGGTTAGGAGGGGAGGTAGGAGAAGCCCAGATCTTCCCTTCTTTAATCCCACTACTACCCTACAATCCTTACCCATAGGCTATATCTCACGTTGTAAAGACCTTACTTAGTCTGAATCAAATTTTGGGTTGGGTAATACAGAATAGTTTCCAGTAGGTAGAGAGCCCCAGGTAAATTGGAACAAAAGGGAATTGCAGAAAAACATAGGAAGAAGGGGGTTAAGTGATGAAGTACAAAGGAAAAGATAATAGGGTCCATGGCCGCATGAATGAGAGGGGAATAGAAGTTATTCTCTAAGCATGTCCTTCCCAGGACAGGCTGCTTCAGGTGCCCCCTCCCCAGAAACAATGGGTGAAATTCACTGAAAAGTCTTGATCATCACTGGAAACCAAGCACTAAAAAGTCTCTCTATCATTTGGGGTCTGTTTTTTTTTTTTTTTCATGGAGCCTCTCCAAATTGTGTTGAGGGTACCCTAAAGCTCCAGCGGAGTCTTCCTGTGGGCTGCTGCTGACACCTAGTGTCTAATCTCCATATCTGCTTCGACAGCTGTAGGCTAAATGAGTTTGAGGAAGGAGACCTGGGTGTTCAAAATTCTGCATCATCCCTTTCTGGGCTCAACTTGCTTGAGACACTTATTTCATTCTAAGCAAGAGATGCTATGGCCAGACCCTATAGAATGCATTCAGAAGTCTAGAGATAAAGTTGTGGGGTATAAGGTTTTGGAGGCCATGTGGACTGGGAACCAGACAACTGCTCCTGATTCTATTCTTACTTGCCGTGTGTCCTTAATTTGTCTGTGTTTCCCAAGTGTAAAACTGAGGTAGAACTGTCGAGAAGATTAACTGAGCACATGGGTATGAAATACTTTGAAAACTGGCAAGGGGATAGGGAGAGATTAACAAGTCATAATGATAATAATAACAATAACAAGTCACAGCAGCATGGAGCCAAGGCCCTGGGGCTCACTGAAAGGGAAGAATGAAGTAAGCCTTGGGTAGGTAGCATCTCTCTCCCTGTATATAGAAATTCTTGGGGTGGGCCTGCTCTTGGGACTGCTTCAGGGAAGATGTGGAATGCTACAGAATGGTTCAGCCCAGTCCACGGAAGGGGAGAGTGAAGCCTGGAGAACTTGAAGTCTTATCCTAACTAAGCCACTGAGCTGCAGATCCAAGAACATGAGGCTGATTGGACTGGAGCCATTATGGCCCTGGTTTTCCCCTCCTTTGGATGGGAACAGCTCAGAGCTGGGGCCCAAGAGACCATGAAAGCAGGAAGCCCCCCTCACTGTGGTACAGTGGAGACTAAGGCCCCCAGGCCCCCATCAGCCCTCCTCCTGGGCCTGTCCCTCTCCCCTCCCCTGTACAAGTCCTCCCACATTCCTCCAGGCAACAGGAAACCCCAGCTGCAGCCCAGACTTCAAACAGCTCCTCCCTCTGGGGCAGGGGGTGTGGGAGGAGAGGCCAGAGGGCAGAGGGCAGAGGTCAGCTTTGTTCCTGCCAGAGGTGGTGAGGGACCTGGGGAAGACCGAGGGGGGGGGGGAGCAGGGTAGGGCCCTTGACAGCCACATTGCATGTGTGTGAATTCTTGTGTCCATCAGGGTGTGCCTGGTTCTGGCTGTTGGTCTGTGTCTGAGGATAAATGTGTGTCCTTGCTTTGATTTTTACTCAGCCTGAGTTCTGTGTCTGCCTGCATATCAGAACATGCTTGTCTGTAGGTGCTCAGCCTGGGGCCCCACTGATATGTCTGTAGGTATTATTGAGTGGCTGGATATGCCTGCTTCACAGACACGGTCAAAGCTATGTGTCCTTCTATGAGTATGACCTTTGTATCCAAGAGGGGTGTCCCCTCTCCTGCCTCTTCTCTCATCCTTCCTCCTCATTGGTTACCAGATTGTTCCATTTGGAAAAAATCTAACCTGGTTACTCATCTGCTCAAAACCCTACAATGACTTCCCATTACCCAAGACTTAGAATTCTAGCCAAGTGCATGGCCAACCAGACCCCACTTACCTCACCCCTTTCCTCTTTAGCCACTAGACCCCTCAAATTTTATATTCCAGTCACACCTATCTAATTGTAACTCCTTGAACAGTTACATTTCTGAGCTTTCCAATCTGGAATGTCTTCTCTTGCTTCTTTATCAAGAAAATTCTTCAGCGGCTCTGGAGGCTGAGACAGGAAGATCACGAGTTCAAAACCAAGATCAGCAAGGGGGAGGCACTAAGCAACTCAGTGACACCATCTCTAGTATAATACAAAATGGGGCTGGGGATGTGGCTCAGTGGTTGAGTGCCTGAGTTCAATCCCTGGTACCCACCACCACCACCACCACCCCCCCAAAAAAGAAAATTCTTGCTTTTTAGTGAAGCAACACCTCCACTGAGAAGCCTTCCAGATTTCCTTTGTCCAGTTGAGTTGGGACCCTCCCCTGTTCTCCTGCATGTCCTACATTGTTATTTTCTATGTCAGACCCATGAATCCTCATTACCATTAAACTATGTGCTCTCTGCAAAAAGGAACTGTGTTGTACCTCTAACCCTGGGATGGGAAGTTTCTGAAGGGACGTGGCCCCCATCGCGGGGGCAGTTTCCTGCACTTTTGGTATAGTACTCAAGGTTTCCACTAGAGGGCGTGCGAACACTACTGCAGGACCATAAAGGCAGCGTGTGTAATAGATGGAGGTGGGAGGGAGGAAGGTTTCTATTCTGTACCTGGGAGACAACTACTGGAGTGGATAGAGGACCCACCCAGCTCAGTTCTGGAGCAGTGGAAATTAAGATAGACTCCCTAATGGGTCCTGGGATACCCAGATTTCTTTTTTTCTGACTTCTCCCCACAATTCATGGGCCATTCCTCATGGACTCCCCTCTTCTACTTGACTTCTGACCCCCAACCTTCTTCCATGCTTATTAGCACTCTCAACCCTCCTGTAAATAAGTATTTGCCCTTGCATGAATGGGTCTTGCTCTACCATACCTCTGAGCCTTTACACATGCTGTTCTTTCAGCCAGAGATCACCTCACTGTCTGCTTCATTAGGCAGACTCTTCTTTCACATATTCCAAGAAATTGTCTTTCGCTCTCAGACTGACCTTGCCCCTAAGTATTATAATTGTTTACTGTTCTGCCTCTCCAGTAGGACCAGTCTATAGGCGACATCAGTAAATGTGTATGAAATTAATAAATAATTTTGTTCTTTTATAAGTACAAGCCTCAGCATGTATGGAACCTACCTTGGGCCCTTCTCTGCACCATGACCTCCCTGGGCCTGACTCTAGCTCAGTATTATACTTTCCCATGCTGCTCTATCAAATAAAAGAACATGGTCCTTGAGACTCCGAGTTCAAATTCTGGCTCTATCATCCAGCTGTATAACCTTGGATGAGTGTTGGAGCCTCAGAGTCATTTCCTCTTTTGTAAAAGGGTGATAATCTCACCTCTGCACGGCCTCATGGTGAGGATCATATTAGACAATGCATGTGAAACATCCAGCATTAGTCAATTAGGTGTCCTCCTCCCCCAGCATGAACTTGGAAATAAAATTGCCCTCTGAGTCTTAAGCCAGTAAAATCCATGCATCATGGAGGAGAAGAGCCAGGTGGGGGAGTGAATGAGGCGAGAGATGGTTTTGTAAACGACTGAAGAGTTTTGTGAACGGTGCAAACCGCAATCAAGGTGACCCGCCTGTAATCTCAGGGAGGCAGGGCGAGGATGTGATTGAAATTGAGAAAGCAGAAGCCTAATCAATTGCATTGTGCTCTATCTGAAGGGAACAGAAGGCTGCAAGGAAATGGGGGAGCAAGGGAGATTCATTCAGCTGCTCCAGGGGGAGAGAGGGGGAATAAAAGAGATGGTAGACACTGGGAGGCTTTGGTGTGCTGAGGAGCAGGGGGGATATGTGAACTTCAGGTGGCTCACTGCCCTGCTGGGTCTTCATGGGAACCACATGGGCATCCACGTAGAAGGCAGAGCCCCAGAAGGCAGATAAAAATATTCTGGTTCCACAATAAGACTACAGAGATTGAGAGCACTGGTTTGGGGGCCAAAATACTTGGTTTAAGCCCCTGCTCTGCCACTTATGCCCTGTCAACCTTGAAAAAGCTGAATTCCTTCACTATGGCTCAGTTTCACTATTGGCAAAATGAAGACAGAACAGCCTCGTCTTTCATAGGGTTCTGTGAGGATGAGATGCCCCATGCACTCAGCAGGATGCTGGGCACAGCGTAAACAATTTGTAAATGGCCATGGCAAAGAGAGCTAATGTGTACTGAGCATATTGTTGCTACTTCACAGATGAGCAAATTGAGGCTTGGAGAGATTAATACTTGCGAAAAAATCCACATTGCCAGCCAGTGGGGGAGGCAGGATTCACAACAGATACTGCAGCTCCAGAGCTGGGCTCTTATCTGCCTACTCAAAGGCAGGTAGCAATGCTGCCCTCTTGCTTACACATCAGGCTGTTGTGAGGTGGATGGTCAGAGTCTAGGGCCCTCGTGAAGAGTTTGCTCCCGAGTGATCCGCAGAGCTGCCTCCCACCTTTATGACAACCTGAGTGGCCACTTGGACTCTTCATTTTTTGTTCCCATCCAACAAACTCCAGCACAGGGAGAGGCACAGGGAACACTTGATTCACATTGACTGCTTTGTCCCCCTTTCCTTAGTGTCTCCAATTTGGGGATATTTACAGGGACTCTTTCTGCCAAAAACTAGGGAAGAAACACACACACATATACACCAAATATACTGTCTTCCCACAGCCTAGAGGCAGTGAGGTCTAGTGAAAAGAACATGGTATTGGTGTAAGGCCTTCCGTATCACATACAGCTGTATGATCCTGCTATATCCATAACCCCTAAAGCTAAGTTTTCTCATTTACCAATGGGGTAATCTTAAAAACAGGCTCAAGACTGGATTAAATGAAAAAAATTTTTTGATGTAAACACATCTGACATTCAGCAAGCAGGCACTTAATAAATGAGTTATTATTATTATTACTATTACCTCTCCCCAACCTGACAGAACTCCTTCAGTGCAAGGGCAGGTCTTATTCATGCTTGTGTTCTCAGGGTTCTGCTTAGCAAAGAGCCTGTCACATAATTGATGCCTAGTAACTGTTTGCCAATTGCAGCAGTGATTCTTAATAAGTCACAGGGTCAACCAACAATTCCTAATGTGAGAAGTGGGAATCCTTATTCTCTGTTCCCTTGTTTCCACAGGGAGGCAAGTCAAGTCCCCAGTTTCCCAAAGGAAGATCTAGAGGGTGGGACAATTTGTCATCTCACAGGTGCAAGGCAAGTTGTTTAGCACCCTTGATTCCAGCCAGTAGGAGCCCTCAGTCATTTTAACATATAAAACTGCTTCCAAAAGCTCCCTGGTGAGGTCCACAGAGTTAGACTAATCCTCAGGCCTCTCCTCTTCCTTCCCCTTCCTTCTACCTTCTTTTGGAGAACCAGCTGCAGAGGGCCCTTTGGGGTGTCCTTCCCTACTGCTTTTGAAAGAGGTTGTTCCAATGTGCCTATGATGAGTGGCAAGTCTCCTGAAATCAGTAAACAACTAGCAAACCCATTGTGCACAGACTGAAGGCCACATTGGTATTGGAGGGGATATTTTGATCCATTTCCAGTTGCCTGTCTTCTCTGCCCATCTCTCCACTCATCCTAAATTCACATGGGGACGAGTAGTAGGTATCCTAAAACTCTGCTCCTTGTGCTTATCAGGTGTTAAGGCATCTCTTACCTTTCCCTCCTGCTCCCAATAGCCAAATCTGTCCTGTTCACCGCACTATTGCTCCAAAGGAAGATTCAGGGAATTTTCTTGGCTCAAAGATTCATATGGTCATTTTCCTCATTTACATAATCAATAAACACACATTATTTAGAGAGGCGACCTCAGCAACTTTCTCCCTCAGATTTGGGTCCGGACCCCAATCCTGGATCACAGCAGTCAACCAGCAGGAAAGGAATCAGGCAAAGAATTCCTCAGTCTGTAATTTACAAGAGAATTGAGAGCAGGGGGCAAATCCTTGGGGCTTGGGCCAGAGAGGAATGACAGGAGGATAGGAAAACAAAGATTGGAGTAAGTGGGAGAAGGGAAATCCATGTTATAAATAAGTAGACAAGGTGTGAGCATTTTTGAAAGGCAGGGGAGAGAGGCCAGAGGCATGTAATCCTCAGTAGGAAAAGAATAAACAACACTTGGGGTCAAAGTCAGTGAGAGATGAACTCTGGGTGTCCGTTTCATCCTCAATCTGAGTGGGGTGTCCTAGATTTAGATTTAAGTGGGAAGGTGAAGAACAGTGCTTGGGGTCAGAGTGGGTGAGGGATGAGCTCTTAACCTCAATTTGCCTCATCTATAAAATGAGTGGGTTGCCCTAGATGGTGTCAGAACACCTGTCCTCTGACATGCTCAGGGTCTATGGGGTTCTAAGCCTAGAGGCTTTGGGACCAGAGTCCTGGGAATTTGTAAAGGGTGTTAGGCAACCAGAATGGTGGCTGATTCCCAACCAGGCTATGTCTGGTCTCCAGGCTGGTACTGTGGTTCTGTGGAGGTGAAGTAGTCTTCTAGGAAGGACTGCAGGTACTCAAAGGTGGGCCGCTCCTCTGGGTCCAGACGCCAGGTCTGTTCCATGACTTCATACAGGGATTCTGGGCAGCCAGGGGGGCATGGCATGTGGTAGCCATGCTCTACCCGTTCCAACACTTCGCGGTTATTCATGCCTGTGGGGTGGTGCTCCGTCAGTTAGGGTACCTGGCCCCTCCCAAAGGAACTGCCAGGAGGAAGCCCTTCCTTGTGACCCTCCCCCAACCCCAGCACACCTGGGTAGGGGACTCGGCCCTTGGTGATGAGTTCAGTAAGCAGGATCCCAAAGGACCACACATCTGACTTGATGGTGAATTTGCCAAAGAGGGCTGCCTCTGGGGCTGTCCACTTTATGGGGAACTTGGTCCCTGGAGAGTTTGGAGGAAAAGGGAAAGTTAGTGAAGGGGGTCCTTGAGAACAGCTGGATTAAGAGAATGGGGAAGTAAGGATCTCGGGGACCCTGAAGACAGTCTTTGGACACAGCAGAAAGGACCTGGTATCTAGTCCTTTATGTGTCTAATATATTGCTAAGCACTTAAAAGACATTGTGATTTTTCATAATAATAACAGCTATGTGCCTAGCTTTTACTACGTGCTAGGCACTGTTGTTTTTTCTTCCTTCCTTTCTCTCTTTCTCCAGAGATCCAGAAGCCAGGGCCAGTAGACAAATGTTCTAGCACTGGGCTGCATCCTCAGCCCCAGGCACTGTTAGGTGATATATATATATATATATATATATATATATATATATACGCATTAATTCATGGAACCCTCATGAAAACTCCATGAGGTAGATACTAGGGTAGGCTACAAAGGAGGTACTGAGTAAAGTAACTTTCCCAGCTCGCACTGCCAACAAGTGGCTGGGATTCATACCAGGAATTCTGGTTACAAGAATTCAGATTCATACACCCTATTTCCTCTAGCTTAAGAATTGTAGTGTGAATAACACATAATAGGTGCTTGGAAAATATTTGTTGACTTACTGTTGTTTGAATATTTTCATTTTAGTTCAGAAAAGGCTGCTCATAAAGGTTAGGTGACTTGCCCATGCCAAATGTCTGGCAAGTGGCTGAGCTGGGATTTGAACCCAGAATTGCCTCTTGAACACAGTGGCAGGGTTTCTGAGTATGCGGAACTCATGGCAGCTCCTTGGAGCTTTACAAACTCTAAGAAGGTGGGGTGAAGATCAGCACCTTGCTGGGGGTTGTACTCATCATCCTTGATGAGGCGGGCCAGCCCAAAGTCAGCGATCTTGCACACCAGCCGCTCCCCAACCAGGATGTTGGCTGCTCTCAGGTCTCGGTGGATGTAGTTCATGAGCTCCATGTAGGCCATGCCCTCAGCTACCTGGCGATGGGGGATAAGGTGTGGGGAGAAGGGAGCTCATGTGGACGCCTCAACTCCTCAGCACCATAGCCTTGGGTGAGGGGTGAGAGTAGCAGTACTCTGCCTTACACCTGATACAGAGGGCGGGGCCGCACTTCCTGGGGTAGGCTAGGTATTTAAGAGGCCGAGGATTTGTGGAAAGATAACAGGAGCAAGATCTGAGAGACAAAGGCTGCTGGCTCAGTTTACCTGGGCTGCCATATCCACCAACTGGGGCAGATTCAAGTTCTGGCCCTCCCGGTCCTTGAGGAACTCCAGCAAGCTACCTGGGGAGACGAAGCCAGAAAATCAGCCACAAGACCCCTACTCCAGGCTGGCCTGCCCTAGATTGTTCGTGCCCCATTCCCGAACCTACCTAATCTAGCCCGGCCCCGCCTCCTGCTCCCAGCCCTTTCACGTGAGTCAGCCCCAGACTCAGGATCCCATCGGACGCCTCAACTCCTCAGTAACTCGCCCAGATGTTGTCCTTGTACGGACTCCGCACACACCTCCGCCTGGGGCCCCCCCGGACACGCCCCACTTAGACTCCGCCCCAGACCCGCCCCAGACAAGTCCGGGATGGTGCGTTCTCCGCCCAAGCCCCACCCACCAGCTAAGCACACCCCCGGAGGCCCCGCCCCGCCCCGCCCGCCCCACATCCCACTTGTTCTAACTTGGCTCTGCTGGGAATCCAGCACTCCTGAGGTTTCGCGTATTCCAGCCTCTCTCTAAGACTCTGTCCATTGTCCGTCGTCCCTTCCCAGGTCGGGGTCCAGGTCCCACCCCGCCTTAACCTCGCACCAACTCCCGCCCTCCCAGGCCCCGCCTCCTGACCCGCCTCTCACCATGGCACATAAACTCCGTCACGATGTAGATGGGTTCCTCCGACACCACAGCATACAGCTGCACCAGCTTGTCATGCCGCAGCAGCTTCATGACCTGCGCCTCCTCCAAGAAGGCCTTCGGGGACATGGTGCCCGGCTTCAGCGTCTTCACCGCCACCTTGGTGCTACCATTCCATGTGCCTGCCCGGTGGCGGCATCTTGTCAAGATTCGCTCCCCGCTAGCCCAGGCCCACGCCCCAGCCCCTGGCCCCAGCTCCGGGGACTTCCGTACCCAGCCACACATCCCCAAAGCAGCCGGTGCCCAGCCGACGCTCCAGCGTAATGGAACTGCGACTGATCTCCCAGGCGTCCTTAGCCAGGCCCAGCGTTTGTGGCTTCATGGTAGTGCAGGCCGCTGTGAGCAGGTGGCACAGCCCATCATTCACCTCTGGGGGTGAGCAGATGGAGGGAGGTTACAGGCAGGCCAGTACACCCCCACACTCCTCATCCCACCCCATTCCCATATCAGACCTCAAGGTCAGTCAATCATAAATAACTAGGGTCCAGGTGAGGTTCCAGTCCAAGACAGAGGACAACTCAGCCCGCTGAGTGTATAAACATTTTGGTGCCTGGGGAAGGGAGTTGCACCCAGAGGGAGAGATGATCCCTATAAGGATTGGGATCTTCTCCTAGGAGGTGGCCTCCAGCTGGGCCTTTAAGGACAGATTCTGACAGGTGGAAATGGGGTTAGGGATTCCAGGCAAAACTGTGGACAAAAGGCCCACTCCTTTCCACGGATCTCATCCTTGGCCTAACCAATCAAGATGGAAACCTGGGCATTGACTCTCACCTTCTCCTCAATCCCAAAGCCAGTTTTCCACAGAGTCAGGCCCCTTCTGCCTCCTCCCCAGGTTCGGAATTGTCTGCTTCTCCTTCACTGTCACTGACTGAATCTGGCCACTATCACCTCTTACCTGGAATGGCCATTGTCCCCTAACAGATCCCTCATTCTGCCTTGCCCCCTGGCATCCAAGCTCCTCTCAGCAACCACAATTTCTCACTGAGGTGCAGACAAATCGGTCAGCCCCTGCTCAGGGCCCTGTGATGGTGACCTTCTGCCCTGGTACCTAGGTGGAGCACTTAGGACATCACTCACACTCAATAGTTTTCAGATTTAGACCTTAAGACAAGAAACTGGCCAATTCTGTGCTCAGACTTTAGGAGATGCTGCTTGCCATGGTGGGGCTTTGCACCTCAGTTTCCTCTGGATCCCACAGAGTAGGATCCTAGGCTGGGAATCTCCATATGTGGGTTCTAATCTCGGCCTGGCTATTATTGCGTTGGGGAAACTTCCTCTTCTCTGAGCCTCAATCTGTCCAACAGGTTTGCTCAGGGATCAGAGGCACCCACTCACCGATATAGTGCTGCACCAGCTCCTGCACTGAATGGAACTGGGCCCTCGTGGTGATGTAGTAGCCACCTGTGTCCAGCTTGCGGATTTTGTAATGTTTGACATGATCGCCTCTGTTCTGGTCCCAATCACGGATGGACAGGGAGTAGGCACCTGTGGGGAAGGGTCACTTTGGATCCACTGTCCTCCTCTCCCTCCCTCATTCTGGGAGCTGGAAGAGGCCCCAAAGACAGGAACTCTGTAGGGTTTTTTTTTTTCCCCCCACTGGAGATTGAACTCAGAGCCTTGCACATGGTAGGCAAGCATTCACCACTGAGCTACATTTCCAACCCTTTCTTTAAAATTTTATTTTGAGACAGGGTCTCTAAATTGCCCTGGCTGGTCTTGAACTTGGATCCTCGTGATTCAGCCTCCTGAGCAGCTGGAATTACAGGTATGTGCCACCACACCTGGCTGAGGCTAGGACTCTTTTTAGTCTGATAGCCATGTCTCTAGAACCCAGAGGCAGCCTGAGCCCTGCCTCTCTACTGGATCCCAGTCTTATCCCTGAACCAAGCACCACTGGCCAATCCTAGCCCAGCCTTAATGGCTGGGCCTCCCAGATGCCAGTGGCATGTGATACAACCCCCACCTTTGGTAGTCTCACTCTCCCGAATGAGAAAGGCCCCTCTGGGGTTGCCTGGTGAGAGAAGCTGCCTCTCTGCATCCTTCCTTCCGATCTTTCCAAAGTACCACCTGTTGGGAAGGACAGGCAAGAATCAGGTACACTCCCTTCAAACCCCCTTCCCCCTGAAAAGCCAGGACTCAATTTCTTCACCTGTAAAATGGAGCTCAAACACCTCCTTCATAGCCTGGTCATCAAGATCATGGAGGAGAGGAGTAGGAAATGCCTGGCACATAGTAGGTGTCACCCCAAAGTTAGGCTTCTCCTCTCTAACCTTTTAAGTATCTCTTGAATTAAAATTGCTAGAACTAAGTCCCCAGTGGCCTCATCAGGGTGTCACAGGTTCCCTTAGTTCATCTCACTGAAGTAAGTCCTCTGTGCACTCATGAGGAAGTTGAGGCTCAGAAGGGAAGTGACCTGCCCATGAGGCTAGCTGATGTACTCCACCTAAAATCCTCTGCCACCTACCCTAGTTCTTTCCCCACCATCTCAAGCAATCACTCAGCTCCCTCCCCAACCCCAGCTCCAAATGCTTCCTCCTCTGGCCTCCAGGACACCCTTTCTTGCTTCTCTTCTCCTTTTTCTCATGGTTCTCAACTGCTGCTTTCCTCTCATCCTCTTAAATTTAGTATTTTTGTCCTGAGTCTTGACTTCAACTTCAGGCCTTACCTACTCCTGCTTTCTCTTGGGGATTCTTTCTGGGATTCAATTATAGCCCTAAATCAACTATGCAAGTCCATTGGGGGAACAGAAGTGACACAGGTGCTATAGAAGACTTGGATGTGGTCTGATCAGTAGATTGACTGACGTGTTACCATTTGGGCTGAATTCAAAGGAGCATAATTTTCAAATCAAGGGAGATAGAAGTCTCAGTGAACTCTGGGAGATTCAGTCCACACCTTCATGCTGGGAACAGTTTGGGGAACAAGGGAGGTATTCTCAAATGGTATGCCCAGGAGGGCAGGCAGAGGGAGGAAGGAGAAACGGTTTAAGGACTGTGTAGACATATTCCCAAGTTTTTTCAAAGCCCTCCTCCTACCTCTACTTTCATAACATAAGCTACTTTCTTTTTTCTTTTTTTATTTTTATTTTTACGTGGTGCTGAGGATCGAACCCAGTGCCTCCTGCGTGCTAGGCAAGCGCTGTACCACTGAGCCACAACCCCAGCCCCATAAGCTACTTTCTTAATAAACAGTATAATAAGAATAACACTTATGTCAGGTTCTGCTTTATATATATGTGTGTGTGTATTCATTTAATTCTTATAATATTACAAGGTAAATGCTATTATTATTAACCCCCACTAGACAGATGAGGAAATTGAGATACCTAGTGGTTAAGCAACTTGCCTGAGGCCACACTGCGATGCCAGAATAGGAACCCCAGCTGTCTGCTCTGGGCCCTGTGATCTTAACTGCTACTCTGCACTCAACCACAGCCTGCACTGGGCACTTCTTAGACATCTTGACATTGCCCCAGGAACCTCCCAAACCTCCGTCCTCTACATTATTACCTCTCCTCTCCTCCATGCCTCCCTCACCCTCTGCAGAAGGCCTTACTCAGCTTGTGCTCTGGACCCTGCCCTTGCTTCCCTCTGCTTGAGGAATTCCCTCACCCTATGCGCAGCCCCCACATGCCCACTTTTCTTCTTTCCCCAAAGGTAACTGCTCTAAGTCCCATCTTTTTTTTTTTTTTTTTGGTAACTGGGAATTGAACCCAGGAGTGCTTAACCACTGTGCCACATCCCCAGCCCTTTTCTATATTTTATTTAGAGACAGGGTCTCACTGAATTGCTTAGGGCTTCACTAAATTGCTGAGGCTGGCTTTGAATTTACGATCTTTCTGCCTTGGCCTCCTGAGCCACTGGGATTAGAAGCGTGTGCCACCATGCTGGCTCTAAATCCCATCTCGCCATCAACATTGCCCTCAGCCTTTCTCACCTTGCCTTCACTTGAAAGTGTACTTCACACTTGCTAGCCTCCCACTCGTCCCAGGCTCTGCTGTCTGGCCTCTGCCCCCATTTCATAGGAAAGATCTCCATCAAGGTCACTCCCATTGCCAAATCCACTGGCAGCCTCTGACATGCTTTCTCATTTCCTGAAACTTCTCGCCCTCCCGGCTGTTTGGTGTTGGCCTGCCCTGCTCCTCCTCACGTCTCCTACGACTCCTTCTCTTCGGGCAGCTTTCCCCTTTTCCCCTTTCCCCTAGGACTTGGGTCCTAGGGCCAACCCCTCACTCTCCTCCCTCTTCCTTCACCCTCCTGTGCAGCTTTAATTATCATCCCTACTCTGAAGAGTCCCACATTTCAACCAGCCCAGGTATGCCATCTGCAAGGGCCACAGCACACAAGGGAAGGAATCTTAAGTACCAATTAGGAAAAGGTGACCTTCTCCTGGACTATGAGCATGGGCTGGGCGCCTCCCATACAAAGCACAGTCTATTCTAATTGTTGGCAGCCTCCTCCACCAGGGTGTTCCTCTAAAACCTCAGTCCAACAAGTCCCCCCCCATAACCCATTACCTCTACTTGCCCCTTTGTCCTATGCCTTAGCACTGGCACCATCACCCACCTGAAGTTGCCCTTGATTCTGCCTACTTTGCACAGCCAAATAACCAATCAATCACCAAGTCCTGGGGATTCCCATTCTGCAAGGACTCTTTTTTTTTTTTTTTTTTTAACCAGGGTACTCGACCACTGAGCCACATCCTCAGCCCTATTTTGTCTTTTACTTAGAGACAGGGTCTCACTGAATTGCTTAGTGCCTTGCTGAATTACTGAGACTGGCTTTGAACTCAAGATTTTTCTGCCTCAGCCTTTCAGGCTGCTGGGATTACAGACCCGCAAGGACTCTTCTATCCTTTCTTTTCTCATAAATGTATGGCACCCAAGAGGATAGATCTTAAAAAGCTTTTATGAACCCCAATCTCCTCATCTATAAAAGGGGGACATTAATAATATCAATAAAGTTATTGTGAGAATTGAATGAATCAAGCTAGGTAAACTATCTGTTACAGGCTCTCAACTATATAAAAGTAGTCAGTGAATGTTAATTCCCTGCTATTTTTTTTTCATTTTTTTTTGGGGGGGGTGCTGGGGATTAAAACCAGGGAGGGCCTTGTGCATGCTAAGCAGGAGGTGCTCTACCACTGAGCTACACCGCAACTCCTCCCTGCCTTCTTTTTTTTTTTTTTTTTTTTTTTTGTGGTACTGGGGATTGAACCCAGGGGCGCTTAACCACTGAACCACATCCCCAGCCCTTTTTTGTATTTTATTTAGAGACAGGGTCTCGCCAAGTTGCTTAGCTTCTTGCTAAATGGCTGAGGCTGGCTTTGAATTCACAATCATCCTGCCTCAGCCTCCCAAGCTGCTGGGATTACAGACATGTGCCACCATGCCTGGCTCCACTTTATAGTTCTTTAAAGCTCACACACAGTTGCCATCATTGAGGGCCAGGCAATTGCTGCAGGACTATCTGGCTTCATACAGCAGCTCTGCAGCTCACTAGCCATGTGGACACTGAGCCTCAGCTTCCTCATTTGTAAAAGAGGTAATAATAGAAGCCCTTTAAAGAGCATCCAGCACACAATACCTGCTATATATGTATTATTCACTATTATTTTCATCATTATTGTCTCATTTTATTCCCACAGTAACCTTATAAAAGTGTAGACAAGCGGGCAGGCTCAGAGTTTGGACTCCAGGATCTTATCCATAGGGCCGGCCTCCCCGCCTTCCCCACTCACTCTTCAGCTTGGATGGAGTCCACAGGAGCCACATAGTTGCTGGGGATGTAGCCAGTTTTTCCGGAGCTGAGAGACCGTGCCTCCCACCAGTCACCTTCACTGCAGGCATAGAATAGGGTGGTGAAGGGTTAGTCAGCGGCAGCTCCAACCCCTGGGGCACACAGAAGCCAGACAGGGCCATGCTGATTGGCTGGATACTGGCCCTTCCAACCCCTCATCTAGAGACTCCCCCGTCTGGATCAGCTCTGCTCCCAGCCACTGCAGCTGTCCCAGGAGGGCTATTCTCTGAAGAAGGAATCAGTTTGAGGACATCTGGATCTCCTGGCTTCTTTTTTCTCGCTCCTTACCTGGGCAGGAGTGAGTCAGCTAACTGGGTCTCTTGCCCCACTGATGCTCCCCCACCAATGGTTTTATATTTCCTTCTAGATAAAATCCAGACAGCTCATTCTTCTTCTTTTGTATTTCCTTCTAGATAAAATCCAGACAGCTCATTCTTCTTCTTTTTTCCTTCCCCGTGCTGGGTATGGAACCCAGGACCAGGCACATGCATTCCCAGCTCCTGGATCTCAATCTTTATGATCTGCCCAGACCTAACTGCTTGGTGGTTTCCAGAAGCCATCATTTATTCTCATTCTCTCTTCCTCCTTTCTCACCTCTTCCTTCACTCTTGGTTAATTTCTCTAATCTCATCTTTAAAATCATCTCCTCCAGGAAGCCTGCTCTGATCACCACTACCCTGGACACCAAATTTGGTGTTCTTTTGTGCCCATATTTCCTCATGTTCCCTCCACCACAAAGTAGTCACCCACGTTTTTGGTTTTGTTTTTTTGTTTTTGGATGTGTATGGTACTGGGGGGGAACCCTGGGGCACTCTATTACTGACTTACACCCCTAGCCGGCCTGCTCCCTCCCTCCCTTCCCTTCCCTTTCCTTCCTTTCTTCCTTCCTTCCTTCCATTTTTTCTTTCGAGACAGGATCTTGCTAAGTTGCTCAGGCTGGCTTTGAACTCGTGGCCCTCCTGCCTCAACCTCTGTAGATGGGATTAACCCCACCTCTGCCGCCATGATCACCCAGTGTTTTTTGTTTGGTTTGGTTTTTTAGTGCTGGGAATGGAACCCAAAACCCTGCATATGATAGAAAAGTGCTCTACCACTGAGCTGCACCCCCAGGGGTTTTATTGTCATGCATATGTGTCCCCAACTTGTCTGAAGCTTTCTGAAGACAGGGACCAGGTAGAACTCTTCTCGGGGTCTTGCTCCCAGCCCGCCTGGGGCCTGAACTAAGTGGCCTGGTCACTTACGTGTTGTTCAGGATGTGGAACTTCTCGCCCTTGGTGAAGGTAAGGTCATCCTCTGTCCGGGCCTCATAGTCATACAGGGCAATGAACATGGTCACCCCAGTCCCTGCAGAGTCAGGGTTGCTCAGTAGAATAGGGAACAGAACAGAGCACCAAGGGTGCTGCACACCGAGATTCCTATTCCCCAGCCAGACACTGTGCCTCCCTACTGCCACAGAGCCCCAATTTTGCCAGAGGCCTTTGGAATCCAGTGGATTTTGGATTCAAAATTCACCTTGGCCCCAACATAGATTTAGGATACACAGCTTCATGCCCTTCTTACCCTGGGGAGTCCCCAAATTGTCTACTTCTCCTCTTCCCCACCAAGAAGACCCCCCCAACCTGGGAAGTGGCACCTGAGAGGCCAGAGGCATCTTCATTGAGGTGCCTCTCTCAGATGAGAACAGAGCTCCATCTCCCTCTCAGACTGGGGTTTCAGGGTAGGGCTGTGCACACTCCCTCAATCTGGGTAAGCTTGAGAGGACAGTTGCATCTTCCACATTAGTCTGGAAGCTTCTAAGGACAAGTCCACATGTCCCCTTCCCTCAGTTTCTCTTAGGACCCAGGAAGCACCTGTCTCCAGGCCTCTGGACTCACCTGAAATGCCCCTGATGGTGCCACTATCAAGGAAGGCAGGGCTGGTGGGCTGGGGGGTAAAGTTGTTATAGTTGGGGATTTGGGCAAAGGAGGGTGCAGGCCGGGCCTGAGTGGGGTCAGGGCCATAGTGATCTGCAGCCCCATAGCTCTTGAAGTCCCCTTCCAGGCCAGCATCTTCCTTGGGCCCCGGCTCCACCTTCTTGCAGAACACACAGCCCATTCCAGGAACCCTGCCGCAGAATGGGGGTGTGCCTCACTCAGGGGCCCTTGCCAAGTGCACCACCCTATGCACACATGTGTGCACAGGCACACACACACACACACACTTGCACAGGCACCAAGCTCCCACTCATGGGCCTGGATTAGGATCCTCCCTAGTAAGGGACAAAGGTGCAGCAGGGCCATTTTTGGGTCCGCTTCCATGTGTTTGAATAGAGTGTGTCTCCTCAGTGCTTGTCTCCCCACACATTCCTGGGGCTGATGTTTTACATTGGATGGTGCTGTGTAGATTTACATATTTTTGCCTCCCATTGCTTTGAAATGTTGTTTCTGTGGCTCCTTCTGGGTGCTTGTGCATGTGTCTTTGTGTGTCTCTAAGTGTGTTTAATTGTGTGCATGCAGTTCCTGGTGAACATCTGTATGTGCAGGTTGGTGTGTACAGAGTTTGTGTGAAGGTCTGCAGGTGTGTTTGGCTATGTGTGTGCACATCCATATGAGCGTGTGAGTATGTGTTTCTGTGTGAGTGTCAGTCTGTGTATGTGTGCGTGTGTACAGGTCTGTATGAGTGGGTGTCTCTGGTCTGTGTGTCTGTAACCATGAACACAGCTCTGGGTGGAAGCTTTTGAGCTTGTCTCTGAGCATGCCTGTGTGTGTGTGTGTCTGTGTGTCTGTGTCTGCATGTTTGCGTTTGAGTGTGTAAGAGAGCTGTGTGCCTGCACCTGGAGATTCCCTGCAGAGGGGGATCAAGGCCATTTCCTGTCTTGGGTCCAGCCTCAGGCCTCTCAAGCTGCCTCATTCTGGCTCATCCATCCGTTACCTAGCAACAGGGCCCTTGTAGGAGGAGGGGGCTGTGAGGCGGTTGTGGGGCCAGGAAGGCCACCCCCACCCTGTTTCCTGACCCTAAATGCCTTAGTTCTCCCCCCTGCCCCACTCACCCCACAGGCCCTGACTCCTGGGTCAGTAGGGCTGCTGCATCGTCCTTGGGAGGGGCTGGAGACCTGAGGGCGAGACAGAAGGACATGAAAGATGAAGGTCCTGCCAATGTTCCTGGCAGCCAGCTGCCCGGCTCCTGCCCTCTTCAGGAAGCCAGAAGGTCTGGGCTCCACCCCAGCATGACTTCTGCCTTCATTTTCCATCCCACCACCCCTGGTACACTTACACATCCACCCTCTCACGTAGGCCACACCACCCACACCAACTCTCTCACACTCAGATCCCCCTGACACCAACCCATGAACACACACACCAGCACACAGTCACACAACACCACTTACAGCATATGCTTGCGTGAGTGTGCTTGCCAACACCACCACACACCAGCACAGCTCCAACAAGCCCAGGCTCTGATGCACGACAGCCCCCACACACGTCCACAGGCGTGGATGCCTCCCAGGTTAACACTCTCACACTCAGATGCTCATATTTTTGTATTTAGACCCGTGTCTCTAATTGGATTTCTATCAAGCTATGCTCCGCTCCCTGGAACCTTGCCTCTGCTCCCGGCCTGGGCTGGGCAAACCCCAGCAGCCCCTAGGATCTCTGGTGCCAGAACAAAAGCAGACACTTACCTCCAGAGCTCCACTCCTAACCGCACGTCAGAGAAAGGTTTAGGGCAGCAGTTAGGGCCAGTAGTCCCCTGGGGAGCTCCCCAAATGAACCAAGCCTTCCCTAGCAATAGTGTCCTCTGAGCAACAGGGTAGGGAGGTCATTGAGCAAGGGGTCCCCACCCCTCCTCCTCTGGGCCAGAAATTCTGCCATTGCAACACTCAGAGAGGAACTGCCTGGGGAGAGGGCTCTGTTTCCTAAGATGTGAGAGGAATGGAGAGCTGTAGGGTGGGGCCATCACCAAGAACCCCAGTCTCCCAGAGAGGGGTCTGAAGATCTTGGAGATAGGGGGGCTCTAACTTGCCTCCTTTGGCCCCCTCTTGCCCTCCTCTACAAAGAGACTCTTCCTCTTTTCTCAGAATCCTGCCCTTCCAAACCAACACCACCAGTCTTTTCCAGGAGACCTTCGTACATTTAACAGGTTCAGTTGCCTGTGGACAGTTCTGTGAGACCAGTGGCCAGACCTCTGCCCCAGCCCCACCAGCCCCTCTCACCCTTCACTGGAACTGTTCTGTCATGGGGCGGAGGGTGACACCCATGTGGTGAACTGTGAGGACAGTTGTGGTGAGAGGTCTGCCCTCAAATAGGCCGCGTTCTCTAGACTCCCACTGAGACCTTTGCCCCAGGACCCTTCTCCTGTGAAACCACTGTCTGAAAGGCCGGGTTGCAATGTGGTTGGGGCAGGGGAGAGAATAAAGGAGGAGGGGAAGGAGACATCTAGGACCGAGTTGAAGGAACTTTAGGGAAGGTGAGAGGAGAGATGGGATGGATATGAAAGCAAGGGTTCCAAGGTAAGAATGAAGGTCTTCTCACAGGAAGACAAGCACATACCTCAAAAGCTGCACCGAGCTCACGCCAACCCACACAGGCCTCTTGACACATTCTTGGACATTGTCTCAGCCGCATACCACACATCATACAGACTCTGAGCTCCTCTGTGCTGATTTCCAGACACATACATCTTCAAGTGTTCACACGCCACATAAACAAGAACTTCCAGCCCTCATCCATCTGTACATAGACATACACACAGCCTCTCCACAAGAACAGTAAATATGGCTGGCTTCTGTAATTCCAGCAACCTGGGAGACTGAGGTAGGAGGATTGAAGGTTCAAGGCCAGCCTCAGCAATTTAGTGAGGCCCTAGGCATCTTAGTGAGAGCTTGTCTCAAAAAAAGAAAAAAAAGAAAAAAAGACTGGGGATTTGGCTCAGTGGTTAAGTGCCCTTGCCCTTGGGATCAATTCTTGGTACCAAAAAAAAAAAAAAAAAAAAAAAACCAGCAAAATATGGAATTTATAGCATTTTCTATGTAGCTGCCAGTATGTTAAACACTACCAATACCACCTCACAACTACCCTATAATTTAAATTTTTTTTTTGTACTGGGGATTGAACTCAGGGGCACTCAACCTCTGAGCCACATCCCCAGCCCTATTTTGTATTTTATTTAGAGACAGGGTCTCACTGAGTTGCTTAGGGTCTTGCTAAATTGTTAAGGCTGGGTTTGAACTCTCTGTCCTCCTGCCTCAGCTTTCCAAGCCACTGAGCTTACAGGCATGCATCACTGCATCTGGCAGCTCATGTGTTTTTTGTTTTTTGGGGTTTTTTTTGGTGGTGCTGAGGATTGAACCCAGGGCCTTGTGCCTGTAAGGCAAGCACTCTATCAACTGAGCTATGTACCCACCCCCCCACTCCCAAGTAGTTTTTGTCAGAGAGAAAAAGATGAGAAAAAGAGAGAGAGAGAGAGAGAGAGAGAGAGAGAGAGAGAGAGGGAGAGGGAGAGAGAAAGTAGGGGTGGGGTGGGCAAAGACTGAGAGAGAAATAAAGAAAGATTAAAAAAAAAAAAAAAAAGCCAGAGAGACAAGAGGATGGGAGGAAAAAAATCAAGCCCTGATTTGTAGCATTTGCTGATGTCCCTGGTGTAAATACTCCCACCATGGCTGACTTAAGGCTACTGAAGTGACTTCCGGGAGGCAGAGCTGGAAAGGGATGCAGAGAATCAGCTCCCCTCAGCCAGTACCAGGCATCTCCCACCCATCACCACCAGAGAGAGACCCCAAAAAAATGCAAAAAGAAAAGTGGAGACAGAAATGCAAGGTAGAAAGAAGACCAATGGAGAGATAGAAACAGAAAAAGAGAAAGGAAACGATGAAAAGAAAGGTCAGTGACAGAAAACCAAAGAGACTACAGAGCCAGAGGTGGTGGGGAGCCAACAGGACTAGAGAAAGCAGGCTGTGTCCTCTCTGCTCAGGCATCTGCATGAGAATAGCCCCCAGGACTCTTTGCCCCTTGCTCTGATCCCAACTCTCCTGCCACCAATTCTCTAGACTTCCTCAAAGTCTGGATGACAGTCATTATTAGTAAAAATGTGCTAATTTATTAAACATTTACATAGTGGTTGGCATCATGCCATGCAATTCCTATGCATGATCTCAGTTGGTGACCTTATGAAATAGGTTTATTTAATTTTTAAGTTGTTGATGGACCTTATTTTATTTATTCACTTATATGAGGTGTTGAGAATCGAACTAGTGCCTCACATGTACTAGGCAGGCACATTACTACTCAGCTACAGCCCCAGCTTGGTAGATTTTATTTTTAAGCTTTATTTTACAGAAAGGAAACTGAGGCACAGCTGTTAGTAACTTGCCCAAGATTACATTTGCAGCAGGAGGTCAATCATTTGGTTCCAAAGCCCACCTAGGCACTGTTCTATTTTGTGGTTCTAGTAGAAGCAAGGATGTGTGTCCCTTTGTGAGTGCCTGATGTGTGCCAGGCCCTGTGCTACATGCTGTATATTGTGGTTATGGCCCAGAGAGAGAAACTGATCTGCTCTGTCTCTTTTCTGGGAGACCCTGAATTGGCTACCTGCTATCACCAGAAAGGGAGTGACTCAAAGAATGGCCACCAGCATTCTGGGCACTGCAGGACCTGGAGCCTATTTGTGAATTTTTTGTGTGTGCGTACTGGGAATCAAACCCAGGGCCATGTGTATGCTAAGCACGTACTCTACCACTGAGCTATAACCCGTGTCCAGAGTATGTTCCTTGAACATCTGGTTAACAGGAATAGGTTCTCAGAGCCCCATCAGGATCTAAATCAGATTACAGGTATCAGAGCTGAGATCCAACCTTAGATCACGGTACTCCT